>NC_045442.1:7013972-7270676 GCF_002776525.5 Piliocolobus tephrosceles | reverse complement strand
GGCAGTATTAAGTAAAACAGTGTGGTCTCAGCACAGGAAGAGATGGATAGATCCATGGAAGAAAACAGAGTAAGACGTCCATGCATATTTGGGAATTTACTTTATGAAAGGAATATTTTAAATCAAAAGGAATATTTGTGTATAATATTCGTAATCTGTTTGGGGATAATGTTATGGTCCATATTTAAAGCCATACACCAAACTAAATTTAAAATGCCTTTAAGGTGTAAGCATAAAAAATGAAATTTTCAAAAATAATACAAAGATATTTTGATACTATCGGAAGTCTTATTAAAGAAGACAAAATATCTGGAAGCCATGAAAGATGAAGAGCTGGACTATAACAAGTAATTTTTATATGACAAATGTTATTACACAAAAAATTATAAGATGCCTAACAGACTGGAAGAAAACAGTAATATTCTGGCTGTAAAAGTAACTCCTATGATTGTATTAGAAGAAAACACTTTAGAAAAGTGAGTAAATGATTTGAACATGGATGTTACTGGAAAATAAATACAATGGGATAATATATACTAAAAAGATGCTAGAGCTCTTTAGCAATTGAGTAAATAAAATTTAAAATAATATTTAAAGAAAATAAGTTAAAATAGCAATGTGCATCAAAGGGCATGATCAAGAAAGTGAAAAGATAATCAACAGAATGGGAGAAAATATTTGCAAATCATATATCAAATAAAGGTTTGATATCCAGAACATGTCAAGAATTCTTACAACTCAACAACAAAAGACAAGCAATCCAATTTAAATATGGGCAAAGAACAGACATTCCCCAAAAGAGATACATGAATGGCCAACAAGCACACGTAGACATGCTTAACATCATTAGTCATTAGAGAATGCAAATCAAAACTGTAATGAGATACCACTTCAAACCCACTAAAATGGCTATAATTAAAACAAAACAGAAAATAACAAGTGTTGGTGAGGATGTAGAGCGATGGAAAGTCTCATCTACTGCCAGTGGGAATGTAAAATGCTGCAGCTGCTGTGGCAGTTCCCTAACAAGGAAACAAAGAATTACCATATGATCGTGCATACAAACCCCAAATAATTGAAAACAGGGCACATACTTTCACAAAATGTTCATATCAGCACTACTTACAATAGCCAAAAAGTGGAATCAACCCAAATGTCCATCAACAAATGAATGGATAAATTGTTGTACATACATTCAATGGAACGTTATTCCAATAAAAGGCATGAAGCCGTGACACATGGGTGAACCTTGAAAACATTATGCCACATGAAAGAAACCAGACACAGAAGATCATATCATGTACGATTCGCTTTATATGAAATGTCCAGAGTAGGTAAATTTACAGAGGTGGAAAGCAGATTAGCAGTTTGTAAGTACTGGGGGAAATAGGGACTGGGGAATAGGGAATGACTGCTTAATGAGTATGAGGTTTGGGAGCTAGGCCAGGTGCAGTGGCTCACATCTGTAATCCCAGCACTTTGGGAGGCCGAGGCAGGTGCATCACTTGAGGTTAACAGTTCGAGTCCAGCCTGGCCAACATGGTGAAACCCCATCTCTACTAAAAATACGAAAATTAGCTGGGTGTGGTGGCAGGCGCCTGTAATCCCAGTTACTTGGGATGCCGAGGCAGGAGAATTTCTTGAACCTGGGAGGTGGAAGTTGCAGTGAGCCAAGATCGTGCCACTGCACTCCAGGCTGGGTGACAGAGCGAGACTCTGTCTCAAAAAATAAATAAATAAAAAATAAAATAATGTTTTTTAAAAAAGGTTTGGGAACTAGATACAAGTGTTTGTTGCATAGCATTGTGAATGCACTAAATACCACTTAACTGTTCACTTTAAAATAGTTAATTTTGCATTATATGAATTTTACCCCAATTAAAAAAGCAACAAGGAGATGCTCTGTCTTTTCCTTAGTGTGGCAAATACACACACGAGCCCCTATAAAATTCCAACATCAGGTTGAGGGAAGGTGGGTTCTTCCCAAACTATTGGCTGAAATGTAGACTGGTAGAACATTTAGGAGAGGAAAACTTGGCCGTATCGACCGAAATGTACAATGTACATACCTTGTGACCCATCTATTTCACTTATAGGATTCAATGCCACATGTGCCTCAAGATATGTGTATATATGTATATATTCTGTTCACTGGTGTTTAGTTACAAATGAAACACATTTTGAAATTTTAAAAATTGTCAAATGTGTGTTGTTGGTTTTGTTAAGAGTCTCGGAGAAGAAAGTGAACAACCGATTGGTCTCTAATTTCCCTTGAAATTTCCTTAAATCACCCATAAATTACATACATGTGTTTTGTGTGAATTCCATATAGCAATACACATGCACAAATATATTACTTTATAGTATATATATAGTTTCATAAAGTGGCTGTAATAAAATGAAATCACTCAAGTGCCGTGCTGCTTAGACACAGTTCAACAAATCTGTAAATATTCAAGCCTGCCAGCTCTGCTTGCCCGTCAATCATCAACCGTCTGTGCACCTCTGTTCTTTCATTTGAAAAATGGGGATGAGAAACATTCCTGCCTCAAAAGGTTATTGAGAGGATGCAACGAAGTTAATTCAGATAAAGTGCTTAGCGTTATGTCTGGCACATCTTAAGCGCACAGTAAGTGTGGGATGTATTAGGCACTCAAGGGGTTGACATTTGGAAAGGAGGGTTAGGTAATTCAGGACAATTTTTCTATAATTCAAGGTGATGAGGACTACGGCAGCATAGGCACAGGCTAACATGGAGTATCAGAACTTCCCATCACCACTCAGTACCATGGAAGCTGCAGGTCACCCCATTCCCTGAGACCAGGCCAACGGCTCATGGTGGAGACAAACAGCTAATATGCTTTTGCCTCTGATGGTCACATTCCATTTCCCCATGCCTGTGCTTTCTACCATTAGCACATATGCTTAAGAGTTTCCTGTGTTTGTTCTCTGGAAAATAAACTGTTGGAAAGAAAGATCAATTTTCATGAGCAGTGCCATTACTTTCAAGAAAATGCTTTCTCAAAAGCAGTAAAGGACACTCAGAAGGCTGGTATCAATGTGACCTCCCCGAAGGCCTCGGTGAGCTACTGACTCCAGCCTCAAAGCTGTCGCCACACCTAAGCCACATATCAGGGTCACGGTGACATTTCAGCAGAAGTGGAAGGAGGCTAGGTGGGACTGGGGCAAGCTGGCGAGGCCCATGCTCCAGGGGTGGGTGACTCTCAATTCAGCTGACGAAAGCACAGGTCTGGTATTGCCAGATCTTCTCGTTTTTAAAGAAAAACTCTATGCTTGAATGTTTATGTGAAATCTTACAATTCTTTAATATTGTCAAGTAACTCAAAGTAAACGACAGAAACTCCTTGGGGCCAAAGACTTTTTGAGATGGACCTGGCCCAGGGGCCCCAGTTGGTGACTTCTTTGACATACGTTTGTCCTTACAGATGTGAAACTGCATGCTCATAGACCACGACTGTGAATATCACAGGAAAACAATCTGCTGCACTCTTTGGGTCCTACCAAGCCCAGCATTACATGGGAGGTGGTTTCCCATCCCCAGTCTGTCAATCATCCACCTCTAGGACTTGGCCCATCCTCCCCTCCACAAGGCGCTCATGGGCCACTACCCCTGCTGGGGGCCATCATGTGAAATAACACCTGTAACTGTACAGTGCTATCCACAAAACTCACTCCAGAAAAATAAACCATAAGACACATTCTCAAGCAAGAAAGCGCATATGAGAGGTTTTCTTCCTTTCCACGGAAAGTTAACAGAATTTATGACATTCGGCATCTCTGCTGTGTTGGTGGAGATTTTAGAAAGATTATGGTAAATGAATATAAAAAGGAAGATAGATTTAGAGGAAAGAAACTACGAAGCCACCAGGCAATGCTGCAGAATTGATTTTTCTTAAGTGAGGTGAGTGAATAAGTGCATAATTCATGGCCTGGGAGAGGTCCTCTGAAGTCCGTTCTTCCCTGATGGTGTAATGCCTCTGCCTTGCCCTATCGATCCTGCCCATTTGTACCACCAAAAGGGGTGGGGGGACTTTGATTGCCTGGTGATTTTCAGTATTATGTCCCTTTGTATTGATTGACACCAGTAGGGTGACAAATGTTAAAGCCAATTCCTAGGCTAGATTTTCCCATCCTTGATGTGAACAAAATGATTTTTGAACACCACTGTTGCTTTCAGAAGAGATCAATGCTGACCTATTATTTAAAAGATGTGGTGCAATGTTAGCCTGTGCCTGAAAATAAGCATCTTACAGCTCAGCCAAAGTCATGCAGGTCATGTGTAAGGCACCCCCCTCTTCCCATGCCCTCCTAACACCCTTGTTCGATCTCTGTTTCCTAATTATACCCAGCCCTCCTCTGATCTCCCTTATCCTCCGGAGCCAGGTCTCTGACCCTGGGGACCCATGCGAAGGGAGGTGAAATTGAGTGTAGTAAAAATCTCCCATAAACTACAGTTCAGTCTACAAAATGTACAGGCCACGACTAGTTTTCCAATGTCCTAACCCTTCTTGGTCAATGTGTCCCTGTAGCCTTAATTAAGTCCTTGTTCTTCCCCTTTTATAATGTTAAGGAAGGCATCCTGACCTGCACTGCATGGCCCAGTGAATCATACAAATCCTTTAGTTTTTTTAGTCACTAATTTAAAAAAAAAAAAACACCTCTAAAAGTATTCACTTATTCTTACCAACATGTGTTGGCTATTTCAGGCTTACTCTATCCATTGCCTACCATCCCAAGATTGTTGCAGAATCTAGAGGTAGCAGCCTCTCATGGTTAAATGGGACTCTCTCCTTTTCTCTCTGGCAAACCCATTTACTGGAATTCCCGAAGGCAAGTATGAGAATGATGTATCCTCACTGTACAGCACTTTTCTGAGCATATACCTCTTGTTTTCACACCATCAGCATGGAATGCCCCTCCCGTCTTCTCTCCCAGTTAATTGGTTCTTAACTTTTAATAACCCAGTTTAGGTTGGAAGTCGGGACGGTGGCTCTTCTTGGGGAGGACAGTGACTTATTTCTTATTTCTTCCACTAAATACAACTAATGCTGTTCTGGATGCTATATATAAAATATACATAAGAGCTATCTATTGTGTATAAAACAAACATAACAAGACTCTTAGAGGTAGAGAGGAGGAAGACTAGCTATGGACCTCGAGACCCAAAAATGACATAGTGACGAATTCCCTGGATTTTCTTTTGTCTCGTGCATCTCAGACTTGAAGCTGCAGGAGCCAGCAACCTGAAAACATTAAGGCGCAAAGACCAAAAAACCCCAAGCAAAGCCTGCTCTCTAGACTAAAACAAAAACCAAGACAGACACGACATAGCTAGACAGAAAACTTTTAGAAATAACCACTCTACTCCAGCCAAACCCCACAGAATAAAACTGTACCCTCATGCCCACATGCCAGCAAAGGCCAGCATGCCTCCACACTTGTGAGGCTATAAAGAAGCACCCTAACCTAACTAGCAGGGTGGGGTCAGAGAAAGCCAGGCTGAGCGGGAGCCAGAATTCTCACCCCTGCCTGCCCCCAGGTTCAGCTCAGATCACTTGGGGAGCGTAGACTGCCATCCCCACCCAGCAGTAAGGAGGTATCTCTTCCCCTCCTCACCAGGATGGTACCAGAGGAGGCCTTGTGGAGATTTTGGACTCTTACCACCCACCGGTGATAATAAGACCACCTCCACCATAGTTCAGGGGAAGCCACGTGGGAAGCAGTACGGAGGCACTCTTAACCCTCCCCCCACACAGGCAGATGTCGGTGGAGGCTGAGTGGGGAGCAGAGCTCTTCTCACTGCCCAGCAGCAATGAGGATTTCTCCCCTCTTGGGCGTCAACTGAAGCCTAGTGAGAAATCTGGACTTTTACCTCCACCTGGCAGTAACAATGTGGCACTCCCAGGCATAGCAGTGTCAGAAAAAGTCAATTAAAATAGAAGATTTAATAAGATCCAGAGTTTTATAACAAGAGTGTCCAGGTTTTCACTGAAAATCATTCATCACTGCCAGGTGCGGTGGCTCACACTTGTAATCCCAGCACTTTGGGAGGCTGAGGCGGGTGGATCACTTAATGTCAGGAGTTTCAAACCAGCCTGCCCAACATGGCAAAACCCCATCTCTACTAATACTACAAAAAATTAGCCAGGGATGGTTGTGCATACCTGTAATTGCAGCTACTCAGGAGGCTGAGTGAGGCACAGGAGGTAGAGGTTGCAGTGAGCCGAGATCGTGCCTCTGCACTCCAGCCTGTGCAACAGAGTGAGACTCCATCTCCAACCAACAAAAAACAACAAAAAGAAAATCATTTGTTCATCACAACGAGAACCAGAAACATCTTTAAATGAGTGGAAAAAAAAGACAATAGATGCCGATACTGAGAGGACAAGCATATTGGAGTTATCTGAGAGAGATATTAAAGCAGCCATGATAAAAATGCTTCAACAAGCAATTATAAGCTCATTTGAAACAAATGAAATAAAAAAGCCTCAGCAAATAAAACAGAAAATCTCACCAAAGAAATGGAAACTATGAGAGGGTCAAATGAAAATATTAGAATTTTTAAAAGTAATGAAACAAAAAGCTCAGTAACGAAGCTCAGCAGAAGAATGGAAGGTACTTAGGAAAGAATCAGTGAGTTAGAAGACAGAACAATTGAAATCACCCAAACTGAACAACAGAGAGAAAATAGCCTGGAAAAAAAAGAAAAATTGAACAGAGCCTCATTAAGAACTTGTGAGACTATCATAAAAGATCTAACTGTATGTCAGTGGAGTCCCAGAGGAGAAGAGAGAAGGGTTACACTGAAAAAGTACTTGAGGAAATAATGGCTAACAACTTTTGAAGTTTGAAGAGACCAAAACCTACAAATTTAAAAAGCTTAGTGAACACCAAATATGATAAACAGAAGAAAAAAATCCACACCAAGACACATCACAATTAAACTCCTGAAAGCCAAAGGAAAATCTACATATAGGTTTAACACAATTCCTATAAAAATCTCAAGATTTTTTGTAGATACAGACAAGATGCTTTAAAAATTTCTATTGAAATTCAGCATAACTAGAATAACAATAATTTCATAAGAAAACAAGTGGGGCCGGGCACAGTGGCTCATGCCTGTAATCCCAGAACTGTGGAATGCTGAGGCAGAAGAATAAGGGCCAGGAGGTTGAGACCAGCCTGGAAAACACAGCAAGACCCCATCTTTTTTTTTTTTTTAGACAAAGTCTCTCACTCTGTTACCAGGCTGGAGTGCAGTGGCGCAATCTCAGCTCACTGCAATCTCCACCTCCCAGGTTCAAGCGATTCTCCTGCCTCTGCAGCCCCAGTAGCTGGGATTACAGGCACAAACCACCACACCCAGCTAATTTTTGTATTTTTAGTAGAGACAGGGTTTCATCATGTTGGCCAGGATGGTCTCAATCTCCTGACCTCATGATCCACCCGCCTCAGCTTCCCAAAGTGCTGGGATTACAGGCGTGAGCCACTGCACCCGGCCATAAGACCCCATCTTTACCAATAAATAAATAAATAATAAATAAAGTGGAAGAAAACATTCTACCTGATTGTAAAATTTATTATATAGCTTCTGTAATTAAGACTGTGGCGCTGGCAGAGGGACAGACCCAAATATTAATACAATAGAACAGAAAATCCAGAAATAGATCCACACAAATAGGACCAAGTGATTTTTGACAAAGGTGTAAAAGCAATTCAATGGAGGAAAGCTAGCCTTTTCAGAAATGGAAAGAAGTAGACACTCAAAGGCCAAAAAATAATCCTTGACCTAAATCTCACATCTTATATAAAAATAACTCGAATGGGATGATAAACTTGAATGTAAAACTATAAATATTTTAGAGAAGAAAGATTAAAGGAAATCTTCGGAATCTAAGGTGAGGCAAAGAATTCTTAGACATAACACAAAAAGAATGATCCACAAAAGGAGAAGTTGACAAATTGCACTTAATCAAAGTGTAAAACTTTTGCTCTGTGAAAGACCTCGTTCAGAAGATGAAAAGACAAGTCACAGAGTGAGAGAAAATATTTGCAAGCCACATAGCTGACAAAGGACTACTATCTAGAATATTTGAAGAGTTCTCAAAATTCAACGGTAAGAAAAACAAACAGCCCCATTAGAAAATGGACAAAAGACATAAAGATACATTTCACTGAAGAGGAAACACAGATGGCAAATAAGCATATGAAAAGATGTCCAGCCTCATTAGCCATTAGGGAAATGCAAATTAATACCACAATGAGATACCACCACATACCTATCAGCATGGCTAGCATTAAAAAATAGTGACAACACCACATTCTGGCAAGGACACAGAAAAACAGGATTACTCTTACACTGCTGGTGAGAATGTAAAATGGTACAGCTGCTCTGGAAAATAATTTGGCAATTTCTTAAAGAACTAAATACGTAACTATTCTATGATTCAACAATTTCACTCACAGATACTTCTCCCAGAGAAATGAAGAGTTGTGCTCACACAAAAACGTGCATCTGAATGTTTATAACATCTTTATTCATAATAGCAAAAAAAAAAAAAAAAATTAGGAACAACCCAGATGTCCTTCAGTGGACGAATGGCTAAACAAACTGATGCATCCATATCATGGGACACTCCACAAAAATAGACTAGTTATACATGCAGCAACCTGAATGAACCTCCAAAGAGTAACGCCGAGTGCAAAAAGACAATCCCAGAAGGATACATGCTGTATAATTCTATAAAGTGTTCTTTTTTTGAGAGAGTCTCTCTCTGTTGCCCAGGCTGCAGTGCAGTGGCGCAGTCTCGGCTCTCTGTAACCTCCGCCTCCCAGGTTCAAGCAATTCTCCTGCCTCAGCCTCCCAAGTAGCTGGGAGTACAGGCACCTGCCACCACGCCTGGCTAATTTTTGTATTTTTTAGTAGAGAGACACGGTTTTGCCATGTTGGCCAGGCTGGTCTCGAACTCCTGACCTCAGGTGATCTGCCTGCCTCGGCCTCTGAAAGTGCTGGATTACAGGCGTGAGTCACCGTACCTGGCCCCTAGACAGCATTCTTGACAGGACAAAATTATAGAAAAAGAGGATAGACAAGTGGTTGCCAGAGGTTAGGAAGAGGGAGGTGCAGAAGGAAAGTGAGTGTGACTATAGAAAGTCAACAGGAGGGAAACGTGTAATCATGGAAATGTTCCGTCTTGAGTGTATCAATGGCAGTATTCTTTGTGTAGTTTTTAAGATGTTGTCATTAGGAGGAAATAGAACGAAGGGCATATGAAGTATTTCTGTATTCTTTCTAATTTTTTGGAGACAGGGTCTCACTCTATTGCCCAGGTTGGAGTACAGTGACATCATCTCGGCTCACCGCAACCTCCGCCTCATGGGTTCAAGCAATCCTCCCTTCTCAGCCTCCCTAGTAGCTGGGATTACCGGCATGCACCACCATGCCCAGCTAATTTTTGTATTTTTAGTAGAAATGGGGTTTCACTATGTTGGCCATGCTGGTCTTGAACTCCTGACCTCAGGTGATTCGCCTGCTCCAGCCTCCCAAAATGCTAGGATTATAGGCATGAGCTACTGTGCCTGACCTCTTTCTGTATTATTTCTTAAAACTGCACATGAACCTATAATTGTCACCATATTTAAAAAGTTTAAAAATAATTACAATGCCACTGCCTTTCTCTAAACTAGGATTAATCTGCCTCTCCTCTTCGTTTTCTCCCTCTGAGGTTAACAGGGTGAGGAAAGAAGGGAGAGGGAAGAGAAAATAATAAATAAAATGATTGACTTAAGCCCAAACATATCAATCATTACATTAAATGTAAATGTTCTAAATACACAAATACTCCAAGGCAGAGCCAGCCTTAGAGCTGTTGGTCCTGGATTTAAGTCCTTGGCTTTCACATCCAAGCTATAAATCCTTCAAGAGGACATTAATCCCCTCCAAGCCTCAGTTTTCTAAGCAAGGGATAATTCAATCTACTTTGAAGGATTGTCTTGAGATTAGAGAGAACATTTGCAATAATGCACTGACAAATAATAAATGCTTAGTAACTGGTAACTGTTTCTACCACTACCAACACCTCTGTGTGGACTTGGTCCACTCTGCCTGGTGCAATAATCGATGGAATTTGAGCTCCTCCCCTACTAGACTGGAAAATCCTTGAGCAACGTACTGGGTCCTATTAATTTGCTTTTCCCCAAGTATATTTTACAGTCTTTCATGCAGTAGATATCTCAGAAACACATGTTGGATTGAATTCCTGAATGGTTAAACATTATATGGGTGGGGGGTGGGGGTGGGGAAAAAATTTGAGGCAGAAAAACTGAAGATTAATAAAAAGAATGAGAACAACTCTGTCAAATGCAGCCTACTGAATCTCAGCAGATCCAAGTAGCATAAGATTCCTATGCCAGGTGCAATTACTCCATACTTATGTTTCAGACCATGGGCTGCATCTGAGGACATTTTATATATTGCCTCAAAGAAAAAGGCACAGAAGAGAAACCAGTGGTTTGCAGGATTAAATCAAAAATCGGTTTCCTTATTGATAAGGGTCTTGCACGCTTGCTGAACATAATCTCCAAAAGGCCTGCAGAATAATGAAGTAGCAGCTACATGTCAGATTCTTGGTAAAAACACGAAAAGCATAGCCTACAACTGAATTCATTTGCTAGAACAAGATAGGACCCGCTGCCTTTCCAGGGCATTTCAAGTTACTCCTCCCATTTTCCAGTTTTTGGAGATAAAGCAGGAATTACTGCAGAATGGTTAAGAAACTAGGATACTGTCTAGGGTTAGTACCTAGAAGAACCAGGTTGTCAAAATGCCAGTGGGGGTGGAGAAGCTTGGGGTAAGAAGTGATTGGTAAAGTTCAGTTAATCTTTAATTGATAGAGCTTCAGGGTCATCAGTGTGAAAAGGCCTCTACAAAAGATTCTTCTTTGAATGTCAGTTCCTTGAGGGCAGGGGTCCTCATCTGTTCAGTTCACTGCCATTTTTCCTGTACATGGAACCACATAGTATACACTCAATAAATATTTGTTGAAGGAATGAACAGAACAGTTTGCCTTTGTTATCTTTAAGTGCTTCAGGGTACTGATTGTAGCACTAATTGTAGCAGTAAACTGTAGCACAAATTTGCATTTGTCTTAGTTAAATCCAGTCGCAGAACAGAAGTCCCCACACTGGTCGAGAACCTCCCTCCACAACACCTGAGGAAACACAGCTGCAATGGAAATGGGCATTCAAGAGAGTCCTCCTGCCAAACAGAGAAGAAGTGGACAGGTCGTCCATCATCCAGGCGTTCTCGCTGCAAAGACCAGACTGAGCCCCGCCAGGAGATGCTGTCTCATAAAGGACACTCACCCAAGATGCTATGCCATCCCCACCCCTTGCAGCCCTGCACACCTGCACCACCTGCACACCTGCAGTGTGGCTCAGTAGGCATTCCTTTCCCGCTTTGCCATATAATTTACCCAGCAGAAAGGAAATGCTGCGGCAGGACCTGCGCGCATATGCGCAAAGGCGGAGGATGAAGTAGCAAGACCTTGAGCTCTTGCTGCATGGCGGGATAAATTACATCATCTCTCCAAGCCTCAGTTTTCTCACATGTATATTGGGAATAAAATCAATATCTACATCTTAGTGTTATGAGAATTAATGAATGGAAAACACTCAGAATGCCACTGCAATATACCTGGAGGAAGAAAATATTTTCAACAAATCATTCTGGGTCTATTAGACATCTGCTGGGGGAAAAAAATGAATCTCAACCCCTGCTTCCCATCATAAACATAAATCACTTCCACATAAATAATAGACCTAACTAAGAAAGGTCAAACCAAAATGCTTCTAAAAGAAAACATAGAAGAATATCTTCATGATCTTGAGACAAAGATTTCTTTAAAAGGATACAGAAAAGCTCTGATTTTAAAAGAAAAAAGGATAAATCACAGTGAAGAAAAATCAAGAACTTATATTCATCAAAAGAAACCATTAAGAGAATGAAAAATCAAGCCATAGATGGAGAAAGGATATTTACAATACATACATCTTATGTTCTATTACGAACTCCTACAAATCAATAAGAAAAAGATAGAAAACACAATTTTAAAACTAGGCACAGGACTTAAAAAGGCACTTCATAAGAGAGGATATCTAGTGACAAATAAGGATATGAATAGGCGCTCAACACCTATTAATCATCAAAATACAGTCTTGTACCACATAATGACATTTCAGTTAATGACAGACCACATATATGATGATGGTCTCATAAGATCATAATGATGCTGAAAAATTCCTATTACCTAGTGATGTCATAGACATCATAACATCATAGCACAATGCATTACCTTTTCTATGTATAGATACATTTAGATACATGAATTCTTACCTGGGTGTTACAACTGCCTATAGTATTCAATACAGTCATGCTGTAGAGGTTTGTAACTTAGGAGCAATAGGCTGTATCATCTAGCCAAGGTGTGTTATAGACTACACCACCTAGGTTTCTGTACATAAACTCGATGGTAGTTCTGCAGTGATGAAATCACCTAATGACACATTTCTCAGAACGTATCTCCATTGTTAGGTGATGCATGACTGTAACACAGAGGAAAAGCTCAAATTAAAATGTTTGACAATATCAAGTTTTAGAGAGGATGTAGAAAAACCACAATGCCCATACATTGCTAGTGTGAAGCTAAAGTGATACAGCCATTTTGGAAAACTGCTGAATCTTACTCTCAAAGATAAAAAACCCTATACCTAGCCTCTAATGTAGCCATTCTACTTATAGATATATATATATGCAAGGGAAATGGATTAACGTGTCCAAAGAAGACACACACACAAGAATATTTGTGGCAGCTTTGTTCATAACAGTCACACATGGAAATAACCCAAATGTCCACCAACAGTGGAACAGATAGTGACATATTAATGCAATGGAATATTATACAGCTATGAAAAAGAATACTTGGCATAGAAACGCACTAGAACATGGATGAATCTGAGACATAATGTCAAGCAAAAGAAGCCAGACCCCGGAGCATGTATTACATGACCATTTCCATCAAGTTCAAGGGGCAAAAGTAATCGATTGCAGTAGAAGTCAGAACAGTGCTTACCTTGGTGAGACAGCTGGAGGTAGTAGTTACGGATGAGAAAAGCCTTCGGAATTCAGAAGGTAGGAGCCTTCTGAATTACTGGATATATTCTATTTTGATTTGGGTGGTACTTATAGAAGTATATACGTTTGTAAAATGTATCAAGCTATAAGCCACATTTGTGTATTTCACCGCACATATGTGCTATCTCATTAAACATAACGAAAATCCACTAAGCACGGTGCAAAGTGCATAGCAATCACTCAAAAAGTTAGCACTCTACCATTTTTGTTAGTTTTACTATCACAGTGATAGATTCCTCTTCAACTCCATTCCCTGCTACCAACTTCCTCTGGAAACACTGCAGAGGCAGTACAATATTTTTAAAGCTAAAAATGACTTCTGCTTTTTTTCTTTGGTCTCAGAAAATGTGTATGAAAGTCAAAGATGCTTTTATTCCAAATGACTACTCCTGCTGATTATTCTTGGGCAAGATAGCAAAATGTACAGCACAATCAAGCCAGCATCAAAACAGAGAAGGAAAGAAACGCAGAGAAGATAGCTGATCATCAGACGCGTCAAGCAACCTGGGCATTGCAGAAGCACTTGCTGCTCGCTTTAATCTCACGGCACTCGCCTTCCTCAGGAGTCTTTTAAAATCCTGGAAAATATCTCCTGAATTTCCCTTGTATTCAGGGAAGACAATGTGATTGCGCTCCACACAAAAGGAGTAACTTCTCCAGAGATGTAGCGTCTGCACCTGATCAGCAGGACCCCCCTTACAATCAGCAAGTCCAATAACGAAGGTGGGGTGGTGATATGGTTGGCCCCACCTGACTTACCAGCATTTCATTCCTTACTAATACACAACTTGACGTTGGGATAACGTTGAATGTATGGGATAAATGGATTGGGCTTTGGTGGCAGAGGGGTGAGGAGTAGGAAATGAAAAAAAAAAAAATAGGGCAGTATCCAAGTACTAGCTCCTGGATACAAAAGAAATGGAAAGAGGTTGATATAGTAATTTATATGTCTCATCATACACTGTTTAAGCTAATCAGGCCGGGCATGGTGACTCATGCCTGTAATCCCAACACTTTGGGAGACCGAGGCAGGCGCAATCACTTGAGGTCAGGAGTTTGAGACTAGCCTGGCCAACATAGTGAAACCCCGTGTCTACCAAAAAAATACAAAAATTAGCTGGGCATGGTGCCATGTGCCTGTAATCCCAGCTACTCAGGAGGCTGAGGCAGGAGAATCACTTGAACCCGGGAGATGGAGGTTGCAGTGAGCTGAGATCGCACCACTGCACTCTAGCCTGGGCAACAGAGGGAGACTCTATCTCAGTAAGTAAGTAAGTAAGTAAGTAAGTAAGTAAGTAAGTAAGTAAGTAAATAAATAAATAAATAAATAAATAAATAAATAAATAAATAAAAATTAAATAAATAAATAAAAAAGCTATTCGAATCCTCCAAATTTACACCTGGGTCAATGCAAGTGGAGTCAGCATCAGATAGAAATGCTGATAGAAGTTGACAGATGGAAGTCCCTCTCTCCACGTGAAAGGTTAGTCAGAAATTGCTTATTCATAGAAATAGAAATGACGCCAGAGTCCATTTCACACTTTAACCTGCCATAAATCTCCTAAAATAAAATGATACAATTTTGGTGAACACCTGTGAATTTGTGAAGTGAGCTGACCTCACATTAACCAAAATTGGTGAAAACCGTCTGGCCTAGCCTGCATCAGATCATAAATGAGTCTCCACTTTCTGATAGTATCAAAACCAGCTGGTGGTCTGGCATGTGGTCAAGTTACGCCAATGTGGAGACCAAAATGGCCGGGGTTGAGTGCTGTGTTCTGTAACGATAATTTCAGGCCCTCTATCAAGACAAAGAAATGGTGTCTAAATCGGGATATGCACAATTGCAAAATGTCAACAGCGAGTACTACAGAGGAACAAGGATGCAAGAAGCGAGGGTGGGAGGAGAACTGAGTGGGGACTCTGCAAAGGGCGCTCCCTTCTCCCTTCATGTTTAAATAGAACATGGTCGGTTTCTGCCTGTGCTTATCAAACCCAGATATTTTCAGATGCTGTTCTAGCTGCAAACTCATGAAATGATCCTTGAAATTATATTACCAAGAGAAATTTTCCTTCATTGCTTATTTTGATATAATTTCAATAAATGTATGGTATGTGAAATTATTTCTTCATTTCCTCCTGGTTCTGAAAATGAAATTCAATTTATGAACCAGCCTGTGGAATTCCAGCAGAGTGCAATACACCAGCAGCGTATTGTTGGCTGTGGGACCAGGTCTCCACGGGAGAACAAATCACCCTTTAAGGGACAAGGTGATCTTCAAGTTCATTTCTTGAGGGTCAATTCATGACCTTGGATTCTTAATCCATAGCAGCCACCCAGACATCCTATTTCTCTGATGTGTTTTGTGGTCTCTGAAAAGAAGAGGCAGGAAAGAGTCCTGTAGACATCATGAAGGTCAAACACCGTGAACAGAGGTGTGTACTTCAAGCTGTGACCTGTGGGGAAGGCAGAAATCCGGAGCCTGAGGGGCAGGCAGTGCTGTGGGGTTTCTCCCTGAAGGCTCCGGATAAGAGGGGAAAAGAAAGTTGTTTCTATTAGGTTGGTGCAAAAGTCATCGTGGTTTTTGCAATTAATCAATTAAAAAAATGGCAAAAACCACAATTACTTTTGCACCAGCCTCATAGGAAATATGTTAGAATGATGGTCTCAGGTGATGAGTCTCTGATGACTTTTTTAAAGTCATGAAATAGTCAAGACATACGGATGTTTAATGAATAACAGATTGTCCATACTCACCATTCAGATTAAGAAATAAATGTGGCCGGGCGCAGTGGCTCACACCTGTAATCCCAGCACTTTGGGAGGTCAAGGCCGGTGTATCACGAGGTCAGGAGATCTAGACCATCCTGGCTAACATGGTGAAACCTTGTCTCTACTAAAAATACAAAAAATTATCTGGGTGTGGTGGCAGGCGCCTGTAGTCCCAGCTACTCAGGAGGCTGAGGCAGGAGAATGGCATGAACCTGGGAGGTGGAGCTTGCAGTGAGCCGAGATAGCGCCACTGCACTCCAGCCTGGGCGACAGAGCGAGACTCCGTCTCAAAAAAAAAAAGTTACCAAAAGTCCCCTATACCTTTCCCCCATAACATCCCCCCCTCAGGTAAACACTGCCCGGATTTGAGGTCTGTCCTTTCCTCAGTCTGCTTTGATACACATATACAATTTCTTTAGCAATCTGTGACATGGTTTTCATGTTGCGAAACATTTACAAATAATACTGTACTGTTCATACCCTGCTGGAATTCTCTCCTTCTGCTCAATGTTTTAAATGAGATTCACCCAGGTTAACACTTGTAGCTCTAATAAGTTCCTTTGCACTCCTGTGTCATGTGAGTAGTCCTCTTCTTTCTGCTCCTTTTTGTTTTTCACTTTCCAAATTGCCTCCATGGAGCTGGTGTTACTTTGACCATCAGATGAGTGGGGCGAGGGAGAAACATCTTCCACATGCCTTCTCCCTACTCCTCCTACGTTCTCATTCTTGGGGAGTGACGGTGTTGAGTCAGGAACCTGGAAGCATTCGCCAGTCCCCACTCCTCTCCCAGCCAATGATGCAGTCCTGCTGACAGCCCCTCCTAATGCCTCTCAGAGTCTGCAATATCCTCTTCGCTCTCCAGGCCTCACAGCAGGGGACCACCTTTCTTGCCTATACTGTGGTGCTGTAGTTGCCCAGCCTTCTTTTGGTCTTGCCTTAGTCCAAGCTTACCTTCATTCATCCCAACTGCTAATATCCCAGGCCAGGTTACCATCATCTCATACTTCTATGACTTTGCCAGCTTCATTACTGGTGAAATTAGATCAGCCTCCAGCCTCATTGCCAGAGGATTTTCTTAAAACAGAAACTTGTACCTGATCAAATCCCCTCCCCTCCACTTTAAAAATCCTTCAGTGACTTCTCATTGTCTTCAGGATGAAATCCAAACCCCAAAGCATGACATACAAGACTCTCCTTGCCATCTGATCCACCTGGCCAGCCTCATCTCTTAAGACCGCAGCACTAACAAGCTGCTGAAATTCTGCAGGCTGGCTGTGCACCCCCTCACCTTGCACATGGTTTCCTCTGCATGTGCTCGCTCTGCCTTTCCTTGCCTAGACAATGTTAGCCACGGGTCCTTCAAGACACAGCTGAGCTGAGCTGAGCAGACTTGGGAGGACTTTCTTGAGCCTCCACCCATCTGAGTGGGGCTCCCTGCTCTGTGGCCCTCAGCATCCCTTGCGTTTGTGGCTCCCATGTCAAACTCACACTGTTGGAACACTTCTATGCTACTGCTATGGATTAAGAATCCAAGGTCACAATTTAACCCACTAGAAATGCGTCTCTTTTCTTCCCCACCCAGAGCTGGGCTCCCAGAGAGCAAGGGCCATGCCTTGTACTTTGGATCCCCAGGGCCCAGCTCAGTGCCCACTCTTGGCAGTGCTGGGTAAATGCTGGATGGACTGAATCAGGCTGCCTGGGGGAATGTGAGGGCCACACGCCATTAGAAATGCTAAAGGGCAATGATCTCATTACTGGAATGATTGAGAAGCCAGTATCCTAAATGTGGCTTTCCCACATCACTGAGGTCCATCTCTTTGTGCCAAAAATACTTGTATGTACTAATTTATAGAGAACATTTTCTAAAACCATTCTATGCCAGCTGATGTTTGGCCAATATTCTCCTATATACCTGGATGTGTTGTTTACAACCACATTTAGCCTCATCGGCCAATGACTACGCCCTGTAGTTGTTAAACATTTTCAATGTCACTCCTTATTCTTTGTTTCCTTAAATTTTTAAAGCAATAAAAATGTTTCCAACATTTCCATGTTTCCACGCATGCTCTGTTATAAGGAGCACCCATTCTTAACGTAGTAAAATCCAGACAAGGGTTTCTTCTTACATCAACGGGCCCCATATGGCTCCGCTTTTATATGGACACCTGATATCCCTTCTGTCAATAACATGTGCTCTCATCTGTCATTTCTCAGTTGACAAGGGCAAGTCCTGTGTTTGCAGCAGTGAATATCTCTTGCAGTGATATTCAGAATTGTCACTAAGAGCAGGACTGAAGGCAGCCAGGAAAAGCACTTGCCTCAGGGAGGCTACAGATCCATCCATCCCCACCAAC
The DNA here is from genome assembly GCF_002776525.5 of Piliocolobus tephrosceles. NCBI lineage: Eukaryota > Metazoa > Chordata > Mammalia > Primates > Cercopithecidae > Piliocolobus > Piliocolobus tephrosceles. Next base: position 7,252,336 of record NC_045442.1, on the reverse strand, counting down.
CCCTGACCCTCCCTCCTCTCCTTCCACCTTCTGCCTCCGCCTGGTTGCTACAGGTCAGTGCTGGTGGAATTGATCTGAAGATGGGTACCAGAGAAGTTGGATTATCTCTGTCATCTCTAAGCAGAAGCCCAATCATTTAAAAAACCAAGCAAGAAACCAGCCAACCAAGAAACCTCACCTTGTTCTTACATGATAAGAACCAGCCAAGTCAGGATATTTTATATAACAGCTTAATTCAGAGGGTTTCCTTCAGCAAGCAAGTCAGGAATACCTTTTCCTAGTGTTTACTAACAGCTCCTAGTCATGCTTAAAATACTTGCTGGAAATTCTACTGAAATTAGACCCTCAAGAGTTTCGGAGAAAATACAGCATTACATTATAAATGATAAATAATGTGAAATTAGACACGACGGAGAACTGCATATTTGGCTGTTTCAAGTTCTAGGCCTTTTTCCTTTCTTCTCATAAGAGCCAGCTTATGTGGAGTTAGGCTGCCTGAAGGTTGTACATTTTCAGTTTACAATATCTGCTCTTAACAATAAATATCATATTTCTATACAACCGCTCCACTGTTCCCCCCAACAAATCTCACTAGACAGTTCCCATTGGCCAGCAAGAATTACTTTCAGAAGGAAATAATCTCCACAACCTCAATGATTTGTAAGTGGGTAAGACCCAGCCTAAGATGAAAACACACCAGTGATCGGAGGCTTCATTTTTAATTTCAGCATTCACTTGCAATAGGAGGAAAACCAAATTAATTTTCCACTTTACTTCATTGGCAAACTATTTCTCACTTTGCTGAAGGTTTGAGGCATGGTGATAAATGGTGAATAATAAGCTGCTGATGCACACAGTCAATGATTGGAGGCCTCGAGTCTTCATCTTAATGGGCAGTCCCGTCCTGCTGCCAGGAAGCCTCGTCACTGGGTCCAGTCCTGACTCACAGTGGGCTTCAGGGCCATTGAAGGGCATAGGTCTCAAACCAGCGTGACCCCATGGGCATCATCGAAAACATAACTCTACTAAGAGACCCCCAGCACAGTGCTTCTTTAGTGATGGCAGAGGAACCAAAGCCATCCCCATGGAGATACTGCTCTTCTGTGCTACAGGTCAGCAAATGTCTTCTGATAGGGCCAGAGAGTCAATATCATAGATTTTGCAGGCCATGCCATCTCTGTTGTTGCTACTCAACTCTGCACCATGGCATGAGACCTTCCCTGGACGATATGTCAACCAATGGGCGTGGATGCAGTCCAATAGAATTTCATTTCTGGACATTGAAATGTGGATTTCGTATAATTTTTGCATGTCATAAAAGATTATGCTTCTTTTAATCCATTTTAAAATGTAGAAAACATTCTTAGCTCAGAAGTCTTACAGAAACAGGCAACCTGATCTTCTCGGATAGTATCTATCACCCTACAAAGCCTATGTTGGGAGTGCATCCCTCTAGCTGTTGGGATGAAACCAAACTCTCGCAGGTAATTTAAGACCCAAGCACGATGCGTCCTTCCACTTCCCGTCACTGGTTTTTACCACCTGCTCTGGAAGAGGAGGTCAGAGTGGGCAAACAATTGAGTCACCACGTGTAGTCAAAGGCACCACAACAGCTGGAAACAAATCAGAGTCTGGAAGAAAGAATATTTAAAAAGTACACCAAGAATATAATTCATAGCCTGCCGCTGTTTCCAAAGTGTAGGCCCTCAACCTCTAATTAATCTTAATGGCACTGCTGACTGCTTCTGCTCTTGGTATCATGATGAAAATTCACCACACATTTCATTCAAGTACACGTGAGGCTTGAATACCTAAGAAGAGAGTGATTCCATGGAGATGAAATTGCCAAGCGGCAAGCTGGCTGAAATTCTGCAGCTCACGGAGGAGAGTGTGGGTGTGAAATTGTAGGCAATTACATTTTATCACTGCTACACAAGTTTCTGCTGAATTCATTAAAATTTGCTCCCAGAATCGGGTTGGAGGACTGTGGAATTTCGGTGGTCCCGATGACAAAAATGAAAGCAGATTTTCACTCTCCGTGCTGCAGGAGCCACAGAATGTCTGCAGTGCAATGAGGCTTGGATGTGACTGAGAAATGTCATCTCCTGGAACTGCAGCTGCAAATTAAACAAGGGGACTCTCTCATAGAAACAATGACTGCATTCCAAGCAGAGAGAATCAGGGAACAGAGAGGACAGGCAAACAGTGGGCAGATGCGTGCCTGACACAGAGGGAGCCGGCCCCTCTCCCCGCCCCCGGGCGGCCTGCTGAGCACCCGCCAACACCTCCAGACAGGAGAGCAGGGAGAGAGGAGAGGTGTAAGTTTGGAAGTTAAGTGAGAAAGAACTCCCACTGAGAGATGAATTAGAGATGTAAAAGCTGTGACCAGGAAGGTCTTCCTAATTAGAAAACTGAGGACAGATCTTGGGCTGGACGTGAAGCGTTCATTCCGGCTTCAGCACCTCACCTGGGTGCTGCCCTGCCGCTGAAGTGCTGCCTGCCTTCTCTCCCCTCTGCCCGAGCGGGGACAGGCTGCCCAGAGGGCACTGCAGGCCCAGCAGCTTCCTGCCGGGCGTTAGTTTATCCAGAACCTCTATGAGCATGGCCCAGAGGGTCCCTGATGGAGGGAGAAGGCGGCCCTCATCTCATTGCTGCATGCCCGTGCTAACATCTGCCAACTTCCCACATCCAATCGGATTTGCCTAGCCACCCCCTGCGCTCCCTTAGACTGCACGGAAGCCGAGTCCAAAGGCTGGGCCTCTGCCTAGAGTGGACATCCACAACTGATGATCTGCATTCTTCCCCCACCAACACCAAAATGGGGCCTGCTAACCACACAGGCCATGAGACATTCCTCTTAACAGAATCCCTCGTTCCTACAGATAGCATGAGTCAGAACTGTCCCAGACAAGCCAGAGGGAAATCCGGGCTCCGTTAATTGCTACCTGTGGCACCCTGGGTGGCCCAAGCGACCTTGCTGATACGCAGATTGTCCCACCTGTCCAACAGGCACAAGGCAATCTGCAGATGCTCAATGAGCGGCTCCTCCCCCTTCCCCGGGATAGGACTATTTTGGAATCTGAAGGCACAATCATTTTTAATGGGCACCAATTGTGTGGTTACAGGCACTTCTCCTATAGCATGCTGCTCAGAGGCCTATAACCCACCTGACAGTCAGCAATATCCAGGGAGCAGAGCCTGCCAGAGCTCCCCAACCAGGACAGTAAAACCATCAGGCGTGCCCCTTCTTTCACAATTTACCAAATGCACATAACCGCATCTGCCAACCTGAGGCTGCACTCGCACACAGTGCAGAGACCAAGATTCCCAGGGGAAGGGTGTCTGAACTCACTTCTCCCGGCCACCGGCAGTGGCGTGCTGCCACCCACTCTCATGGGCTGGGAGGAGGCAGCCACGTACATTGCTTTCCATGGCTGTGCAGTGACGTCACACACGCCCATGATGTCACATTGACAACTGGAAATCAGCCACAGGGGGAGTGTTTATACCACAGAAAGCGGCAAATGCTACAACTCAGGGCAAAATTCCCCACCTCCAGCCCAGCTGGTTGTTGTCAAAACTGACCAGCACATGCTGGGCGTGTCCACTCAACCGCCATGGGCCGCAGGAGGGGAGCTCATTGGCAATGCAGTAGCGTGAGGCCAAAGAGGGGCCACTCGTCCGACACATGCCTGCCACCCCCACCCTCACACTGCATCTGGCCTGTGACAGAATGGGCCTTGAGACCCCAGCGTTTACCCCCAAGGTGCAGTGAAATAGATCCTGGGCAGTCCAGGCCAAGACCTGCCTTAGCTTGATGAGGGTTTAACCAGAGCTGTAAATGGCCACATGCAAAGCTCCTGTGCTCACTGGGTGTGCAGCATGGGAAAGAAGGGCTCTGACCTCTGGAGCCTGTTTTTCTATCTGTAGTAAAAGGACAATCACAGTCAAATCCTTAGGGGGTTGGTGTGAGGATTCAAGGGGACTCTTTGTGGGAAAATGTGTGGACCAGCTGGTGGCGTGAGCCCAGTCCACACTGATGGCTGTGATAGAGGTGACCGTGACGAGCAAGTATCCTGTCTGCCTGCTCAGCGGAGGAATCTGTGAGCACTAAACATAGGAACACAGCCCATGGCATCCTGCCTCCAGAGTCTGCTCATTTGCCCCCTGTGAAACTATTTGGTCCTGAGGCCAGAGGAATCAGCGGCAGCAGCTGATGGACATCCTGCACTCATTAACCGACACCCACCGAGGATCAGCCGCAGCAGTCCTGCCTTCAAGTGGCTCACAGACCTGTGCAGGGCCAGATGAGTAAAGGCCATGACCACAGAAGCTGAGAACAGGCGTTCTCAACCTCAGCGCTGCTGACCCCTGGGGCCAGAGCAGTCTCTGCATGAGGGCTGTCCTGTGCCTTGTGGGAAGTTAGTAGCATCCCTGGTCTCCACCCACTGGATGCCAAGAGTCCCCATCCCACCCCAGTTGTGAAAACCACAAATGTCTCCAGACATTGCAAATGGCTCGCACTTGCTATCTGTGTGCTTGGGGAGACACGGGCCAGGAACAGGGCTCTAGACCACAGGCCCTGGAGAGATGGAGGCTTGGAAGAAATCCGGAAAAGCCTACGCCAAAGCATCAGCAGCAACTTTCCTCTCAACCCTGAGTGTTTTAGTCTCTGTGGGCTTCGTAACCCTCCAGATGAATATCAAGAATGGAGACGCAGCACACCAGGTTGTGGTGAGCACGGAAGAGGGTCTAGAAGTGGTGACTCTAACCTGGCTCCCAAAGGCAGCACCAGCAAAGTCCCACTGTGGGTGCCATCCTCCTGCCATCGCAAACACAAACCAACAGCCAAGCCTGCACACTTTCAAGGAACCAACAGCCTGGCTCTCAGAGGAGGCCAGAGTCTCACCCAAGCAGCATGTAGCCCAAGTCCCATGGAGTTTGTGTCCCGGCGCCCACCCAGTGTGAACCCTGCCTTCAACAGCAAAGAAAGGGCCTGCCTTTTGCAGCCTGGAGAAGTTCCCAGATTGAAACCATAGCAACCTCCTCCATCTCACGTGGAAGTGGCCAGCCTTGCTCCACAGTCACTCAGGCACATGATTGGCTTCAGGCTTCCTTCACTCTGCCTCCTACATGTGTGGGGCCTGAGTACTGAGTGTCCTTCACTCATCCCCACCCTCCCAAAGGCACCCAATTAAACACTGAAATGAAGACCTCTTTGCATGACTCAACTACAAGTTTAGGAATATGACTCTCTCTCTCTCTCTATATATATACACACACACACACATACATATGCATATATACACACACAAACATATATACATATATACATATACACACATATATATACACTCTATATATACACACACATATGCGTGCATATATATACACACAAACATATATACATATATACACACATATGTGTGCATATATACACACAAACATATATACATATATACACACATATATATACACACACACATATGTGTGCATATATACACACAAACATATATACATATATGCATATATACACACATATATATGCACATATATACACACACATGTGTGCATATATACATACAAACATATATACATATATACATATATACACACATATATACACACACATATGCGTGCATATATATACACACAAACATATATACATATATACACACATATATACACACACATATATATATACACACACACACAAAAAAAAACTTGGGCATCAATTTGCTGTCACCCTCCCTACAAACAAGGCACTTGTAGGAACACCAAGCTCTGCTTTTTAAAAACACCCTTCATTATTAACATCTGGAAAACTGGCACGTTTCCAGTGAAAAGAGAAACTTCTCTGCACTCAGCGGTCCAGGCTCTGCCCTTGTGGTAGCTTAAGGAACTTCAAAGCTCCTTGTTTGAACAAATTGGAAACAGAAAACAAAGGGATGAAAAGAGGCCATCCCCATACAAGCACTCTCCATCCAGGAGGGGAGCAGAGTCTCATCAGCCTTTGATGTGGCCCAGTGGCCACATTTCTCTCTCAAAGCTCCAGATGCTGGTCGCAGCGTCCTCCACCCGCTGCTTTGAGACCGAGCAAACCACCTCTCAGATGCTGCGCTGCACATGCAAGCAAAGCACCTAACAGCATATTACCGGCCACTGAAGACATGATGGTTAACGCAAAGAGCGTCCTTCCACATCCCCTTATCATTTCCAGATTCACAAAGAAGACCATCTCCCTGTATGCAGCTCTGGGTATTTTCAGACTACCCTATTGTCATTAGTTATGAATTTTCCCCAATAGTCCTGTGAGTAGGTTCATTGCCCAGCCCGGTGTAGGACTGACAGGCAGGCTCTGCAGCCAGAAAGCCTGGCATTGATGCAACGATAACCTTGGGTAAATTATTTCACCTGATTCCAATTGGTCTCCTCCCCTTCTAAACATTCATGATCATGATACTTACAGATGGGGTTATAGAATGGACCAAACCGAAGTAGCTATGCTTGGAAGACAGCAAGCCAACACCTGATGTTGTTTATTATTTTTCAAAGTAAGTGAATATTCATCAAGGGTCCACTATGTGTCAGGCACTGTGCTGAGTCCTGGAGATAAAACAGTGAAGAAAGTGGACTGAATCTTTACTCAGAAGAAGAGTACAGGCCTTCAGGAACAAGAAAGAAAAACATAAAGGATTACCTTTCAGTTTCAGTGAGTTCCACAGTGGAAACACCAGGGCAGCAATGAGGGATGCCAGGGCAGAGCTGCTGGAGTGCACGGGACCAGGCTCCCTGAAGAGCCACCCAAAAGGCGAGAAGGAAGGAAGCCACTGGCAAAGAGAAGGCAAAGGGCATTCCAAGCCAGAGCAATAGCCTGGGCAGGCACCTCGAAGCAGGAAGGACATTGGTGAGGTTGAGAACCAGAAAGAGAACAGAGAGACTGGAGCTGGTGCCTGTGGGGCAGTGGCATGGAGGACTGCAGGTGCTGACCTTTTAGGAAAAGCACTTTTTCTGCTGGGTGGAGGATGGGCCAGGAAGGGGCAATAGCGGAGGCAGAGAGACCAGTTAAGAGGATACACCTGGGAGGCAGGTTGCGCAGGACTTGACGATGAAGCACACGTAGGGAAGACAGGCTGGGGAGGGACTTTAAAATGACCTCTAGATTTCCTACTGAGGCAAGAAGCCCAGGGAGAACATTTGGGTGCAAGATGGGAGGAAGTGAAAATTTCCATTTAGATACACCCAGACTGAGATGCGTATTACCCACCAAAGATGGCACTGGGTGGGCCATTGGCTGTGAACATGGAGCTCAGAGGGGACCCTGGGGGGAGCCACACCTGGGTGCCCTGGTCATAAAGAAGTAGTTACAGCCATGGGGACTGTATTAGTCCGTTCTCGCACTGCTATAAAGAAATACATAAGACTGGGTAAATTGTAAAGGAAAGAGGTTTAACTGGCTCATGGTTCTGCAGACTAGGGTAGCATAGCTGGGAAAGCCTCAGGAAACTTTCCATCACAGTGAAAGGCGAAAGGGAAGCAGGCATGTCTTCACTTGGCCAGAGCAGGAGGAAAAGGATGAAGAGGAAGGGGGCTCCATACTTTCAAACAACCAGACCTCGTGAGAACTTACTCAGTATCATGAGAACAGCAAAGGGGAAATCCACCCCCATGATCCAATCACCTCCCAACAGGCCCCTCCTCCAACACTGGCAATGACAATTGGACATGAGATTTGAGCAGGGACACAGATCCAAACCGTATCAGGAAGCATGAGACCCTCTTCCCCCACCCCCGGGAGATTTGCTCAGAGAGGAGCAAACCCACAGCTGGGTTGGCTGAAGGAGGGAGATCAGCAGAGCAGAGTCGGAAGCCCTGGCAGGTGACCTGGAGGGAACCACACAAAGGGGTGTCCTTGAGCCAGGAGAAGATCGAGACTCCACTGCATTCTGTGCTGCTAGGAAACCAAGCGAGGTGGGGACAGAGAGGTGTTGTCACTGTGGACCTTGTTAGAGCGAACGCCGGACTGGAGCATGTGGAAAAGGTGGGACAAGGGATGGGGGATGGTGCTCCCCTCTGAGAAGTGTTCCCAAGAGGGAAGCAGTGGCCTGGAGTGGCACCTTGAGAGGGATGAGTAACTGGGGAAAGATATTTGTAAGATGGGGCAGGTTTGTGCAATGATAGAAATAATCCAGGAGAAGAAACGAGTGGTATTGTTTATTGTATAAGAAACAGGGGAAAAGAGGAGAAAACTTCTGGAAAAGGAGTGGGCATGGAATAGAAGCAAAGTGGAAGCTTAGGCCACTTCCTAAGCTTAAGCCACCCAGAAGGTGGGCAAATCTCCACAGCCAGAGGGAGGAGGCAGTAGTTTTCTGCTGCTTTCTAAAAAAAAAAAAAAAAAAAACCACTAATGGAGCCCTCAGAACAGCACACATTTATATCTCACAGGTCCCTAGCTCAGAAGTCAGGCTGGACCCAGCCGGGCTCTGTGTCCAGAGTCACACCAGGCTGGAATCAGGCCGTCAGCCAGGGCTGGCTATCATCCGAAGCTTGGGCTCCTTCTCCCAGTTCTTTCTGTTGCTGGCAGAATTCAATTCCTTGTGGTTGTAGGACCAATGTCCTCATTTCCTTACTGGCCGTTGCTGGCCAGAGAATGCTGTCTGCTCCTAGGGGTCTCCCTCAGGTCCTCACCATATGGCCCCTCTGTCTTCAAAGCCAGCACAGAATTCCTCACCCTGAACATCCCTGACCTCATGAAGGGCAGGACCTTTTCATGGGCTCACTGAAGTCAGACACACCCTGATAATCTCTTTCGATCAACTCAACCTCAAATGACAAGTAACCTAATCATGGGATTGATATTCTATCACATATTCACAGGTTCTACCCACACTTAAGGCATGGGGATTGTGCAGGGCTTGTACCCAGGGGTTCAGAATCTTAGCATTCTGCCTACACCGGGTAGAGGGAAAAGACAGCCAGGCAGAGGTGTTTCAGGAGGCTCAGAGTGGGAAAACCAAGGGGCTCGCAGCTCACGGTGCTATTTCCCAGTGCAACTGGAGAGAAGTTCACCTGAGGAGAAGGCAGGAGGATCTCCAGGAGGGCTGAAGAGTGAAGACAAGGAGATTAGGGCATGAGGATCTCCAGGAGGGTTGAGGAATGAAGACAAGGAGGTTAGGGCACCTCCTCAGCCAGGGGAAGAGGCCGAGCTGGCAGGAGGAGGGCTGCAGAGGAAGATGGGCACCAGAGCCCTGCTGGGTTGGAGGGCAGGGCTGGGGCCAGAGCAGGGGCAGCAACCCGGGGACAGGGTGCAGGGCGACGTCAGCTGGCAGGAGGGCACGCACGTCGGGCTCTTCAAGAAGGGAGGAAAAAGAGTCTGGGAGCAGTAGTGCAAGGTTTCAGGGAACCAAGGACACCTCCTCTAATTCCAAGCGTGGCTGCCAGGGGAGGGTAGCCACAGGGTAGCCACTTTGAGAAGGAACTGGTCTGATTCCTGAGGGCTCTGGAGTCCCAAGAGAACCTCTTCTTAGTGCCACATTTGATCCAAAAAAAAAAAAAAAAAGCAGCTCTTTCTGGGGCCCCACGAGATTCCTGCCTCCTTTTTGCAGCACAGATCCTTACAATAAACTGTCTTTAGGGGAGGAGCTTGAGTGACTCTCTTCCTTATAACCTGTAAGGCCCAACTCACCCCAACACTTTATGCTAAGCAGAGAGGGACCAAGAGAGACTGGATCTGCCGTTGAGGGTTCTCCAGTCTGATATGAACCCACAAATAATCCTCACATACATCAAACCCAGGCAGGCCACAGTTAGGGTGTAAATCAAGTAAGTATCTTGGCAATACATTTTTGTAAAGAGATGTGAAAATAAAAAATTAGAAGTAGAAGCCAGGGTGAGCAGAAAGAGGGTGTGTCTTGGGAGAAGAACAAGACAGGATTTACTGGAAGTGTGGAGTCTTATCTCTCAGCATAACCTGTTGGGTGTCTATAGCCAATCTATGCTAATGGCTCTCAGTGTTATAAAAGAATAGCTAACCAAAACATGGAAAATAGCTCTTCTGATTGTCCCTAGTAAAATCAACCCAAGGCACAGGGTAACCAAGTTTACAAGGGACCCCAAATCTCCTAAAGTGTTTCTGAACTGTGGAGAAAGCAAGTCATGTGTCTCTTTCAAGCTTCAAAAAAAAAAAAAAAGAAAAACAAAAAAAAGTTTCTTTTTTTTTTTTTTTTGAGATGGAGTCTCACTCTGTCACCCGGGCTGGAGTGCAGTGGCCGGATCTCAGCTCACTGCAAGCTCCGCCTCCTGGGTTTACGCCATTCTCCTGCCTCAGCCTCCCGAGTAGCTGGGACTACAGGCGCCCGTCACCTCGCCCGGCTAGTTTTTTGTATTTTTTAGTAGAGATGGGGTTTCACCGTGTGAGCCAGGATGGTCTCGATCTCCTGACCTCGTGATCTGCCCGTCTCGGCCTCCCAAAGTGCTGGGATTACAGGCTTGAGCCACCGCGCCCGGCCAACAATGTTTCTTTTTAACTGGTGACCCAGTGCATTCCACGGTGGCTGTACTAAATGATTCATTGCAATCCTTGTGAACCAGAGGTGACAGCATGCATCTAAAAGAAATATCTCTTTAAAAATTAAATAAAGCAAAAATTCTCTGCGGGTGCTGGTGTTACACTGCATGCCCAGCTCTGCGCTAATCCTATTCTCCCACGTCATTGCAGCCCCTGGTTTATGCTGCCCTATCTCTCTTCCTTTGATTCCCCTGCACAGTATACTTCACGCCTGCGACTCAGAAACTCCTTGGGGCAGGGACTTCATTAAGGTTTGTGTCAATCAGTAAAGACTTATGTGCATTTTCCACAGCGCTGGCACACAGTGGACTTCACGCACTGCCTCACTTTCTTCCTTTCACTTCCCACCAAGCCAGTGTGTTCTCTATGTTTCAGGAGTGAAATGCATTTACACGAACCCCAAGAAGTTAATATATTATTACCCAGTTAGCACAGTTTCACTTCACGGTACCGTAATGTAATGCTCAATGATTTTTAAGCAATAAAAGGAGTGACTTCAAAACTGAATTAGGAAAATTTAGACCCTACAGGGTTCATCATGAGTTTTTGAAAACTTTGGAATAATGCACTGAAATTCCTGAGAGTTATCTCGTGGGAATCTCAGAAAGGGTTTTTTTGAGCCATTGTAAAATCATTCTCAAGGCAACTATTTCTTAGCCTCACTGAAGGTATTTTGCTGAAAATAAATGAGAAACCAAACAAGAATGCCACCACTTCTATGAGAAGCAAGTCCCATCTTACCATTCCATTTCTGTATTCTTTGGGGAGGTCCTATGTATCCCTTACGTTTTATGATACTAGGCCACAGATATCTTCTTTCTCACACTTCCAATCCAGTCTTTCAAAATAATATGACCTCATTTAAAAGAAAGAAAAGTGAAACTATTTGAGTCATAATGGAACCCGCATCAAGATCCCAGAAACATATTTTCTCAATGCTCCCTGCTGCAGCATCTCGACAGACAGCAGTCTCCAATGCCATTTCCATCCCATCTCTTTCACAAACCTGTGCTCAGCCCACAGCTTTATCTACTTCCATTAAATAGATGTGCTTGCTGGCAGGAAATTGCCATGGAAATAAATGTTAGGTTTGGCACCAGTTCCTTTTAAAGAAGCTGCAATTGGAAACGTGAAGGCAATGAGAAGATGCAGCCAGTGAGAGCAATGCACCCAGCTCCTGACCCGCGAGGTCCTTCTGGGGACACTGAGACTTCTTTTAGAAGTGACGGTAATGCAGTCACTTTTCAAAGACAGGAATCACTCATTATGCAGTCACTTTTCAAAGACAGGAATCACTCATTCTTGACCTGGCAGGGGGCTCCCACAACCTCGTCCAGGCCAAGGGGCAGGTGAGACTCACCAGGGCAACGATTTGTCTCAGGAGGACTGGCTCTCAGCCCGGTGGGCCAAGTCACCCAGGAGCAGTGCAGTCGGGAACCTGGGGCAGCAGGGCTGCTCCTGCAGCAGAGACTCCTAGCAGCCGGGGCAGTCGGGGACAGGCTGATTACCTGTTGCTCTGCCACCTGGAAGCCTCCAGGCATCCCTGCACCCTGGAAGGAGGCAGAGGGAGGAGGCGGCACATGAATAATGAATACACTCTCCCCGCCCATCATTAGCATTCCATTCAAAGGACGCAAATGAGGCATTCATTTCTCCTCCTGGCTTGAAAGGAGAAGTGTCTCCGGGAATAAGCAAGTGAGACCTGGGACACTGGGTAGGTTGAGGGGGAGGGTAGATCACCCGTTGGGGCTGACCTTCCCACTCACCCTTCAGCAAGGTGACAGTTCACCACCAGGACTGGAAATAACATTATCAGGGAACAGAAACTGGGACTCCAAGCATAAATAAACCCAAGACCTCAGGCCACTGGCTACCAAACCTCAAAGGGCACCAATCACACCTCACAGTGCAGGTAGTCAGGCCTGTACACTTCCTGGCAGGACACCCAGCACCTGGAATCCCTGTCCTCTCAGAGGAAGTCCCTGCTAGAGGTGGTGGCAAAAGGAAAACCTCACAGGACCTTCTGATGCCCTGGTCCAGCATCTATGCTTAGTACATTTGTCAGAGGCGTTGGAACCACAGCAAGTCCATCTCGGACAGGAGCTGGGTAAAACAAGGCTACGACCTGCTGTGCTGCATTCCCAGGAGGTGAAGGCATTCTTAGTCACAGGATGAGATAGGAGGTCGGCAGAAGATACAGGTCATACAGACCTCGCTGATAAAACAGTCTGCAGTAAAGAAGCCTGCCAAACCCACCAGAACCAAGATGGCGATGAGAGTAACCTCTGACCATCCTCACCGCTACCCTTCCTGTTACAGTAAACGGGTCCCGATCCAGACCCCAAGAGAGGGTTCTTGCCTCTCACGCAAGTAAGAATCCAGGGTGAGTCCATAGGTGCAAAGTGAAAGCAAGTTAATTAAGAAAGTAAAAGAAGAAAAGAATGGCTACTCCATAGACAGAGCAGCCTGAGGGCTGCTATTTGCCCATTTTTATGATACGCTAAATGGGGTGTGGATTATTCACGCCTCCCCCTTTTAGACCATACAGAGTAACTTCCCGACGTTGCCATGGCGTTTGTAAACTGTCATGGCGCTGGTGGGAGTGTAACGGTGAGGACAACCATAGGTCACTCTCCTCACCATTTGGGTTTTGGTGGGTTTTGGCCAGCTCCTTGACTGCAACCTGTTCTATCAGCAAGGTCTTCATGACCTGTATTTTGTCCCGACCTCCGATCTCATCCTGTGACTTAGAATGCCTTCACCATCTGGGAATGTAGCACTGTAGGTTTCAGCCTCATTTTACCCAGCTCCTATTCAAGATGGTGTTGCTCTGGTTCACATGCCTCTGACACTCCCACCAGCGCCATGACAGTTTACACATGCCATGGCAATGTCAGGAAGTTACCCTATATGGTCTTAAAAAAGGAGGCATGAATAATCCACCCCTTGTTCAGCACATCATCAAGAAATAACCATTAAAAACAGTCAACTCTGTCTATGGAGCAGCCATTCTTCCTTCCTTTACTTTTCTAATAAACTTGCTTTCACTTTGTCCAGTACAAGCCACAGACAAGAACCCCTCAGACACAGAATTGTAGAAGGAAAGGGCTTTATTCAGCTGGGAGTATCAGCAGACTCATATCTCCAAAAACCAAGCTCCCCGAGTGAGCAATTCCTGTCCCTTTTAAGGGCTTACAACTCTAAGGGGGTCCGTGTAAGAGGGTCGTGATCGATTGAGCAAGCAGCCGGTACGTGACGGGGGGCTGCATGCACCTGCACAGGTAATTAGAACGGAACAGAACAGGACAGGGATTTTCATACAATGTCTGTAATCTATAGATAACATAACGATTAGGTCAGGGTCAATCTTTAACTACTAGGCCCAGGGTGTGGCGCCGGGCTGTTAGCCTGTGGGTTTCATTTCTGCCTTTTAGTTTTTACCTCTTTTTTTCTTTGGAGGCAGAAATTGGGCATAAGGCAATATGAGGGGTGGTCTCCTCCCTTAACTTTACGGACTCGCCATGAATTCTTTCTTGCACAAGATCCATGAACCCTTCCTCGGGGTCTGTCTGGATTAGGACCCCTGTCCAGTAACACATTCACAGAGGGGTCCCCCAAAAGCCCCAGGGCCTTCCACAGCCCCCACACTTCTGTACTTTGCCCCTGCCTTGAATGCTGCGTACACCTCCTCACTTATGGGACGTCTCCATGGAGAGAGTCCCCAACCTTCACAGAACCTGAGGTTCAGCCAAGTGGGCTCTGCTGTCTCGCTGACTGCTCCTCAGTACCCAACACAAGGTCTGGCATAAGGAAACTCAGAAAGTATTTCAAAAGTGGAGGAAGAGCTCTAACTTTGCTTTTTTTAACCCTGCATAAACAGCGGCTACTATTTTGTTCAAATTCTACCTCATGCAGGGTGGGGTGAGGATCAGAGACTGAAAATAGGCCCAGTCCTGCTCTGAGGGACTTACTTTTTAGTTTCACAAATAGAAGTTTGTGGTAGTTCACTTCATCTAACAAAAGTGTATTATGTTCTTTGCTCCAAAACAAATTCTAGTAGTCAAATATTTAAACATTAAGAAATAAAGCCATAGAAGTATAAAAAGGGGAATAATTTTATGAGTGAGGATACCCTTCAATGTAAGACTTCAAACACAGAAGTCATGAAAAACTGGAATCATTGACTACATAAAAAATTTGAATGTTGTGCATAGTCACAAAAATATTCCATAAACCAAATCAAAAGATAAATTTGAAATTGGCAGAAATATATTGAGCACTCATATGTGAGACAAAAGAAATTTTCTTAATGTGTAAAGAGTTTCTAAAATAGATAAGAAGGCAAAACAAAGGAAAAATGGGCAAAGGACACAAATGGGAAGTTCACAGAAGAAAATAATTTAGAATTTTCTTAAACATGAAAATATGTTTAACCTCACTATAAAGAATAAAATAAAAAGTATTGCAACCTGAAAATAATTTTACAAGACAGAAAAATTAGAGATCAGTCTCCAAACATAATGCAAAAAATTTAAACTAAATATCAGCAAATCAAAGCAAGTAATATGTAAAAATAGTAATATATGTTAAAATCAAGTGGGATTTATTGCAGGGATGCAAGGATGGCCTAACAATAGACCAGTCAATGCAATATACAACATTGTTGTATAATACACATTATACAACATTAATAACACAAATGTCTTAAAAGGTGTAAAACTAATAATATTAATTAATAATCTCCAGTACCCATTTATGAACTTTTTAAAAATAAAGTCTTAGTAAACTAAAAATAGGAGGAAACTTCCTTAATGTGATAGGGGTATAAGGAAATCCACAGCAATCTATGGCCATACCACTTTGCATGTGCCTAATCTCAGAAAGCAGGATCGGGCCTGGTTAGTATTTGGGAGAGGGAAAATAATCAACAGCAAATTTCATTTCTCATGGTAAAATATTGAAAGCTTTCCCTCCCTCTGAGCTTCAGGGATAAGATAAAATGCCTCTTATGACCACTTTTATTCAACATGCCTTACAAGGCCTGGCCTGGCCTAGTAAGACAAGAAAAAGAAATAAAAAACAGAAGCATTAGAAAGGAAAAAAATGAAATTTTTGTTATTTAGAGATAACATGATTATGCATGTAGAAAATCCAAGGGAACCTAAAAACTATCAGAATAGGTGAAGTAAGTCCTAGCCAGAGCAATTAGGCAAGAAAAATAAATAAAGGGCCTTTAACTGCGAAAAGAAGAAGTCAAATTGTCCCTGTTTGAACACAGTATGATCTTATATACAGAAAAACCTAAATACTCTACCTAAAAACTCTTAGAACTGAGCTAAAAAAGAAATCTAGAAGGTAATCCCATTTATAACAGCTACCAAAAATAAAATAAAATACCTAGGAATAAATTTAACCAAGGAAGTGAAAGACCTCTGCAAGGAAAACTACAAAACATGGATGAAATAAACTGAAGAGGATACAAACAAATGGAAAGACACCCCATGCTCATTGATCAGAAGAATTAATATTGTTAAAATGACAATACTACTCACAGCTATTCACAGAGTCAATAAAATTCCTATCAAAATACCAATGACATTTTTCACAGAAATTGAAAACAAAAATCCTAAAATTTGTATAGATCCACAAAGGATTCTGAATAGGCAGCCAAAGCAATCCTGATCAAAAAGAACAAGGCTGGAGGTATCAGACCATCATACCTCAAAATATACTATAAAGTTATAGTAACCCAAACAGCATGGTACTAGCATAAAAACTGATACATAGACCCATGAAACAGAATAGAGAACCCATAAATTAATCTACATATCTTTAGCCAACTGATTTTTGACAAAGGTGCCAAGAACACTCATTGGATAATCTCTTCAATATACAGTGCTGGAAAAACTGGGTCACTATATGCAGAAGAATGAAACTAGGTTCCAACCTCTCACCCTGTAAAAAATTCAATTCAAAATAGATGAAATACCTAAATGTAAGACCCCAAACAATAAAACTACTAAAAAGAAACATAGAGAAAATGCTTCAGGATGTTGGTATGGGAAAAGATTTAATGAATAAGACCTCAAAGGTACAGGCAACAAAAGCAAAAATAAATAAATGGGATTATATAGCAAACTGAAAAGCTTTTGCACAGCAAAGGAAACAACCAACAGAGTGAAAAGACAACCTACAGAATGGGAAAAAATACTTGCAAACTATTCATCCAACAAGAGATTAATAACCAGAATACACAAGGAACTCAAACAATCCAACAGCAAAAAAACCAATTTGATTTAAAAATGGGCAAATGATCTGAGCCAACATCTCTCAAAAGGAGACATAAAAAATGGCCAAGAAAGATATTTTTAAAACTTTGACATCACTAATCATCAGGGAAATGCAAATCAAAACCAGAAGGAGGCAGCATCTCACTTTAGTTAAAATGGCTACTATCAAAAAGACAAATAATAAAAAATGCTGGTGAGGATGTAGAGAAAAGGAAACTCTTTATGCACTGCTGGTATGGAGGTTCCTCAGAAAAACTACAAACAGAACTACTCTATGATTCAGCAATCCCACTACTGGGCATTTGTCCAAAGGAAAGGAAAACAGTATATTGAAAAGACATCTGCACCCACATGTTTGTTGCAGCACTATTCATCATAGTCAAGATATGGAATCAACTTGGGCATCCAACAATGAATGAATGGATAAAGAAAATGGAATATATATACATGTTTTCAATGGAATACTATTCAGCCATAAAAAGAATAAAATTTTGTCATTTGTGGCAACATAGATGGAACTGAAGGACACTATGTTAAGTGAAATAAGCCAGGAACAGAAAGTTAAATACCATATGTTCTCATTCATGTGTGGAGGCTAAAACAAAGAAAAGTTGATTTCATACGAGTTAAAAGTAGAACAGAGGATACTAGAGGCTGAGAAGGGTAGGGGGAAGAGAAGGAGATATTTGTTAAAGGATACAAAATTACAGCTAGATAGGAAGAATAAATCCTAGTGTTCTATAGCACGATAGGATGACTATAGTTAACAGTAATATGTTATATCATTTTAAATAGCTGGGAGGATATTGAATGTTCCCAATATAAAGAAATGATAAATGTTTGAGATGATGGATATGCTAATTACCCTGTTCTGATTCCTACACATTGTATATATCAAAACATTACTATGTACCCCACGAATATGTACAATTATTATTGGTCAATTAAAAGATAAAATTAACAAGAAAAAATTTAAAAATGATAAGTGAAACTAGCAAGACTTCTTGATGTAAAAGACCAGGACACAAAATGTAATTGTATTTCTATTTGCTAGCAAGAAATGAATAGAAAACAAAACAAAACAAATCTTATTTTTATGACATTTAGATATCAAAAACCTAGGAATAAACCTTGCAAAAGCTGTGCAAGACCTCTGGACTGTTTTTAAAAATTATTGAAATAGAAAAACACAAATGAATGGAGGAATACACCGTGTTCAGGGATTAGAAGACCTGACTTTGTAAAGATGTTCATTCTTTCCCAAATTGATTCATAAATTCAGCAGTATTCCAGCAAAATTCAAGCAGGATATTTTGTCAAAATTGACAAACTGGTTTTAAAATTCACGTGGAAATTCCACGTAATCTTGAAGAACAAAACTGGAGGACTTACATTACCAGATATCAACTCATACTAAAGTTACAACAATTAAGACAGTGTAATACTAATGAAAGAATGGGCAAACTAACCAGTAGAAATCAATAGAGGGTCCAGAAACAGACCCTCTCCTGATTTATGACAAATGCAATACTGTAATATAATGAGGAAAGAATGGTCTTTCAAAAAAAGGAATTGAGTAGAATAGATACCCACATGAGAGAAAAATGTATCTGGGTCCCTATTTTCATCATACACAAGAAACAATTCCAGATTAATAGTATCTCCGTGTAAAAGGTAACAATCGGTAAATAAAGCTTTCAGAAGAAAAATTAAACAGCAACATCATCACAACTTTGTAGTAAGCCAAAATATCACAAACAGAAAATAATTGCTTCATTCATAATGCATAAAACATTAATAAATTGGACCTTATTAAATTAAGAACTATTCATGAAAAGACATCGAGAGTGAAAATATAATTCATACAAAGGGAAAGATATTTATAGTACATATATCTAACAAAGAATTTGTATCCAGAATACTTAAAGAACCCTTGCGAATTAGTAACAAAAAGATAACCCAATTTTAAGTGAGAAAATAACTTAGACTTTTCACAAAAGGAAATATTCTAACAGCTTATAAGCAAAGGGAAATGTGCCTAACCACATTCATCATCAGGGCAAAGCTAAATAAAACCACTATGAGAAACCACGACACACCCATCACAATGGCTAAAATGAAACAGTTGGAAAATGCCAAGTGTTAGCAAGGATGTAGAGCAACAAGAATTCTCAAGTAGTGCTGCTGGTGGTGAATATTAGTGAGATATGCTGTAAAATTACTTGGCATGTCATATGATCCAGCAGATCACTCCTGGGTATATATATAACAGAAAAGCTTACATATGTTTACCCAAAGACACGTATAAGAATATACATTGCAGTGGTGTTCATTATAGCCCCAAAGAAGAAATTATTCAAATGCCCAGAATGGGTAACTAAATTGTATGTTTGCACAAAGAAATTTATCTCAACAATGAGAATAAATGAACGTAACAACACAACAATTGCATGAATATAATGCTGTGTGAAAGAGGTCAAACACAAAAAAAATATATATATTGCATGATTCCATTGACACAAAATGCAAAAGTAGGCCAACAATCTGGCCGGTATGCCAATCCCAGAAGGGAGTGGCTAAAAAAAGACATGGGAGAAATTCATGTTCTGTTTCTTGGTTTGGCTCCCAGTTACATAGGTGAAGTCATTTTGTGAAAATTCATGAGACTGTACACTTATAAAATGTACATTTTCTGTATAGATAGTGTACTCCAATTAAAAGTAAAAAAAAAAAAACCACCTATCAGCTCTGCTCTTATGGGTAGGCATTTAGTGTCACTTGCCAGGGTAGCAACAGCACATGCCATGTGCCTTCCCGTACAGAAGCAGGGGCCACCAGGTCAACCTTATCAATCATTCATACACAGGTGTTTCAGCAAGATTTGCATTTTACGAATCTATATCTCTTTCTTTCTTTCTTTCTTCTTCTTTTTTTTTTTTTTTTTTTTTTTTTTTTTTTGAGACAGAGTCTCACCCAACTCACGGCAACCTCTGCCTCTCAGGCTCAAGTGATTCTTGTGCCTCAACCTCCCGAACAGCTGGGATTACAGGCACCGACCACCATGCCCAGCTAATTTTTGTATTTTTAGTAGAGATGGGGTTTCATCATGTTGACCATGCTGGTCTCGAACTCCTGAACTCGAGCGATCCACCCACCTTGGCCTCCCAAAGTGCTGGGCTTACAGGCATGAGCCACTGCACCCAGCCAAATCTGTATTTCTTGATGCAGTTTACACTGAATAAATTTTGTTGAACTCTGTTCACAGACCATTTGAAACTTGTGAAAAGTTTAACATGTATATTATTCATGGCTAGAGAAAAGACAAAAAACAACAGAAGTTTTTCAGGGGTGATCTCTTACTGAAATCTACCATCACTTTCTTGAATTTTATTGCAAAATATCTCACATATGTTTGTAAAGTAATGAAAAAAAAAAAAAACGGGCTGATTCTTACCAAGCACTAAATGCCAGGCTTTGATACAGGTACTTTTCATGCATTAACCCATATTCATTCTCAGGACAACCCCATGGTGCAAGGATCGTTATTATTCCCATTTCATAGATGAGGATGCTGAGTGGGATAGTGTTTGTTCAAAATCACCATCTTTTATATGAAGCTGATGGGACACAAGGCCGCCTGGTTCCTGTGCTCAGAATTCTACCTGGGAATGGTTTTCACCCACAAAGTGAGCTGTGGGTCTTGGTGCTATGAGAACTCACCTCTCCTGGGCCATGGTGCATTTCCTAAGGGCAGACCCCTGATCACTGGGAATTGCTCCACTCTCTGCTCAGCGACCAGAGCTGATCTAAACACTGCCTAGTGATAGGCGCATGGGGTCTGGTAAAGGAAAATACCGGAGGGAAGGAGGGCATGTGGATGCCCACTGCTGTGCTCACGCCATGCCCTGGCTCTCTCTCTTCTGAGACCTGGATAGTCAACTCTTCTTGGATCTTAGGAGATCTTGATCTTTTCGAACAAATCCATTTTCCCAATGGCTAATTTGAGTTGGTTTCTCTCACCACAGAAAAGTTTTAAAAGACATTAAGAGGCCAGGTGCAGTGGCTCACGCCTATAATCCCAGCACTTTGGGAGGCTGAGGCGGGTGGATCATGAGGTCGGGAGATCGAGACCATCCTGGCTAACATGGTGAAAACCTGTCTCTACTAAAAACACAAAAAATTAGCAGGGTGTGGTGATGGGCACCTGTAATCCCAGCTACTTGGGAGGCTAAGCCAGGAGAATGGTGTGAACTCGGGAGGCGGAGTTTGCAGTGAGCTGAGATCACACCACTGCACTCCAGCCTGGACGACAGAGCGAGACTCCATCTCAAAAAAAAAAAAAAAACGACAATAAGACAAGATGCTTTCCTGTGCTTCTCCACTGTGCAAACAAGAAGTGCGTGTTGTATGTATTGTTTGTGTGTGTGCACGCATATGTGGTGTGTGAACATGTGTGTGAGTATGTGTTGGTGTGTGTGCAAGAGTGTATACATGTGTGTGTATGTTCATGTGTTGAGTGTGTGTCTGTGCCTGTGTGTTTTCTGGACACATTTCCATCCTCCCTCCCTCTACCCATAAGTAGCTAGCTGCATTGTCAGTTCTCCCCTGTGTCCTTGGCCCTGTTTTTCCAACAGTCATGATTGACATTTACAGTTGTTGCAGGAGGCATAGATTTACCTTTACCAGGCAAAACTACAAGTGTCCAACCAGAGAAGGCACTCACAGCTTGTCTGAGCAACACCCCGCTTAGACTAGCTGCCGTGCAGAATGGAAATCCCGGGAACACACACTATGTCTCCTGCTGTTTGCTTAGCTTGGACCTTAGCTAGATCAGCTTTCTCATTCCTCTGTCTCATGTAGCCTCTGGGCAAAATGGGACCAACAGAGATATTCATGCAGGTGATTTTGTTCCAAAAAAGCTCAAAGGAATTGGAAGGAAAAAGGCACATTACAGTGGGAATTTTAACCCCAGAACGTATTTGATCAGCAGTGTTGAACTGGGGGAGAGCAGACAGACTGACTCTATGGCCATTTTCCTAGGAACATACCATTGATCTGGAATAGCCAGGAGAGAGGGGTTCCAGAACTGCCCGGTGACGTGGATTGCATGCTGGCTGGTCCTGTCATCATGCCTCCTTCAGGGATGCTGCACTCTGCATCCCTGAAGATGGTCCCAGGCACTCTGCAAGTCCTCCATCCTCAGGTCAGTCATGTTTCCTCTCTTCTTTCTTAGGGCACAGACTTTTGCCTTTCATCTTTCCGTAGGGTGGTCATCTTCCTCACGGGCATGAAACTGATATCCAGGGCCAAGTTGAACGTACTTCACATTTGCCAGTGTTAAACATAGACACAGCACCCAGGTATCATATGTGGCCTAGTAAAATATACTGAACACCTCTCTATTTAGAAAATTCCCCACGTTGTGATTCCTACACTCTAAGAACAGAAAAAAAACGATGCTTCCCAGCAGACTTTGCTGCCAGAATGCAGACATTGACTCAGATGCCACCAGTCAGACAGGCGCCCGTGGACTGATTCGGGCAGGAGCTGTGGAAGACCTGGGGCCGCCTCACTGCTGCACCGTGGCAGCATCTCAGTTGCAGAAGGACAATGTGATTCGGCAGTTGGCAGCTGTGGTGACAATGTCTGATGCTAGCAGGGATAGTGGGCTCCCACCTGGGAGGGAGCAAGGGGACAGAGCAGTTTCCTGACCATGACAGAAACAGCATATGCCTGGTATCCACAGCAGCTCCTCTCCTAGGTCACCCTGCAGCTGCTGTGGGACGTGTTCCTGGGGTTAGCCTATGGTCTGCTGCCATGGCCCCTCCAATGTTGTCCTTAATAAGTCCCCCAAACTAGCAGCAGGGGACTTTGTGATATGTCACAAAGAGCCATGGGTAGTACAACACACCTGTGCTGAGAGTGTGCTAAGGGCACCTTTCAAGAATAGGATTGCATGCATCTCCCCTGCCCCAACTCCTTCTCAACATCTTCTCCGCTTTGGATTCGAAGTGTGCAGCTGCCTTCTTCTTACTCTGCTTCCCTGATGGATCTCTATGGTTTCTTTTATCCTTTTCCGCAACTGAAACCTAAGGACACTTATGAAGCCCGCATGGAAGTGTGTAAAACAAGGAGGGTGGATGTGCATATGTGCAACCTGCTGAGACACCAGCTTTCACTGCAAAAATGTCAGCTGTGATCTTGGGGAGCAGCGAGAAGGAGTTGGTGTTTCCAGAGTCCATTGTAACGTCTGTGGTTAAAAGGGAGACAAAGACCCTTGATTTGTATGAGAGAGATGGAGACAAAAATATAACAATGTAAATACGAAAATGGATGAGGAGATATGCATCTTTCCATTGGGGTCTCTTTATTTTCCTCTCCTGATTATGTGTTTTTTCAGTTTTCCAAACATCATAAAACTGATGCAATCCAGACATGCAAGCAATATCCCATGCTATCCCCAATAATCTCAAGCACTCAGACAAAAGCCTTGAAATATAAGGTGTGTTGAACCACTTACAACTTGAAAATATATACTTTTCACTGCTCTTAGGAAGAAATGGGTGGTGCCACAAAATGACAGACCAAGATACTGTTCCTGCAAATTGTTCGAAGTCATTCTGCAGGAGGGTTTCTCAAACTTGGTTGGTACTATTGATACTTGGTTCTGGATAATTCTTAGTTGTTGGGGGGTGGCTCTGCTGTGCATTTTAGGATGTTTTGCAGCATTCCTAACCTCTGCTCGCTAGACACCAGTAAACCTCACTCCATAGTTGTGATAACCAAAGATGTCTCCAGATATTTTTGTCACATGTGCCTGGGGGACAAAACCACCTTCAGTCAATAAACACTGCTTTAAAGATAGAAACAAGAGGCCACTTTGCCAAAACAAACTGCAGGAAACACTTTGGTGTGTATGTGCACATATTTGCTGTAGCTTAAGAAAAACTCAAAAGTTGTTCATTAAATCTCAATGTAACAATTTTTTATCTGAAATATTTGGAGAAAAAAATGGTTACAAATTCTCATATGAAGAACTAAAAATCTCTCATTCTCAAAAGTCATCCTCCTCTGTTGGAGATTTTATATTGAACACAGATCCTAGTTTGTCTGACAGATACATTATTCAACTTTATATTTCAGGTTTAAAAGCTCTTAATTCATATTCTTATATTTTCATTCTGTTTCATATTTATGAGAGTGAACACTATCAATTTTTTTCTTTTAAATAATCATTTCTTGGCATTTTTCTGCTCAGACTTCAGCCTGGCATGGTGAGTGGCTTCTCTTATCATTTGGAAGGAGTCTGGGATTGTGGCACTTGCCAGCCAAAGCTGGCTCTGCCCCCCCACCTTGCCACAGCTGTCCGAAGTCTCTCTGCTTAGCTCTCCAGCTCTTCCAAGGTCCAGGGGCCTCTAGTAATGCTTTCCCAGAAGGCTGTCCAGCTGCTCACATTCCCAGTGCCAAACGCTCTAGCTGAAATGATGAACAAAACTGGATAAAAATTCAGTGCTCTTGCTGGGCGCGGTGGCTCACGCCTGTAATCTCAGCACTTTGGGAGGCCACAGTGGGCGGGTTGCTTGAGCCCAAGAGTCTGAGACCAGCCTTGGCGATGTAGAGAGGCCTCATCTCTACTTAAAAAAATACAAAAAAAATTAGCAGGGCATGGTGACACATGCCTGTAGTTCCAACTACCGGGGAGGCAGAGGTGAGAAAATCACCTGAGCCCAGGAAATCAGGGCTGCAGGGAGCTGTGATGGTGCCACTGCCCTCTAGCCTGGGTGACAGAGTAAGACTCTATCTGAGAAGAAATACGAGGGCTCTGACCTGAAGGGGAAACCCTCAGCAGCAGCAACAACAGCTGATGCATTGACATGTCTGCCTGTCCATCTGTCCACCTGTCCATCTGTCTACTTGTTCACCTGTCTACCTTTCCATCTGTCTGCCTGTCTGCCTGTCCATCCATCTGCCTTTCCACCTGCCCATCCATCTGCCTGTCCACTTGTTCATCTGTCTACCTGTCTGTCTGTCCACCTTCCATCTGTCCATCCAGCCATCCACCTACCTGCCAACCTGCCTGTCTGTCCACCTGTCCACCTTCCATCTGTCCATCCATATGTCTACTTGTCCATCTATTCAGTTATAGAGCTGTTCAACAGGCCCCGCAAGCATCTGCATCTGTACTGTGGGGACTGGGAGCATGAACAGAGCACATGCAGGCCCTGGCATGTGGGAAATACCGAATGAAGCCAGCCTGGCCTTCCCATTCGGGGAGACGGCCTTTGTTTGTGTGTGCCCATGTTTTGCCCCTGTCCCTGTGCTAACAGCACAAGAGACCAAGGGACCCAAACCCCTCTCAGAATCCCACTGAGAGCAGCTGATTTCTGAAACGTGGAGGTGTGGGTTGAGATATTATCTCTCTTTAAAATTTTATAATATTAGTTTTTAAGAATTTCTCACAATTCTGCTACGTATCCACCTCGATCTCTGAGTGACACTATATGACGTGTGTGTGTTGGTAGAGCTCCCTGGGTGTGTTTGACAAACCCTCTCTTCCCCTTCTCATCCCTAAAAGTACACACGGGCACACACACATGCACTACCCCCACTAGGTTGGCAAATGCTAGCTGTGGCCAACGCACAGCCCCTGCCGAATCTAAGCGGGAGAGCTACCATGATATCAGATTTCGATCTGGGAGACACCTCCCCAGCAGTATGGAGGTTGGATGGAGGGGTCCATGCTGGAGACAGGAATTCCTGCTGAGAATTCCAACTGTGCATGGCAAAGATAATGAAAGTAAGAATAAAGGTAATGTCTGAATCCTCAAAGGTAGGATTTGGGCATTGGAAGAAAATTAGAAGGAAAGCAGGAAAAAAATGGAAGGAAGTTAGGAAAGAAGGCAGAAAGAGAGGGAGGAAAGGAGGAAAAGAAAGGAAGGGAGGGAGGGAGGAAGGAAGGAAGGAAGGAAGGAAGGAAGGAAGGAAGGAAGGAAGGAAGGAAGGAGAAGAAAGAAAGAAAAGAGGCCGGGCGCGGTGGCTCAAGCCTGTAATCCCAGCACTTTGGGAGGCCGAGACGGGCGGATCACGAGGTCAGGAGATCGAGACCATCCTGGCTAACAGGGTGAAACCCCGTCTCTACTAAAAAATACACAAAAACTAGCCGGGCGAGGTGGCGGGCGCCTGTAGTCCCAGCTACTCCGGAGGCTGAGGCAGGAGAATGGCGTAAACCCGGGAGATGGAGCTTGCAGTGAGCTGAGATCACGCCACTGCACTCCAGCCTGGGTGACAGAGCGAGACTCCATCTCAAAAAAAAAAAAAAAAAAGAAAGAAAGAAAAGAAAGAAAGAAGGAAGGAAGGAAGGAAGGAAGGAAGGAAAGAAGAGAAAGAAGAGGGGGGAAGGGGAGGAAGAAAGGGAGAGGGAGACAGGCAGGCAGAGAGGGGGAAAAAAGAAAGGAAGGAAGAAGAGAAGAAAGGAAAGAAGGAAGAAAGGGAGGGAAAGAGGGATGGAAGGAGGGAAAATGGAAAGAAGGAAAGGAGGGAGGAAGGAAGGAAAGGAAGGGAGAGAGGAAGAAGAAAAGGAGGAAAAGAAAGAAAACAGAGCAGAAAGAGGAGAAAAAGAGGGAGAAAGAGTGGGAGAGCAGGAGAAAGAGAGGAAGGAAGGAAAAATAAAGGAAAGAAGGATGAATGGAAGAAACAGAATAGGGAGTGAGGAAGGGTAGGTCAGATTCAGCATGTGTGAGGCAAGAGTAAAGAATAGAGAGCAGTCCACTGGACAAAAGCCAAGGATTTATGAATTGAAGACCAAATTGGAAAGGCCAATTAGGGTCGGAAAACAGCACTTTCAGTCCCAGGTTAATGTGTTTGAGCCTTATGCTATAAACCACTGGTTCTCCAAGTGGAGTTCCCAGACCACAGCATCAACTTCAGCATCATTACCCAGGAACTACACAGAAATGCAAATTCTCAAGCGACCCTGGCCCCTGCCCCACAGAATAAGAAGTCTTCAGGGAATTCAGATACGTGCTCAAGTTTAAGACCTGCTACTGTAAGCAACAGGGAATCACTGAAGATTACTGAACAGAGAAGCGACTTAACTCTACTATAAAAACCAAGGCAACTCATTTTCTTTCCAGCCTCTCAAAAGATAAATGGTAAATACAAACTTTAAGTTGTTTCATGTCCTAATTTTATGCCTTTGGCTGTAGTGTATTTCCTAATAGCCAGCCTTAATTATTCAGGAACAGTTGTGCTACTAGAACGTTTACAGTGTAGAAGCAATCGTCACAGACCAGTATCAGGTGAACCAGTAAGAGCCACAGGAAATCTGTTCAAGGAGAAAGAGATATGAGGATGCCTTCTTGTAACCGGAGCCTTGAGCGTGCCTCACGCTGGGGCTCCCCAGCAACTGTGGCCTGGAAACCCACGGCTTTAATTAAGCAAAAGAGCGTTTGCATCGCCAAGACGGAGGTGGCCCCCCAGCCCCTGACACAGAGGTCAGGCAAAGGAAAACCAGCACGCGTTCTGAGTAAACGGGGCGCCCTTTCCTGAGTCCATTCAAGGTTCATGTGGCTGTTCTCAAAATAACAGATTGGAAACCGGGTCGGTAATTGCTGGCCCGGCACCTTGGAAATGGCCATTTACATCCTTTTCTTTCTGGATGGTCTTAACTTTCATACAGCTGCTCAGAATATGCCTACGGAACATTTTCTTAATTAGGTCCCTGAATCCCCAAAAGTTAAGAGAAAGAAGTGTTGGACTTGGAGGGCGAGGGGCTCTGGAGACTTCCTAAGTTCCTGCATGAAAGCGGGAGTGGGGAACAGCCAGAGGGAGATCAAAGCTTTGGTTTAATGAGGAGGCTCTTCAGGCTCATCCAACACAGGTGCTGCTCCTCTGTGACTCTCCACCGCTCCCCGCACCTCCCAGCCTCAGGGATCTGACTCAGTGGATGAAAATAGTCCAAGATGATGGGGCTCTTGGAGGCCAGGAACGCACAGGGCCCTCAACGGTCTTCTCTCTCTCAGGAAAGGAGGTGACCGATATAGAATAGCATCGGAACAAACCATCTAAGTGATGTGATCATCCATTTTTAGTCACACCACTGTAATAGCCGAAGAGGGGCTAGCTATGAGGTTTCATACTTGTGTATGCTGGAATCCACCAATCTATGATATCGGTGAAGTCATAGCCCCATGACATCACAGCAGGGACATCCAGAGGCCTCACTATTCCCAGGTATTCTTCTATTTTACTGGATAACTTATGTTTTAAAGCACGCGTGGGATCTGGGGCATTTAAAGATCTTTGACTTTGCCACATCCTCTGAAATGTATTAAAATTTCTGTATCAGTCAGCTCGGGCTGCCATAACAAAATACCACAAACTGGCTGCCTTTAACAAGAGAAATTTATTTCTCACAGTTCTGGAGGCTGGAAGTCTGAGGTCAGGGTGCCCACATGCTTGGTTTCTGGTGAGGGCCTTCTTCCTGACTTGCCAATGGCTGCCTTCTCACTGGATCCTTACATGGCAGAGGCGAGGCCAGTAAACTCTCTGGTGTCTGTTTTCATAAGGATACTAATCTCATCCTGAGGGCCTCACCCTCGTGGTCTCATCTGAACCTAGTTACCTCCCAAAGACCCCATCTCCCAATGCCATCACATTGAGGGTTACGCCTTCCATATATGTATTTGAGGTGGCACAATTCAGGCCATAGCAATTCTCTGCTAGAGACTTAGAGGTGAGATGTGGTTGATTCATTGACATAATGTAATATTTTGTAGACACTTATTAAACATTTAGTAATATTAATTTGCACTTTTTATTTCCACATTATGAAGCCAGCAAAACGACTTTTTAAGTACTCAACCATTTTGCAGATCTTTGAAAAGTAGGCAGGCACTGTGCCTCCAGAACCCAATATAACCAGGCCCTTGTTGAATTACAATTGTGAGCCATGCAGCCCCAGGAATTCTGGCAAGGCAGGAGATCCATCCATGCATTCCCTTAGGAAGGGGGCTGAATCCAGGGAGGCAAGTGGCCTTGTTCTGTGGGCCCCAGTCCTATGGCACCTTACAAGTGAAAACCCACTGGCTTGGAATTCCAGTGGGCCAGCAGCAGCAGGCTAGAGACTGCCTGAGATGGACCAAGTTCCCAGGGGGAGGGGTGGCTGCCATATCTGCGGTTGCAGTTGACTGTTCTAGCCTGCCAGCTCTGGGGAGTCCAGACAGTCAGAACAGAACTCTGATCTCTCCCTGGGACGGAGTCCCCATGGAGAGGGGTGACTGCAGTCTCTGTGGTCCAGACGACAGTACTTCCAGACTGCTGGCAGTCTGGATGAGGAGGGTTCCCCCAGTATGGTGCACCCACACTGCCAAGGGGCAGCCAGACTGCTTCTTTAAGCAGGTCCCTTATCCCATTCGTCCTGACTGGGTGAGACCTCCCAACAGGGGTCTCCAGAAACCTCCCACAGGAGTGTTCTGGCTGGCATCAGATCGGTGGCCCCCAGGAAGGAGCTCCCAGAGGAAAGAGCAGGCTGCCATTTGTGCTGTTTCTCCACCTTCACTGGTGATACCTCTGAGTGTGGGAGGGACAGAGGCAACTAAGGTCTGAAGTGTACCCCCAACAAACCACAGCAGCCCTACAGAAGAGTGGTCTGACTATTAAAAGAAAGAAAGAAAAAAAAAAAAAACCCAGAAAGCAACAACAACAACATTAACAAAAAAGACTCCACAAAAACTCCATTCTAAGGTCAGCAGCCTCAAAGATGGAAGGTATGTAAGCCCACAAAGATGAGAAAGAGTGCAACAACACTGAAAATTCAAAAAGTCACAGTGTCTCTTCTCCTTCAAATGACTGCAGCATCTCTCCAGCAAGGGCACGGAATTGGGCTGAAGCTGAGATGGCTGAATTGACAGAATTAGGCTTCAGAAGGTGAGTAATGATGAATTTCAGTGAGCTAAAGGAGCATGTTCTAACCCAAATGCAAAGAGGCTAAGAATCATGATAAAACAATACAAGAGCTGATAACCAGAACAGCCAGTTTAGAGAGGAGTGTAACTGACCTGATGGAGCTGAAAAACACAACACAATAAATTCACAATGTAATCACAAGTATTAATAGCAGAATAGACCAAGTGGAGGAAAGACTCTCAGAGCTGGAAGACTATCTTTGGGAAATAAGACAAGCAGACAAGAATAGAGAAAAAACAATGAAAAAGAATGAACAAAACCTCTAAGAAATATGGGATTGTATAAACAGACCAAACCTATGACTGATTGGGGTACCTGAAAGAGCTGGGGAGAACATAACCAAGTTGGAAAACATACTTCAGGATATCATCCAGGAGAACTTCCCCAAGCCAGCAAGACAGGCCAACATTCTAATTCAGGAAATCCAGACAACCCCAGTAAGATACTCCATGAGAAGATCAACTCCAAGACACATAATCATCAGATTCTCCAAGGTCCAAATGAAAGAAATAATGTTAAAGGCAGCCCAACAGAAAGGCCAGGTCACCTACAAAGGAAAGCCCATTAGACTAACAGCAGACCTGTAAGCAGGAACCCTACAAGCCAGAAGAGATTGGGGGTCAATATTCAACATTCTTAAAGTAAAGAATTTCCAAGCCAGAGTTTCATATCCAGCCAAACTAAGATTCATAAGCAAAGGAGAAATAAGATACTTTTCAGACAGCAAATGCTGAGGAAATTCATCATTATCAGGCCTGCCTTGTAAGAGCTCCTGAAGGAAGCACTAAATATGGAAAGGAAAAA
Organism: Piliocolobus tephrosceles; assembly: GCF_002776525.5. Classification (NCBI taxonomy): domain Eukaryota; kingdom Metazoa; phylum Chordata; class Mammalia; order Primates; family Cercopithecidae; genus Piliocolobus; species Piliocolobus tephrosceles. The sequence continues at coordinate 7,221,709 of NC_045442.1, read as the reverse complement.
CCATTACCAGCCACTACGAAAGCACACTGAAGTATACAGACCAGTGACATAAAGCAACCACATAAACAAGTCTGCAAAATAACCAGCTAGCATCATGCTGACAGTATCAAATTCACATATAACAATATTAACCTTAAGTGTAAATGGGCGAAATGCTCCAATTAAAAGACACAGAATGGCAAGACTGATAAAGAGTCATAACCCATCATTATGCTGTCTTCAAAAAACCTATCTCACTTGCAAAAACACATGTAGGCTCAAAATAAAGGGATGGAGGAAAATTTACCAAGCAAATGGAAAACAGAAAAAAGCAGGGGTTGCTATCCATTTTTGATCAACAAAGATCAAAAAAGACAAAGAAGGGCATTACATAATGGTAAAGTGTTCAACAAGAAGAGCTAACTATCCTAAATATAAATGCACCCAATACAGGAGGACCCAGATTCATAAAGCAAGTTCTTAGAGACCTACAAAGAGACTTAGACTCCCACACAATAATAGTGGAGACTTTAACACCCCACAGACAATATTAGACAGATCATCGAGACAGAAAATTAGCAAAAATATTCAGGACCTGAACTCAGCTCTGGATCAAGCAGACCTAATAGTTATTTACAGAATTAACAAAACAAAAGAATATACATTCTTCTCATCGCTGCATGGCACTTACTCTAAAACTGATCACTTAATCGGAAGTAAAACACTTTTTAGCAAATGCAAAAGAACTGAAATCCTAAACAGTCTCTCAGACCACAGAACAATAAAATTAGAACTAAATATTAAGAATCTCACTCAAAACCACACAACTACATGGAAATTCAACAGCGTGCTCCTGAATGACTCCTGGGTAAATATTAAAATTAAGGCAGAAGTCAAGAAATTCTTTGAAACTAATGAGAACAAAGAGACAACATACCAGAATCTCAGATACAGCAAAGCCGTGTTAAAAGGGAAATTTATAGCACTAAATGCTTACACCAAAAAGCTAGAAAGATCTCAAATCAACAACCTAATATTACAACTTAAAGAACTAGAGAACCAAAAGTAAACAAATCCCATAATAAAAAAGAAAATAGAGAAGAATCAAATAGTCACAATCAGAAATGATAAGGGGAATATCACCACTGACCCCACAGAAATACAAATAACCATCAAAGAATGCCGTAAGTATCTATATGCACATAAACCAGAAAATCTAGAAGAAATTGATGCATTTCTGGACACATACACACTCCCAAGATTGAACCAGGAAAAGACTGAATATCTGAATAGACCAATAATTATTTCTGAAAATGAGGCTGTAATCAATAGGCTACCAACCAAAAAAACAGCCCAGGACCAGATGGATTTACCACTGAATTCTACTAGAGGTACAAAGAAGAGCCAGTACCATTTCTACTGAAACTATTCCAACCAATTAAAAAGAAGGGACTCCTTACTAAGTCATATTATGAAGCCAGCATCGTCCTGATACCAAAACCTGGCAGAGATGCAACAAAAAAAAAAAAGAAAACTTCGGGCCAATATCCCTGAGGAACATCAATGTGAAAATTCTCAATAAAATAAAATACTGGCAAACCAAATCCAGCAGCACATCAAAAAGCTTATCCACCATGATCAAGCTGACTTCATCTCTGGGATGCAAGGTTGGTTCAACATATGGAAATCAATAAATGGAATTCATCACATAAATGGATCTAAAGACAAAAATCACATGACTATCTCAATAGACAAGAAAAAGGCCCTCAATAAAATTCAACATCCCTTCAGGTTAAAAACTCTCAATAGACTAGGTATTGAAGGAACATACCTCAAAATAATAAGAGCCATATATGACAAATTCACAGCCAGTATCACATTGAATGTGCAAAAGCTGGAAGCATTCCCCCTTGAAAACCAGCATAAGACAAGGATGCCCTCTCTCACCACTCATATTCAACATAGTATTGGAAGTTCTGACCAGGGAAATCAGGCAAGAGAAAAAAAAAAGGGTATTTACATAGGAAGACAGGAAATCAAATTATCTTTGTTTCCAGATGATATGATCCCATCTAGAAAAGCCCATCATATCAGCCCAAAAGCTTTTTAAGCTGATAAGCAACCTCAGCAAAGTCTCAGGATACAAAATCAATGTGCAAAAATCGCTAGCATTCCTGTACACCAAAAACAGGCAAGCAGAGAGCCAAATCATGAATGAACTCCCATTCACAATTGCCAAAAGAGAATAAAACACCTAGGAATACAACTAACAAGGGAAGTAAAGGACCTCCTCAAGGAGAACTACAAACCCCTGCTCAAGGAAATCAGAGAAGGCACAAGCAAATGGAAAAACATTCCATGCTCATGAATAGGGAGAGTCAATATCATGAAAATAGCTGCTGGGCGCAGTGGCTCACACCTGTAATCCCAGCACTTTGGGAGGCCGAGGTGGGTGGATCATGAGGTCGGGAGATCGAGACCATCCTGGCTAACATGGTGAAACACTGTCTCTACCATAAAGACAAAAAGAAATTAGTGGGGCATGGTGGCAGGCACCTGTAGTCCCAGCTACTTGGGAGGCTGAGGCAGGAGAATGGCATGAACCTGGGAGGTGGAGCTTGCAGTGAGCTGAGATCACGCCACTGCACTCCAGCCTGGGTGACAGAGTGAGACTCCATCTCAAAAAAAGAAAAAAAAAAAAAAAAAATGGCCATACTGCCCAAAGTAATTTGTAGATTCAATGCTATTCTCATTAAACTACCATTGACATTCTTCACAGAATTAGAAAAAACTATTTTAAAATTCATATGGAACCAAAAAAGAGCCCAAATAGCCAAGACAATCCTAAGCAAAAACAACAAAGCTGGAGGCATCACACTACCCAACTTCAAACTATACTACAAGGCTACAGTAACCAAAACGCCATGGTACTGGTACAAAAACAGAGACATAGACCAATGGAACAGAATAGAAGACTCAGGAATAAGATCACACACCTACAACCATCTGATCTTTGAAAACCCTGACAAAAACAAGCAATGGGTAAAGGATTCCCTATTTAATAAATGGTGCTGGGAGAAGTGGCTAGCCATATGCAGAAAATTGAAACTGGACCCCTTCCTTACAACTCATGCAAAAATTAACCCAAGATAAATTAAAGACTTAAATGTAAAACCCTAAATTACAAAAACCCTAGAAGAAAACCTAGGCAGTACCATTCAGGACATAAACAAGGGCAAAGATTTCATGGTGAAAACACCGACAGCAATTGCAATGAAAGCAAACATTGACAAATGGGATCTAAATAAACTAAAGAGCGTCTGCATAGCAAAAGAAACTATCAACAGAGTAAACAGACAATGCACAGAATGGGAGAAAATTTTTGCAATCTGTCCATCTGGCAAAGGTCTAATATCCAGAGTCTACAAGGAACTTGTATTTACAAAAAAAGAAAAACAAACAACCCCATTAAAAGTAGGCAAAGGATGTGAACAGACACTTCTCAAAAGAAGACATTCATGCAACCAACAAACACATGAAAAAAAGCTCAACTTCACTGATCATTAGAGAAACGCACATCAAAACCACAATGAGATACCATGTCACGCCAGTCAGAACGGCGATTAATAATCACCACTTCTTAATAAGAAGTCAAGAAACAACAGATGCTGGCAAGTTTGCAGAGAAAAAGGAACACTTTAACACTGTTGGTGACAATGTTAATCAATGCAACCATTGTGGAAGACAATGTGGTGATTTCTCAAAGATCCAGAAGTAGAAATACCATTTGGCCCAGCAATCTCATTCCTTTATATATACCTAAAGGAATATGAATCATTCTATTACAAAGATACATGCATGCATATGTTCACGGCAGCACTATCCACAATAGCAAAGACATGGGATCAACCCAAATGCCCATCAGTGATAGACTACATAAAGAAAATGTGGTGCATATACACCATGGAATGGTGTATATGCAGCCATAAAAAGGAACAAGATCATGTCCTTTGCAGGGACATGGAAGGAGCTGGAAGCCGTTATCCTCAGCAAACTAACACAGGAACAGAAAACCAAATACCCCATGTTCTCACTTATTCAGTGGGAGCTGAATGATGAGGACACATGGACACGTGGACACATGGGGTGGGGAACAACACACGCTGGGGACTGTCAAAGAGGCATGGGGGCGGGAGAACATCAGGAAGAATAGCTAATGGATGCTGGGCTTAATACCTAGGAGATGGGTTGATCTGTGCAGCAAACCACCATGGCACATGTTTATCTATGTAACAAACCTGCACATGTGCCCCAGAACTTAAAATAAAGTTGAAGGAAAAAAATGAGGAAAAAAAAAAAGAAAATTGTTTATTTCCTACCATACATTGTGTTCTCTGCTATCTTGTAGTTTTAAAAAAGTTTTGTTGTTGTTGTTTCCAAACACTGTGCTTGGTGAGGAGTCTGGGGGTGAGGGTGTATCATATTTATGCTCCACAAACAGTATCCTAGGTCTTCCGGGCAGGATATCGTCTGGCATAACCCTGCATGGAGGGGCAGGAAAGACTGCAGATGGCCACATTGTAAAGGAGCCTCCACAAGGGAAAGAGAAAATGAACACTTAGAAGCAGGATCAGCCCAGGGAGGGAACTGCTCATGAAGTTCTAGACCCACAGGAGTGAAAACAGCACACGTATCCCCTGATAATCACATAGTTACCTAATTGTAGAGGACCATGCTTTCTTTCTTTCTTTCTTTTTTTTTTTTTTTTTTTTTACCTAAAATGAAGTCAATCTCTATGTGCTGAAGTGAACTGAAAAATTCCCCCAAGGCACGTTCCTAAGTGATAAGAGTAAGCTGCAGGACAGTGTGGCTAGAAAGATCTCATCTGCCAAGAAAACAAAAAAGGAGCAAAAATGGAGACAAAGCGTGTGTGTGTGTGCGCGCGCGCGTGGGCTCATACGTGATTGTGTGATATATATGTAAATACTCAGAGAAAGGACTAGAAGGAAATACATGAAAATGTTAGCAATAATCATCTCTGGGGAGGGAGTTTGGATTGGGAAGATGAGCGAGGACAGGGGACATCCTCCTGAGTTATGTGGCTCACTTGTAGCAGCCAGCAAATATTTCTGAACATTCACCTACACCAACCTCTGTTCTAGATGCTACATCCAGGGTGAACCAGCCCGTGAGGCAGCACCCTCCTGGTGACTGTATTCAGATGGAAGAATTGAATAAATAAATATCAAAATAAGTAATTCAGGTATGAATCAATGCTATGTATAGAACTAGAGAGTAACATGATTGGGAATGGTGTGTGGAGCTGGTGAGGTCCTCTCTGAGTAGCTGATGATAGTGAGGATGGAACTACAGCAGATTCAAAGCAAGAGCATTCCAGGCAAAGGGATCAGCCAGGGCAGAGACGCTGAGACAGGAAGGGCTTGCTGTGCTCAAAAGACAAAAAGACAAGGGATACGGCCAGCAAGCAGTGAACAGAGAGGAGGTGAAAAAAGAAGAGCACCAAGAGGCAGGTGCGAGACTTATTGGCATGCTCATGGGTCTGGACTGTGTCCTCAGTGAAATAGGAAGGCCCTGGAGAGTTTTAAGGTGGAGGAGGAGAGATAAGATCAGGTTCATGCTAAGAGAGACCACTCTGACTGCTGCAGAGGCAGGGAGACCCGTGAGGAGGATTCTGGGAGCCCAGGCAGATGTGATGCGGTTTGACAAGGGAAGTAGTCATAGAAAGGTTATAAAGTGATCATTTTCAGGATCCACTTTTGAAGGAAGATATGGCAGGATATACAGATGAATTCAATGCGGGATGTGGCAGAAGAGAAGGATCAGTTATAACCCTTGGGAGACATCCTGAGCAACTTTTTGGAAGATGTTTTTATTGTTGAAACTGGTCAGACTGAAGAGGGGTAGAGAGTTTGGGCAAGATTTGGAGGGAAAATCAAGAGTGGTATCACTCTGAGTTGCCATTCAAGAGGAGACACAGGTGGGCGGTCATATAGACAGGTGTGGAACATTGGAGAACGTTCAGACTGAAACTATGAAGAAGGTGGAGAAGGTGGAGCTTAACAGTAAGGGGCAAGATGGTGTCACCTAAAGCAATAAGCAGGCAGATAAGAGGATGGAGCTTGGGCCACATCAACATTTAGAACCTGGGGAAGGAGAGGTCATCAAGAAAGACAAAGGAGGAAAAAATATAGTGGGTAACTGGGTGATCTTGAAGGCTGGAGCAGAAAGTGGTTCAGGAAGAAGAAAATGATCCCCTGTCTCAGATGATGGTTCCTAGTAAGGTGGAGATATGACCACTTGGCCAACACTGATGACCTTGACCTACATGGTTTCAGTGGTGAAAGGGAGATGAACCTGGATCAGAGCAGATTGAGAAGAGAATGTATTCATGTTCTCTTTGTGTACTTTAAAAGGTTTTAAAACAGAATTTAAGTTTTTCAAAGAAGCAAAATGTTGTTCAGGAAACAGTGGCACCATAGCACTCTCCCATCTCAGAGCCCATCCTAAGGATTCCCAGAACTCTTTGGCCTTGTTCTCAAACTCTGGATTCCAATTCTCATTGTGCAACCACTTGCACTTAACAGTTATTAGCTAGTTTGCAAGAATCTAGAGTCTTTGGAAACCCAAGCAGATCATTAGGATGTCAGACCACATTTCAGAAAGTGGGGAAAATAAATTCTAATTGATACCCATGAAGCTGACCTCTGCTCCACATTGATTGATAGGTTGGGCTTTTCCACTGAGATGCAGAATGTGCCTGCAGAGCCTTTGGATGACTGCCACCCCTCCTGACAAACTCATCTTTTATCTCCTCTGTAAGTGACAGCATCAGAAAAAGAGGATCTAAATTATTTAGCTTTAAGTGTTACTCATTTTCAATGTTTAAAATGCTGAAAAGGCAAATTGCAAATAAGGGATTTTGTGGAATCTCCAGCAGCTCTCCACCAGAGGCTGTGTGGAGGTGGGGCAGAGGAAGGTGTGGTACTCTAGGAGGAGAGCTGGCTTGCAGGTCTAGTTCTGGCATGGACTCACTTGCAAAACTACAACCTTCCCTGGACTCAACTCCCCCATCTTATAACTTGGAGACTAGACTGGATTCTAACATTGTTAGATGTGAAACCCTGTATTCAAATGAAATTTTATCCAAAGACCAATAAAGGCAAATATAGCAGTGGAGGAGCCCTGATGAGTTGAGGAGAAGCTGGGGTCCGCATCTCTAGCTCAGTACCCTACATCCCAATACATATGCCAGCCAGGTGTCTCATCTTGGGTGCCTGTGAGTCCTCAAGTTCAGGAGACTGTGACATTTAGAAAAAGAATAAACCTCAGCCTGTACCTCACACCACACATGAAAATTAATTTGAAATGGGTCATAGACTTGAATGTTCAAGTTACAACCATAAAGCTTATAGAATAAAACACAGGAGAAAATCTTTGTACCTTGGGGTAGGCACTAATTCCTCTGTAGGAATGCCAAAAATACTAACCATGAAAGAAAAAAGAAAATCAGCCTGGGCGACATAAAGAGACCCTATCTCTTATTTAAAAAAAAAAAAAAAAAAGCCAGGCATAGTAGCACACACCTGTAGTCTCAGCTACTCAGGAGGCTGAGGTTGGAGGAGCTCTTGAGCCCTGGAGGTCAAGGCTACAGTGAGCTGTGATTGCTCCACTGCACTCCAGCCTGGGTGACAGAGCAAATCATTGTCTCAAAAAAAAAAAAGGAAAAGAAAAAATAATTGGACTTTGCCAAAATTAAAATCTTCTGCTCCTTGAAGGACACCATTAAAAAAAAAAAAGAAAAGCCACAGACCAGAAGCAAATACTTACATTAAATATGTCTAGCAATAGACTTATACCTGTTACATATGCTTCTTCACTTATAATGGAGTTACATCCTGACAACCCTATTGTAAGTTAAAAATATTCTAAATCAAAAATGCATTTAATACACCCAACCTAGCAAACATCAAAGCTTAGCCTAGCCTACTTTCAATGTACTCAGAACTCTTACATTAGCCTAAGATGTGCAGAATCATCTGACACAAAGCCTATTTTATAGTAAAGTGGTGAATATCTCATATAAGTTATTGAAAACTGTAGTAAAAGTGAGAAACAGAATGGTTGTATGGGTACCTGAAGTATAGTTTCTATTGAATGTGTATCACTTTCAAACCATCATAAAGTTGAAAAAAATCACAAGTTGAACCATCATAAGTTGGGGACTATCTGTATATAAATAACTCTTATAACTCAACATGACAAACAACTCAATTTTGAGAAATGAGGTAAAGATTTAAATAGACACTTCATAAAGAAAGACATACAAATGACAAATATGCACACAAAGAGATGTTCAACATCTTTAGTCATCTAGGAAATGCAAATTAAAACCACAATGATATATCATTAGTCACCTATTATAATGGCTCATACTAAAAATGCGGACAATATCAAGTGTTGCTGAGAATATGGAGAAATCTCAACTTTTATACATTGCTGTTGGGACTGTGAAGTAATACAGTTCACTTGGGAACACAGTTTGGCAATTTCTTATAAGGTCAAACATATGTTTACACACAACCCAGCAATCCCACTCCTACAGATTTCTACCCAAAAAGAAATGAAAGCATATATCCACAAAAAGACTTGTATGAGGCTGGGCGCAGTGGCTCACGCCTGTAATCCCAGCACTTTGGGAGGCTGAGGCAGGTGGATCACAAGGTCAGGAGATCAAGACCACCCTGGCTACCATGGTAAAACCCCGCCTCTACTAAAAATACAAAAAATTAGCCAGGCATGTTGGTGGGCGCCTGTAGTCCCAGCTACTCGGGAAGCTGAGGCAGGACAATGGCGTGAACCTGGGAGGCGGAGCTTGGAGGGAGCCGAGGTCGCACCACTGCACTCCAGCCTGGGTGACAGAACAAGACTCTGTCTCAAAAAAAAAAAAAAAAAAGACAGACTTGTATGAGAATGTTCATAACTGCATGAATCACATTGGTGGTACCCCCATGTAATGGAGAGTAGTACTCAGCAATACTACTATTGCTATTAGTAGTATTACTAATACTACTATTAGAATTAGTAATACTACCAATTGGGTGCCTGTGAGTCCTCAAGTTCAGGAGACTGTGACATTTAGAAAAAGAATAAACCTCAGCCTGTACCTCACACCACACACGGCTATTCCAGGCAGAGGGGACATGTGTTCATCAGTCTAGAGGTGAGATAGCACGTGGTGTGCTTGAGGAGCTGCATGGTTGGGGCAGGGCAAGTGGAAAGGAGCCTGGAACCAAATGCCACACAGCCCTGTGAATCATGCTAATGAGCCTGGATTTGTTCTAAGGACGAGAAAAACTGATGCAGCAGATGAACTCGATCACCTTTGCATTTTAAAAAGACAAGTGGATGCCGGCAATAGAATACACTGTAAAAGGACAAAAGTTGAAGCTGGGAGACCCACTGGGAGACCAACAAGGGTTGATCATGGCTGGGGTCAGGATGGCGACGACACATAGAAGTGGGTGCATGTGGCAGAGCTTTAAGAGATCGCATCAAAAGAATTTGATGAATGACTAGATTTGGAGAAATTATTCTATTCGTCCCTATTAAATTTCATTTTGTTAATTTCCACCCTTCATTTTAGATTCTGTCACTCAGGCCATAAGCAATTCCTTACAAATGTGATCAGTGTCTATGTGTGCCATCTGAGCCATTGCTACACATGTTGAAACAAGATAAGGTGCATTAAGGGACAAGAGACTCCCCTACCCATTTCCAGGTTGATCTGGACCAGTGCTTTTCACTCTACCAGCTATGAATATACCTAGCCCATGTTTTTCCAGTCTCCCCACAAGGATATCATAAGACCTGGCCAAATGCCTCGTGGGCATCCAGATACCCTATTTCCATGGCATTCCTCTGAACTGCTGCTCTGGTAAGCATATGAGAAAAGGAAGAAGGCTGACATGACCCACCCTTCTGTAAACTGTCGTAGGGACCTCCACAGCCTCGCTTGTGGTCCTTGCTCATTGCTGCCCACCAGTGGCAGAGCTGGTCCCATACACAGGATGCTGCACACCAGCCACTCCTGGCCCTTCTCCATCAGCTGCAGGACTGGGTAACAGGTCTAGCAGAGCTAGCCTTTGGCCCTTCCATGCAACATGTTACGAACTCAGGTGATCCTCAGAGATGTGAGGGTGGACCACCACCCTCTGGCTGCCCATAAGCTTTATAGAGTTTTAGATGCTTCACTGATAGCTGCCTACATGTCTGGCATGCTTCTCGTGGAAGAGAAAAAGAAACAGCAAATATCCTCTTGAAATCTTTTTTTTAAACATCCTATATGATGCCCGTATGAGAATTAATATCTTTGAATACAAATCCATGGGAGATAGATGTCTGGAACAAAATCTGCCTTGCCTTCCAGCTATATCATCCCACAGGTTATGATTTAAGAACCCATTGCACCAGTATGGCTTCACGCCCCTTGCCTGTGGTCTCTTCAGCTCTTACACATTTTCAGTGTCTTCCTCTATCGGATCTGTAATTAAGCTACTCTTGGAGTACACCGTTTCACTTGCAGTTGTTGTGTGAGCTGCTCTTTAGGAAGGAAGCAATCATCAACTCAGGAGTTAGCTTATTCAGTGGTGGCATTTCTAAGCTGATTTAAGCAGGCTGTCAAAACTGAAGGAAATTAATGAGTTTAGTAGGGAATATTCCCATCTTCAGCACTGGGGTAAGGAGGGGAAAGGAATGGATGAAAACTAGGGAGTCAGGCCAACTGTGCTTTTTTCTTTCCTTTTTTCGTCCTTCTTTCCTACCTTCCAATTAAATAATGAAGGCTTAGATGATTCTTGATGATCTATAATTCAGCTTTGCTCTATATTCAAAATAAATCTTCACATGTACATGTTGGCAAACTTCTCACAGCTATTTTGTTGACGATAACAGAGAAACTTGAGGATATTTCTGTTGGAGACACCAGGCCTCAGCATCAGCCCGTCTGCCATTTCCCCAATCTTGGCTTTTTCAGGCAAGGTCTCCCCCGCACACGAAGTGGACCTCTTTCTGCACTACGGAGATAAGAACGCCAGGCCTCATTGGGTTCCACTCTTAAAGACAAGGCTGGGATCAGCTCGTGGAGCCATTCAATTGATGGAAGGGCAGACCACTGGGAAGTATTAGAAGACAGAGGCTGGATGGAGCCCTATGCATCCTCAGAGATGTGAGGGTGGACCCCCACCCTCTGGCTGCCCCTAAGCTTTGTAGAGTATTAGGTGCTTCACTGATAGCTGCCTACACAATTAAAGGTGGATTAGAAAACTGGTAATAGGGGATTTGGGCACTAATCCTCTTCCAATTGTTAATATTAATTAAAGTGTTTTTTTCTCTCATTATGTAACAAACACTAACTGCTTCATTAAAAAGAGGAAAGAGAGAATATAGTTTGGTAGGGTAATAACTGGATTACTTTTTCCATCCAGGAAAGCACTGTATGTTTTCACTCCTAGAGTATAAACTGTAACATATGTGAAACACAGAAAGGAAGCAAGAGAATATCTTTTGCTTTCCACCAATTAATCAGTCAGAGAATGCTTAAATTTTAAGATGTAAATGTCTATCTTTTCCCCCAACGATTTTCTTATTGGCCACTGTAGTCCAATTATTTCAATTAAAGCAGAGAGGGCTCAGTTAATGAGAAGCAGGTTTCCACAGTGTGTGTGCATGTGTGTGCATGCATGTGTGTGCATGTGTGTGTGCGCATGTGTGTGCATGCATGTGTGTGTGCGTGCATTTGTGTGCAGGCAGGTGACTTTCCTTATGGTCCAGAGGGCCAGCAGGAGGCCAGCTCACCAGCATTGACATGTGGAGTGCAGACTGTCCAAGCCGTGCAGGTTTGGCTGTCCCTGGGAGACGCTACGGAAAATCTCCAGGCAATATTACTATCTTCTCTTGTGGCCATTGGATGAAAACAGTCACTGAGCCCTGTTGTATGCAGAAACCTGTGCCTGCGATGTGCAGGGAGAAGATATGAGAAACAAAAGCCAGATGTGGTGAGGACCTCATGGGCAGACACATGGCAACCAAAGCCAATCAAATGCGAATGAGCAAAAGCCAGCTGCCTACGGAGAGTCAGGAGGCACGGAACAGGGATGAGAAACCCCCTCACCCCATCTTGGGAAAATCCATCTCATTAATGCTCCGAATTTAAAAGTAAACAGAAGATACCTAAGTCCTCCTCTGTTCTCAAACCAGAAAATTTATATATGATGTACAGGCTCAGCTACACATCAAAGACTGAATGTGTGTGTGTGTGTGTGTGTTTCTTAGGGGTGTGTGTGTGTGTGCATGTGTATGTGTGTGTATGTTTCCTCAGGCATCTGTTTAAATGCAGTTTCTCACCTTAATTGAGGGAGATTGAGGATCCAGGAATCCCTCTTTTGGGTTTTACCCAAAAGGAGATGAAATCACCACCTTGTAAAGACATCCACGCTCTCAAGTCCCTGGCAGCGCTATTTACAGCTATTCCGAGATATGGAAACAGCCTAAGTGTCCATTGACAGATGAATGGATCAAGAAAATATGGCATCTGTACTGTGTATATGGCATCTGTACTGTGTGAATATTATTCAGCCTTTAAAATGAAGGATATTGTGTTATTTGCTACAACACAGACGGATTTGGAGGACATCATGCTAGGTAAAATAAAGCCCACACAGAAAGAAAAATACTGCTTATCTCACTTAGATGTGCAAGTTTTTTAAAGGTCAAATGTACAGAGATAGAGCAGAAAGCCCCCAGGTCACCAGGGGCAGGGGCTGGGGGTGGGGAGAGGTAGGTTAAAGGATACAAACTAGCAGATGTGTGGGATGCACAAGGCCAGAGATCAAATGTACAACATGAGGACCCCAGGTAAGCAAATGTATTTGAAATTGTTATTAAATGAGTAGATTATAACTCCTCTTGCCCAAAAAAGGTAACCATGTATATGGTAAATATGTTAATTTACTTAACTATACTAGCCAGTCTAGTATCTATGTGTCTCCCATGACATCATGTTATAAACTTCAAATATACACAGTAAAATTTATTTTTTTAAAAAGGTGACACAGGGACTGTGTTTCGCTTACCTTCACTTTCCCCAAAGCATCTCATATGAACTTGACCTCAAATAAGCAATATTTCTAGTTTCTTGTCCTTTTGGTGCATTTATATACACCAATTATCTCATTTGATTGATACAGCTTTTTAAACATTTAAATAGTATGACGTGATTTTTCTAGTTATACCCTAGAATTCAGAGGCTGACTAATGTTTCGTGCTACAAGGATCCTACCACACAGACTCTCTTTCCTGGACCCAGAATAACCAGCAAGTGGCCCTCTTAAGGAATGGCGGGGACACCACCAAGGCCACTGAGACCTGGATGCTGGTGGAGGGAGAAGAATGCCTGTCATTGCCCGGGAGTGTGGCCTGCCTGCACTTGTCCGCTTGCGGCCAGGGAGTAGGAAAACCCCCTAAGATGTTCTTATACCCTAACCTCACTCTCATTTACAGCTAATCTCAGATCTAAATGCTGTAACTATCCTAAAGATGAACAAACAGCGTGCAAGTACCCTACGTTAGGAAAAGCAGGGGATAGTCCAACAGCCATCTTTCACGTTGCTAGGTAAATGTTCGCTTCAAAGTTGGCCCCTCTGACCTGAGAGCATAGTCTGTCTCTCCCAATGAGGCCCACCGATCCAGCTCCAGGAAAATTGTCCTCTCAATTGCTGGTATTTCAGGACAAGCCCTTCTGATGAATCACATCTCTAAGCAGAGGTATTATACTGTAATCCTAATCACCTCTTCCTAGGCTTTGAGCTACAATAGGGTTGCTGGATGCACTGAACACCCATCTTGACAAATAAGCAGCTATGTGTAAAATCATGATAATAGTAATGAAAGCTACTGTTTAGTCAGCAGTTGCTCGGACCTGGGCCTCTAGCTTACTTGGAGTATCGTATCTCATGCCCACGCAGGGAGGTAGGTACTTGCTTATATATAGCAAGGGTAAGAAACCCTCCCAGATGACCTAGGTGTGAAGGGACTTGGCCTCAATATCAACAGGGTGGTCCCACTCTGGAACCCCTGCCCCTAAATATTCCCTTGTGGGCTCACAGCCCTTTGAAGGTGGGAGCAGCATCTGTTTACACTCAGAGCAGGGCCATTTTCCTGGCTTGGACAGAGTGCTTTGAATATCCACACGAGTGCTTTGATTATGATCTGTAAGCTCATTTGCCCTGATAGTAGAGGCAATTTAACCCCTCAAAAAGCAAGATGGGTCTTACAAGGGATGCTGTGTCGTAGTGTCACTGGCAGGGTTTTGGTTTGGTTTTGTTTTGTTTTGTCTTTCTGAGCTCTGCATAAAATAATGGAGAACCTTACAATCAGTGGGTCTTGAATTTGACGAAACATGGTCATATCTATTTGTCCTCTTGTTGAAATATATTCCAAAGCGCAGTTTTGAAAAATCAGAATATGGGTAATGCAGCACCTGCAGATTGGCAACTCAGAGGGAGGGACAGAGTTGGGGAGAAGGGAGAGAGACAGAGACAGAGGGAAGCAGCAAGAAGGAGGGAGGAGACAGGGAGTGGACAGGTGGGGTGGGGGAGGAGATGATGCCTTGCATGAGTCGTATTTGGACATCAGAGGAGAGTTCCAGTCTGCAGGTGGAGCTGGAGGTCATCTGTATTAGTCCCTTCTCACACTGCTAATAATGACGTACCTGTGACTAGGTACTTTATAGTAAGAGGTTTAATTGACTCACAGTCCCTTAGGGCTGGGGAGGCCTCAGGAAACTTACAATCAGGCAGAAGGCCAAGCAAACGTGTCCTTCTTCACATAGCGGCATCAAGGAGAAGCGCTGAGCAAAAGTGGGAAAAGCCCCTTATAAAACCATCAGATCTCGTGAGAACTCACTATCACAAGAAGAGCAGCATGGGGGTAACCTCCCCCACGATTCAATCACCTCCCACCCAGTCCCGCCCACGACATGTGGGGATTCTGGGAACTACAATTCAAGATGAGATTTGGTGGGGACACAGCCAAACCATGTCATCATCCATGTCATCCGACGTCATGGATAAAACAATATACCTGAGTTTCACCCCTGGCTGCCTCGATTGCTAGCTGTGTAACCCTAGGTGAGCTGCTGAAGTCGTTTGTGCCTCAGTTGCCTTATCTGCAATAGGGCCCTAAGAGTTGTGCTGGCCTCCCAGGATGTGAAGGCGAAGTGTAATAATTCACATAAGATGCTGAAAACGGCTCCTGGCTTCCATGCCACCCTCAGGTCTTCTCAGGCGGTATGGAACCTCGGTCTACGAAAGGGTGCTTATGTACCTCCCAGGCAGAAAAGGTCTCACAGTAGTGTGGATGAATCAATACAAACATTAGAATGGGGGAAGCATTTGCTGGGTGGTGAGAGGAGCCACATACAGAGGGAGGAGCCCATCGAGGCCAGCTTGACACTGGAGATTGCTTCGCCACAAATCCGGAGGCCCTCCCCTTCAACTCAAAGGCTGCAAAGAGGTACTCAAGCTCGTCAAACGTGGCTGAGCTCAAAGCCTGGAGTTGAAATTAGGTAGGACAAACTTGAGTAGAAGGGATGCTTGTGTTCACTGAACCCAAATCATGGCTTTTCCTGCGTGCAGTTCCTTCCTGGAGGCTTCCCTTCCACCCACCTTGACACCTTGACAGTTTGACTCCTGCAGCAAGGCCGGCTCCATCCAGAAACATAGATTTGGAGAAGTCATCTAACCTCTCGGCCGTCCTCAGGTGGCAGTCTGGCCTGGTATTCTGCCTGACTCATTCTCAGTCCCTGAGTAAAATCGAGTCCGGGGGAAACCCGTGCCACCTGGGCATCACCCAGTAGCCCTCACAAAGCAACAACCACCACCAAAAATTGCCTGCAGGTCATTTATTTTGCCTGAATTGTTTGGCTCTCTTGATTCCTCATTTTCCTTCTCAGACTTGATCCTTAGTTGAAAGAAAAAAAAAAATACACTCATATATATGCACTTTTTGAAAAGGTAGAGAGAAATTGCTTGAACAAAAAGTCCTCAGCCTTCAGGGAGAAGCTCAGCTCTGCTATTCAAGGCAGGAAAGATAATCTGTAAAACACAGAAATGCAGATGTGGGCGTGGTCTCTTCCCCTCTCGCCAGACCCCCGGCAAAGTTAATTTGGGGATTCTTCCCCCTCAGGAGCCATAGAGTGAACCACATCTCTCCATATCCAAAGGGTCAGAAAGGCTGAGATTCTGATAAGAGACGCCGATTTCACTGAGGTAACAATGTAGCTACACTTCTCTGCAAGTTCCACCAAGCTTGAATTTCTTTAGCTACATGGATTCGTTCTAATAAGAGCTGACACTTTAATCAGGTAAGATAAGGCCCGTTTTCATAATAGGGCATGAGAGGTATGCATATTTTTCCATTAATGGATCTTGGGATTTGGTCACGTAGTCCCTGCATAAAATGTAGACATTTCATTCCACGGTGCTCTTTTGATCCGGTGCCACCCCAGGAAAGCTCAGGGAAAAAAGCCAAAACTAGCCGCAGAAGATACATGATAATGAAACGGATTGCACACATTCAAAGAACTCGATTTTCAGATGAATGTTGCTTCATGTCTTCAGTCACACTAATCACTTAATGGTCATTTTAACCTTACAACTAAGAAATAAAAACTTTATTCTGAAAAATGGCTTCATATTTATCCTAAGTAGAGCCAGAATTTGGGCCAGCAAGTCATGAATATGAATGACCGTAAATGCCCTCAGAGGAGTGTGTGCTTTGGTGCACCAAACCGAAGGAAAGATGGAAGCAGAAAGGGATTTTTCTGACTCCAGCACTCCCCTCTCCCGACCCCAGTGCAAGCACAGGACTCTCCTCTGAGATGCACAGCTGCAGGCCTGTGGGGAGCAGGCAGGGACCAAAGCTCTGCCAGGTGCAAAAGGAGACTTTGTTTCCTTCTGGGGCTTGTTGTGGAGGACCCTGGAGAGGTCCCACTACTCCTGCAGGATACCTGCTCTTTGGAGACCCCTGCGCCCCTGTGTGGGAAGAGCCTGTGGAAGTGGTTCTGGGAAGACATCAGGAGAGGAGAAAAGATGGGTTGAATCCCCGCAGCTCCTAGCCCCTAGCCCTGCAGAGAATGTGGATCCAGCCTTCGTAGCCAAGGAGAAAAGAAGTTCCAATGTGTCCTGCTGGTGCCGTGAAGATAACTACTCTTAGAGATGGAGCCTGCTGGGCTGCCTGCCAGGTGTGGCATTGCTGCCTCCAGAACCCACCCGGACTCTAGCAATGACTAGAGCATAAGATTAGGGAACTCAACAGCCCAAGAGTGGAGGAACAACTAGAGACCTGGAAAAGGTGTGTCACGACACGGAACTGCTAGAAGATACAAAGGAAATCCTAAAAATAAATAAATAAATAATAAATAAATAAATAAATGCATACATTCATACATGCATACATTCGATTGCAGCACTAAAAAAAGAAAAGACTGTCTCACTGAAATGTGATCCTTAAATTTAACAATTTCCTCTGTGAATTGAAGGAGACCGCTTTTGAGATTCAAATTAGTAGCCTTGAAATTAAATAGAAGAAATAGCTAAACCACAGAGCAGCAATTCAGAGGCAATGCAGTTTCATGCTACAGCACGAGAAGACTGTCCCACTGCACCCTGGGAACCCAGGCATTCTCAAGAGCTCTACCCACAGTCCATGAAGCCACTTCCAAGACAGAATACCCTCAGGAATAGTGTTGATGCATTAATTAAAAGAATGATTATGTCCTTAGAGACGTGAAATGATATTAAAGAGATGAATAATGTCACCCTTGTAAGTTATAATCAGTATGATAAATGATTTGGGTTTCAAAACACATGGCGGAGAAAACAACGATGGCTCATTGCCCTGACATCATTGGCTGCTGGTCAGTTCTGGTTCTTACTAGGGGCTGTTGGGCTACTGCATGTTGGCTATGACCTGTGAACACCTGATTTATCTTTCCCTTTGAGTAAGAAGGAAGACACTACAAATCATTTATGCCATTTCTCAAGGTTATTCCGGTGTGGGCTCTCCAACGTTGACTTTCATGGAAAGTCAAAACTGTGAGCTCACTGCGGATGAACAGAACAGGTCCGGGCATTCCATCTCCTGGAGTCCCACCTCCGAGGAACTTTGAGCAGCTCTGATGATTTGCTGTTAGGATTAGGATTTGCAGCATTAGAATCCTTTTAGAATTGGGGAGCGGGGCCCTGGATGAAAGTAGAACTACAACTGGTTTGGCTCTTGATTGGATGAAGTTCAATCATTTTCATAACGTAGCTGCTTTTGTTGGGGGTATTTTGGACTATTCGTACAAATGCTGTGGATTATTCTGCATTGCCGGACCTGAGGGAATCACTGTAGCTCCTGGATTTTATTTTCCAAACTTCACATTCAGTTACAGGAGGCCAGGAACATAACCAGAGACCAGTCATTAGATGTAATGGATGATCCTCATGACATCAGACAATAGCTATCAGAAGAGTCATGGCAATGACTCATAAGGCTTAAAGAGAAAACTGTTAAAAGTAGGCATCTCTTAAAATTGTCATTCTCAAAAGATAGGGATTTCCATGATCCTTAAGCACTAAAATTATTTCCGTAATATTATCAAGTTGTGATTTGCCTTTTCCATGGAGTTACCATTTGCACAGATGGGTGTGGAAGTCATGATGGGTGAAGCAGCTGGCTCCGTAACATGAATGAAGGCAGGGGTGCCCAACTCTGCTATCAGTCATCACACTCTTTAACACCACATGACTTGTACACTGAGACAACAATGTTCCTGATGAAGCCAGGAAAAGTGTTTTATTATACAGCTACCATTGAGTACTCTTCATTTTAATATCCTATGTGACACAATGGGAAACTCACATTAGCTGTGATACATTGGCTGTGTTGAAAATCATTTGTGCAATTGTTACTCATTGTAGTTGCAAATCTAACTAGCCAGTGTTTTCATGAAACACCACTTTAACTTGAAAGAAATACTAACAAACCATGGTTTCTCAGACATGACTATTTGGCAGACATTGTTTCATGATGAACACAGTGAGCCTGTCACTTTAAGGAAAACAAGTGGTAATATGGGTTATCAATGATCAAACTTGAACTTTCAAGTCAAATTAGAATTTTGAGAACTTCTGCCTGCCTCTTCTATCCTGACAGATTCTCAATAATTACAGACTTTTCTGACAAGTTCAGTGGTACTATCAATGAATTCTTTTCGTATTGTAAAATAAAATGTGCCAACATTGAGAAGATCTGTACAACTCAAAGAATCAATATTTTCCAAATAACCAGTACAGGATGTTACAAAATCATGTATGGATAGAAGATCCATCCAAAGTGTCAGATCAATCAATGAATTTTAAGGTAACAAAGTAAGAGTTTACTCATACTGTTTCATATTGACCTTATAACTTCTAAGAAAGTTTGACATGTCTATTATGTTACATGAAATAAGCCAGTCCCAAAAGGACAAATACTGTTTGATTCCACTTAAATAAAGTACTTAGTATAGTGAAAATCATAGAGATAGAAAGTAGAATGGTGGTTGCCAGGGGTCAGGGGAAAGAGGGTATGGGGAGCTGTTATTTCACGGATGTAGAGTTTTAGTTTTCCAAGACGAAACGAGTTCAGTTCTGGGGATGGATGATGGTCAAGTTTGCACAACATTATGAACTTATTTATGTATTTCTTCACTTATTTTTTTTTTTTTGGACACCAGGTCTTGCTCTGTTGCCCAAGCTGGCGTGCAGTGGTGCCATCAGGGCTCACTGCAGCCTCAACCTCCTGGGCTCAAGTGATCCTCTGATCGCAGCCTCCCAAATAGCTAGGACTACAGGCACTCACTACCATGCCTGGGTAATTTTGTTTATTTTTTGTAGAGAAGTGGTTTCACTATGTTGCCCAGGCTGGTCTCAAACTCCTGGACTCAAACGATCTTCCTGCCTCGGCCTCCCAAAGTGCTGGGATTACAGGCTTAAGCCACCACACCAACCTGAATGTATTTAATATCACTGAACTGTTCACTTAAAAATGGTTAACATGTTACATTTTACCATATGTGCACTTAACCACAAAATAAAATTGAAAAAAGAAAATTCCACTCATCAAGTTTTGGTGTAGTATCAAGGAACAATATTCACAATTATCTGAAAAAGCTATTAAACTATTTCTCCTTTTCCAGCTATATAGCCGAGTGATGTCTGATTTTCTTCATATATTTCAATCCAGACAGCATATCACAATGGATTATATGCAGAAGCAGATAAGAAATCCAGCTGTTTTCATTAATCCAGACATCGCAGAGATGTGTAGAAATGTAAAACAATGCCAGGCTTCTCGTACTTCTTTTGTTTGAAAATTACAGTTATTTTTTAATAAAAATAATCTTATTTATGTAAACATTTAATGGATTTATTATTGTTATTTTAAATGAGTCAACAAACGAATACTTTAATTTTTTCCCAGTTTTAATTTGTAGTTCAGCAAATATAGGTAGAAGTGGCCTACATAAACAAAAGCCCTTTGGGGACCCCAATAATTTTAAAACTTAGAAAACCACTGGCTTAAATATTCTGTCCCTGCCCCTTACAAGCTTTATAGCCTTGGGCAAGAGATTTCATCATTTCCTGCCTCAGTTTCTCCAGTTGTAAAAGGAGGTAATATGAAATAAGGTATGTGAATCAGGCCAGGCGTGATGGCTTACGCCTGTAATCCCAGCACTTTGGGAGGCCAAAGCAGGTGGATCACCTGCGGTCAGGAGTTTAAGACCAGCCTAGCCAACATGATGAAACCCCGTCTCTACTAAAAATACAAAAATTAGTCAGGCATGGTGGCGGGCGTCTGTAATCCCAGCTACTCAGGACACTGAGGCAAGAGAATCGCTTGAACCTAGGAGGCAGAGGTTGCAGTGAGCCGAGATGGTGCCACTGCACTCCAGCCTGGGAGAAAGTGTGAAACTCCATCTCAAAAAAAAAAAGGTATGTGAATCATTTCATGCAGCACCTGGTCCCTAGTAAGTCCTCAATGATGTTGGCTGTCACTGCTTCTCAGTCCCTGTTTGTTAAGTATTTAATTGCCAGTGCTTAGCTATCAATAGGTACTGGGGAAACAAAGCAAAACAGACAAATTGCGGTGCTCAGGTTCCGCCAAGGGCAGCACACGGTGAAGCACATGAAGAAGTAAGCTGGCGAGTGTGCATGATGGGGCTGAGCATTGTGGGAAAAGAGGGAGAGGAAAGCCTTAGGAGCAGTGGCTTAGAGCGGGGAGAAGGAGCCTGTGAGTGACACAATAGGAGTTAAGGGAGCCAGCCAGATGCTGCACGGGATGCCAGTGATGGCCCATGTGGCTCTGCATGGGCAGGGGGACTGTGGGTTTGTTCTGAGAGAGCTGTGAGGCATGGGAGGTGCTGAGCAAGGGTGTGATGTGCTCTGACTCCCAGTGTAATGGGATCAGGAGGATGTGCACCTCCCCAGAATTGTTCTTCTTGCCTGGGCAGACCTATCAGGGCCGCTCACTTTGGACCTGTACCCGGAGCCTTCCCAGGAGCCTCCAGGCAGAATACATCACCCCTTTGTCAGCTCCTCCAGGGGACCTCAGGATCATGAGGGTCTGGGTTAGCCGTGTATCCTTCTCCCCTTGGACCCCTGTTCTCTGGTGGACCCCTCTCCACCTCTCCAGATCCACTCCACCCTTCACAGGCTGACCTGCATGGACCATGTCCACAGGGCTCCCTGGCCTCTGGCTTCTGGGGGGGTTCACCCAAGGGGATCACAGTAGGATATAGGAGGAAAGGCAGCTGGGGTGTTTAATCCCCTGGCTCCGCCTGGTGGGCCCTTTATGGGCTGGCTCAGTCCAGTTCCTACAGGCAACTCCTCCTGACCCTCTACCCTCTGTAACCTAGACTCCCCTCTCCACCTCCAGCAGGACTGCAACGGGCTCAGACAGGAGCCCCAGGGCTCTGCATTATTCCCTGCCCACATCTCATAAATGGTTCCATTTGCAAATTCTCCTAAAATTACCCAATGGGAGTGTGTTCTCTGTCTCCTTCCAGTCCTCCAACTAATGGACTCCCATAGATCCAACGCCTCAGATGTAGATGACCCTCTGGGAAGGTAGACACCACCTCTCTCCTGCACTCTGCCATTCTCCAGGATTGGGAAGGATTCTGGGCACACAGTAGGCATTTATTAAATATTCATTGGATGAATGAATGATAAATGAATATTCATTATCATTCTCTCCACATATTAAATCAAATGCTTCAAAACACTTCAGAATGGGAATTAATTGCCTCCCTTAGTCATTATTTTTATCTATAGCTATCATCAAACCTTCACCCACTCAGAGTTAATAATTGAAAAACAGACACATAACAAGTTAGCAGAGAGGAGAGCTCAAATGAAGCCCCATCTGAAAATCTCACCTGCACGCCACACTCCCCAGATACAACACCTTGCAACTGGAGGTGAGGTGGAAGTCTCTATATTCTATTTTTCTTTCTTTTTTTCTATTTGTCTTTTAATTTTATTTATGTTTTTTGACATAATAACTTGATTGAGATGTACTTGTTGTGCAACACAATTCACCCATTTGAAGTGTATAAATCAATGGTTTTTAAGTATATTCACGGAGTTGTTAAACCATCACTACTGCCTAGTTTTAGAACATTTTCATCACTCCAGAAAGAAATCCTGTACCCACTGGCAGCCACTCCCTCCCTATCCCCCTCAGCCACCTTCCCCTAAGCCACCACTCGTCTACTTTCTGGCTCCTTGGGTTTCCCTATTCTGGATGTTTCGTATAAATGGATCACAAAACGTATTGTCCCTAGTGTCTGACTTCTTTCCTTCCCTCAGCATAACGTATTGAAGGTTCATCCATGTAGTGATATGTGCCAGTATTTCATTCCTTTCTATTGCCGGATAATATTCTGTTGTAAAGATGGACCACATTTCTGTTTATCAGTTGATGGACATTTGAGCTGTTTCCACTTTTTGGCTATTAGGAATAATGCTGCTATGAACATTTGTGTACAAGTTTTATGTGAACATATGTTTTCGTTTCTCTTGGATGGAATTGCCAGGTCATATGGTAATTCTACATTTAACCTTTGGAGGAGCTGCCAGATTATTTTCCAAAGCAGCTGCACTATTTTACATTTCCATCAGCAGTGTATGAGGATTTTAACTTCTTCAAACTCTTGTCATCAAATATTATTATGATTATTTTTAAATTTTGGTTCCACACTCGTTCTTCAATTTTGCAGAAGAGGGATTTTTGTTGTAGGTGGCTTCAGTCAGCGATCTAAACTCCTTACTGCAGTGGCCACAGATTTAAGGGAGCTCTCGAACTGCTTCCTCAGCCTCTCACCATTTCTGGGGTTCTCTCTGGGTTCCAGGGATACACAGTAGTTAGGTCCCAAGTGTTGCATAGAGAGTACAAATTCACAAGGGCACAAATCCTACATGCTCTAGACCTGTCCTGTCCAATATGGTAACCACTAACCATGTGTGACTATTCAATTTCAAATTTATTTTAAATTTTAAATTAATTAAAATGAAATTCAACATTCAGTGGTTCAATCACATTAATCACATTTCAAGGGCTCAAGGGTCGGCCAGGCGCGGTGGCTCACGCCTGTAATCCCAACCCCTTGGAAGGCCGAGGCAGGTGGATCACTTGAGGTCAGGAGTTCAAGACCAGCCTGGCCAACATGGTGAAACCCCGTCTCTACTAAAAACACAAAAGTTAGCTGCGCATGGTGGCACATGCCTGTAATCCCAGCTACCTGGGTGGCTGAGGCAGGAGAATTGCTTGAACCTGGGAGGTGGAGGTTGCAGTGAGCCGAGATCGCACCACCACACTCCAACCTGGGTGACAGAGCGAGACTGTGTTTTAAAGAAAAAAAAAAAAAAAATCAAGTGCTCAAAAGTCACATGCAGCTAGTGGCTTCCATATTGGAAGTGAAGATCTAACATATTTCCGTCATTGTAGAAAGTTCTACTGGATGGCATGAAACAGGGAAAGAGAAAAGGCCCTACACACCACCGCCCTGTGAGAGGTGCTATTCAGAGTGGCTTTGTCTCCAGACCCCCTCCGCTGAGGTACCCCATCACCCATGGCCCATTTTGCCAGCCATCTGAAGAGGTTGAGAATTCTTAGGGATGTCAGGTAAAAGGGTATCTTTTTCATGTAGAAAAGCACAAAGTTAGACCTCAAGCTCTCTCAAGTGGACTATCATGTTTTCCAATCAGTTCAAGAACATTTAAGCTATTATTTTCACTCCTCGGGGTCCAACTACCCAAAGCTTGATGTCTCAGATGAGAAATATTAAATAGCTAAAATGGTCTGTTTCTGAAAACTCTTCTGTGAAGGATTGCCAGCATTTACGTGTTTCTAAAAAAATAAGTTGCTGTGTATGTGCTACCAATAATTAGCAGTCAATTAATATTTTTCAGCTTCCAGCATGTTAGAAATGTTATGCAAGTCATTTACAGGAAAAGTGCTCGCCCTCGCAGCTCCAACAGTGTGTTACATACTAAAGCAGAGTTGGCCTTGAATTCTGGGGGCTGGTGTCTCGTGAGGAATACCAAATGTTGGATTTTACACACCTTTGAATATAATTATTATTAATATTCAAGCAGTATATTCATTTATACCTTGAAAAGGATGCAAATACCTCCTACTGTTTGTATATCATATTAAAGGGCTCCAGACTTATCTCTAAAATTACAATACTGTATTTTGCCGCAAGTTAAATGGTATTCAAAGACCAAAGCTACAGGTGACCATTTTCTTTCATTTTTGTGTTGTTTTTGTTTTTTTTTTGAGACAGGGTCTCCTCCGCCTCTTCTCTCCACCTAGGTTGGAGTGCAGTGGCATGATCTTGGCCCACTGGAGGCTTGACCTCCTGGAGTCAAGCAATCCTCCCACCTCAGTCTCCTGAGCAGTGGGGACTACAGACATGTGCCACCATACCCAGCTAATCTTTTTGTTTGTTTGTTTGTTTGTTTGTTTTTCTGTAGAGACAAGGTCTCACTATATTGCCCAGGCTTGTCTCAAACTCCTGGCCTCAAGCAATCCTCCTGCCTGGGCCTCCCAAAGTGCTGGGATTCCAGACATGAGCCACCACGCCCAGCCTGAGATGACTATTTTAATCCACTGATGCAAAACTGTGCAATTACCAATTCAAATCTGAAAACCTATATGAAGAAACTGAAAAGCCAAGTCCTCCCAAGAGCCTTTATCCCCCTTCAATCAGTGCAGACAAACAAGCACTTGCCAGGTCTTGTTTTAAAGAGGCAACCAGTAACTTCTCAATTAGGATAAATGAAATTCACAAGCACGTGACCTTCAAGTAAAGACTAAAGGGTGAGGGAAACCCTTCCCTCTGGATTTGATCCTCTGGCTTATGCATGAGCCAAAGCTTTCAATGTTTCACATCTGAACAGAAAATGTGATAATCTGGAAGAAGTGGCTGGTTGTGATGGCCTGACCCTCACCCCACGCTTAGGAAATGGGGATAGACCACCCAGCCCTCTTCCAAAGGAAGCCAGAAAACTGAGGTTCCATGAATCTGACGCCACTCCCCTTCCTTAAAGGTCTGTTACATTCATCATGGATAATATGGGTGGGTTACATATCCTCATCACACATCTCATCTCCCTGTGTTGCGGGTCCCCAAAACAGCAACAGGATATCAGGAAAAGTTCATGATATTGCCAAGCAGGTTCAAGGGTGAGAACAATCTGAGATCTTTCAGGGACAGAGAGAGCTGAGTGAAATCTTAGAGGTCATTGCACTGAGCCCCTGGGACTCCCCCTGCCCACTTTCCCAAGGAAGTAAAGTCTTATCCTCACTTTACAGGGAAAACCATGGAAATCAAATGACTCATTCAAGGTCGTCGGGGTTAGAAAGGAATCAAGATGTCCAGTCACCATTAAGGGAATAAAAACATTCAAAGGGAAAAATGTGATAAATACTCTAGATTATTCCAAGGTCAAGAACAGCCTTCACTGGATTCAGGGTTAGAGAAAAGTATTTTAAAAAGCGCATGGAAACATGTATCACCTTCTGCTCAATCCTAAAGCTACACAAATTCAGATGATCTCTGCCCTTCCCATGCTTGTGGATTGAGGTGCCATGTGGGGGTGGACGTGGGCCACTGGGGATCTAGTTGAGGAGACAAATTCTACCATGCTTAGGTGTTTCCCAATCCAGGGAAAATCCTCCTCCATGTATTTCTGCTGTGCTTAGCTCAGCATTTCAACACCAGGGAAGGTTCATCAAACTCGAGGAATAGCAGTGAATAGAGAGGGGTGTTACTCCATGTCTCCAAAGGACACCATCCCTTGAGAAAGCATGACCCAGAGTATTAGCTTCTGTTCAATAAATTTACATATCTGGATAACATAGGAAAGTATCCATGAAATATAGCAGTAGAAACACCCTTTCCTCTATGCCGCTGTTGGGTTCAGTTGTATATCAATTAGGACTTACAGCATAACAAATTTCTTCAAGATGCTGTGTCCTGAAATGACATATATTTATTATTTCTCATGATTGTGTACATTAGCTGGTTGCTGCTCCTGTTCTGGCTGGCTTGACTGAGGCTAGATGGTTCCAGGTAGCCTTGCTGCCGTGTCTCGGCTGGGATGTTGGAGATCTCTCAGTGTTTTCTCATCCTCCACAGAGGCTGGGCTGAGGTTATTCAGATGGAGGCTCAAAGGTTTCCAGAAATGAGAGAGGATGTGCCCTATCTCACCAAACCTGTCAAGCCTCTGCCTGCATCATATTTGTTACGATCCTTTTGCCTAAAGCAAGTCACATGACCCACTCCAGGGTCAGGTGGGAGGAAATACCCAAGGGTGTGGCTACAGGGAGGCACAATTCATCAGAGGTCACATCTACAAAGATCTGTCCCAAGTTATCCCAGATGTGAGGTCTTGGATGCCCTAAACCAACAAAGGACATCTCTTCTGTTGAACGGGATGTAGAGAACACTGAATAGGTACCTTAGGCCAAGTTATTTTACTTGTTCGTAATATTTCATAATATGACTTCTGTAGCCATTGTCTATGAAAAAAAGATGCCTTTGAAGCAAGGCTATAAAAATAGAAAATCTTAACACAATGATCACATTCAGCTCATACTTTTAATTTTCTTATATTTTATTCTCTAATCAAACAGTTATGTTTTACCCCCTTAAGCTTTCTTTCAGTTATTCAGTAAACATCTTTCTTTCAGTAGCTATGATGTGTAAGGCATTGTAGGGACCACAAATGAGTAAGAGATGCCATCTCTACCCAACTAGGAGAGATAATGCCTATGCTCAGATCATGGTCATACTCACCATAAGAGAGGGTGAAAGGCATTATGGGAGTAGAGAGACAAAGGGAAGTCCAAACGGGCTCAAGATCAGGCTATGTATGTATCCTATCATCCCTCACTGTTGTGGCTTCATGGACTCCCCAAACAGTTTCCATCTATTTCCAATTTGGTCACTTATTGGAGCCTTCCCATCAGGCCACCACCACCTTCACTGGTATCCAAGGTCTAAGGGACGTGTGAGTAGCTTGTGCTATTAACCATGTGCGTGTCCCCTGCAATGGCTAGAGGTGGAGCTGAGAACTACCTTGAGGCACAAATGAGCATCATTTCTGCTGGACCATTGACCAGAGATACACAGGCCCCCCCACCACCCAAGTCCCCAACACTTCTTGTCAGAGTAGGCTCTCCTGATTCTGAGGGTGTGAGTCTTTCATCTGTTCTAGGTGTGGAATAAACTAGTTCTGCAAATGTGCCTACACATCCATCTGCCTTGTATTTATCAAACATAATAATCAAGCCTGTACCACAATCTATGCTTTCCTCTCTGCAGTGGGAAGAGTTCCCTCTTCCAACAAGCAGTGGGTGAGCCATGTCTAGCTGTCCTAGGAGAAAGATTTTCAGGGCTCACTGGAGGATTTGATGAGCATAAAGGTAGAAGGTAAGAGAGAGGTACAGCAATTAATCATTCAAAATATGATTCTCCCTATCCCATTGAATCTACCATAGAGCCTTGCCACCAAACAGCTCCAGGTGACACTTGTTTGTTTCAGTAGGAGGTGGAATGTGAGCTGGGCCTTGGGAAGATTTTGAGAGTCAGAGACGCCTAATAGATGCTGACACGGGCACAGAGGAAACACATGTGGCATGAGCAGCTTGGTCAGCAACATGGTGGCTCTTTGTCCACTAACTTAACTGGAGGTCAGAGGCAGGGCTTTTGGATATTTGAGCCTCATCTTTCCGGTCTGTACAATCCATCTCCTTAATCAATGACCGTTCACCATTAAAGCCAAACTTGTGGCAATTCATGCCACTTGAAGAGCACAACCTTTTAATCTTTGCTCTTTGCTTGTCTCCTCCTAACTGAATCTCAGGCAGGAAGGAAAATAACAGTAAGTCTTTACTGGATCTTCAGTGCCCTGGCAAAGTAGGTCTGCAACATTGATGTATGACCGGCCTTCCTGCTTCCCACACCTCCCTTCTAACCAGGGCTATGTCTTCCAAGCTGAAAGACAACGGGAGACGAAAATTCTGGACTGTGTTTCTGCTAAATCTCTCGGACATCATTTGCGGTCAGGAAATGAAACTGACTTAATTCCTACGTAGACAAAATTCTTCTTGTTTCTCATAACCCAAAGAGAAATAGAGCAAAAACACATTGGGAATAATTACACACATTTCTCTGTGTAGCAAGGTGAATTTTCTTTGCTTTTTCTTTAGCATTCCCAAACTACTCTACCCACCCACATCCTACCCCAACAGAGAACATTTCAGGAGTTTGGTCCAATTTGGTCTCCAACCAGAGTGTGATAAGAGCAGTGCTTGATCTCCAGTTTTTTCCCCAGGGGGCCAATGAAAACAATGTTCTACTTGCAGTTTTGGCAAGAATGAACACCACAGCGTGTCATGTGTCCCACAGCAAGATGACACCACTGACCTAAATACCTGCACAGGGATATTGTGCCTTCCTGCTCATAATGACTGGCTTGGATTCTTCCAAACCACTAGGTTGAGCTATTATGGCTTAGGATCCTTAGCTTCTCCCACACAGAGCCAATCCTCTTAGCAGGTGTACATAACACAGGTGAATGTTCAGTCTTTGGGTGTGGATACACACAGACACAAGGTGCCCCTCAATTCATTCTCTGCAAGAGAAGCATTCTCCACCACTGTGTCTCATCTGCTGGAATAATTTCCAAGGTCTTTGCTAGGGCAAGGAGCTCTGAAACCAAAGCCCATGTCCTTGTCTGTGTCCTGGTCTCCTCTCTCAGATCAGATTTGCCAGGCTGATCTGCTACCTCATCCCACTGTTTATCTCTACAGTAAAAAAGCATCTCCCATGGGCTCTCCCTCTGTCCTACCTTGTGTTTACCATTATGAGAATAGATTTTACAGTCAGAGAGAGAGGGGGGGGGGGAGAGATCATCAGTCACAAGATCCATGAGTAATAAATGTTAACGTATGCCAAATTTTATCCGGAGCTGGCTGTGGGCCATGGCTGATGCTTAATATTTATTGAGTGCCCATAATGGACGAGGCCCCTTCTGACCCTCTTGTGGAACAAACCCTCAGGAGGGATAGAAAATGCCTTCCTAAGGGAATAAGCCTCCCTCACCATGAGGCTCAGAAGAGAATCTGCAAGCTGAAAGGAATTTTATTACCATATTTCATCAAATTGAAGGTGACTTTTGATCTTACAATCTTATATTGATGCACATTATTTTTTGGACCTAAGAAAGAGAGACACTACCATCAATTGTCAAGTGCTATGGCCCGCATGATACATCTTGATTTCAGAGACGTTCAAATGCGACAAAATGTGCATCTTAGAGTCAAAAAACTATGCTATTTTTTTCTGGCTTTGCCCCTGACATTGACATGGAAACTCAACCATTGGTGTGGGACACTGTGTCCTTACTGAACACTCTAAGACAGGGGCCTCCCACCTCCTCACATACTGTTATATTTGAAGCATCCTTATTCTCAAGAAGTCCTTCTTTCTGCCTGGCCAAATTCTCTATTACTTTAATTTATACTTGTTTGATCTCCCACTTACCTGGAAATAGGCTAAACCTCTCTCCCCTTATTTTAAATAAAATCCTGTACTTGCTTTCAGTTCCTTTCTTGAAGTATGATTCATACATAGAAAAACAACGAATCACAAAGGGATAGCGTGGAATTTGTACAAAGTGAGCACATTGGGAAATCACCATGCTGACTTTTAAAAAGTATGAGACTCTTGTGCCTTCCACTCCTGGTTCCCATCCTCAAATTAATCATTCTGACTTCAGTCAAAACCAGAGCTGCATTTTCCCTGTTTCAAACTGTGTATAAAGGAAAGCATACAGTTTCAAAAGCATATAGCATAGAGCCACTATTCACAGTAGCAAAGACATGGAATCAACCTAAATGCCCATAAATGGTAGACTGGATAAATAAAATGTGGTACATGTACACCATGGAATACTATGCAGCCATAAAAAAAAAAAAATGAGATCATGTCCTTTGCAGGGACATGGATGGAGCTGGAAGGCATTATCCTTAGCAAGTATAATGGCCATTATCCATTATCCTTACACTTCTTCGCGCTGGTTTTCTTTACATAACACCATGCACACTATCTTGCAGTGTGTGGCAGTGCTTTGTTCCTTTTCACTGTAACAATACATTTATTCATTTCACTTTCCATGGACATTTGGGTTGTTTCTCATTAATGCCTATTCAGAATAACTGTCATGGATAGTCTTATGCATGCCCTGCAGGACACATAGGCACGCATTCCTGTTGGGAATATATACAGGGGTTGAATCACTTGGCATAGAGCATCAGTTCAGCGTTAGCACTGACTGCTCAACAGTTTTCCAAAGTAGGTGCGCCTGTTCTGACTCCTTCAAGCAATGCATAAGCATGTCAACTTCAAATCTTTATCAACTCTTGACAATGTCTTCTTCATCTTACCTTCTGCTGGGTGATAACTCATCATAGTTTTAATCTGCATTTCCTTGATGATTAATGATCTTGAGAACCTTTTCATAAATTTGTTAGTCATCAGATAGCCTCCTTAATTAAGAATCTGTTCAAGTGTTTGGAACTTTTAAAAACTGGGTTGTTTTTTTCTTTTTCATTTTATATTTTGTTTTTGAGATAGAGTCTTGCTCTGTCACCCAGGTTGGAGCACAGTGGTGCAATCGTGGCTCACTACAGCCTCAACCTCCTGGGCTCAAGCGACCCTCCCAACTCAACATTCTAAGCAGCTGGAACTGCAGGTGCACACCACCACGCCTAGCTAATCTTTATATTTTTTCTGTAGAGATGGGGTTTTGCCATGTTGCCCAGGCTGGGCTCATGCTCCTGGGATCCACCCACCTCAGCATCCCAAAGTGCTAAGATTACAGGCGTGAACCACTGTACCTGGTCATTTTTTCTTCTTGATTTTTAGAAATTCCTGATGTATTCTGGATGTCAGATACAAATCCTTTGTTTTATATAAATCAATGATCTATTATCTAACATATATCACAGATATAAATTGTCTTCTGACACTCTGTGGCTCACATTTTTATTTTTTTACATGGTGTCTTTCATGAGCAAGATTCCTCAATTTTAATCAAATTTTACAACAATTCAACTCAGCAACCTTTTCCTTTATGGTGTCTTATGTTTTTCCCATTCCACAACCATGAAAATATTTTTCCATGCCATCTTCTAAAACCTTATTGTTTTAGCTTTTATATTTAAGTCAGCAATCCATCTGGAAGCAAACTTTTATACAAATTCCAGCTGAGTAAGGACCATTTTTCCCCCTGCGTCATTGCTGTGGCCCCTGTGCCACACACTGGATGACTATACCTGCGAGTCTGTGGCTGGGCTCCCAAGTCTGTCCTTAAACTAATTCCACACAGTCTTGATTACTCTGACCTTTCTGGCATTAATCAATTTTTTTAAATATTAAAATTCACAGTGTCAATTGTCACTCATGTGATTCATCCTTAGGACACAGTCTTGTGTAAAAGAATATCATTCATTAATGCTAAAGGAATTTCAAAATAATTTGAAACTTTTATTTGCATTTCTTGAACGTTATTTCTTGGTACCTTCTCCTTTACCCCACTCTCTTATTTTCCA
Source organism: Piliocolobus tephrosceles (assembly GCF_002776525.5). Taxonomy (NCBI): domain Eukaryota; kingdom Metazoa; phylum Chordata; class Mammalia; order Primates; family Cercopithecidae; genus Piliocolobus; species Piliocolobus tephrosceles. The sequence continues at coordinate 7,189,438 of NC_045442.1, read as the reverse complement.
TCTTAGAAGCCAGAAAAAAATAGAAGACCCTCCTTGGAGGGTGGAAGAGAGGACAAAAATGTCAGCAAATCCAGAATGATTTTTACTGGTCAGTGGGGGCTAGGAAAAAAAAAAAAAAAAAAGCTAGAAAGATGCAATGTTATTCATTTGTTTTCGTTTTGTTTGGTTTTAAATTTACAGAAGCCATAAAAAACTTCACAAATTTCAGTAAGTGGAAGGGAGGATGATCTATAGTTCCAACTAGCTCAACAATTATGGATTTTTATGTATTTCTGGTGGTCTTTATTTCATATGTATAGTTTGTCACTGCTTTTAAATTTGACATAAGAATTATAGCATGTTTTATATTATTGCAACCTCTTCATAACTTCTGTTTTAAATGAATGTAATATTTTATGAAGCATATTACCAAAATGTAGACAATCTTTTCCCTGCTTTTAAACTTTTAGGCTGCTTTTGATTTTTCTTAGAATAGATAATACTGCTATGAACATCTTCAAGTATACAGTTGTTTTGACTCTGTTGAATTCTGTTTTCCCAGTGGACTTTACCACTTTACATAGCCACCAGAAATATTCAGTTTCAACAGATAAACGTAGATTTTACACATAAATTGTGAGTTACTTTACACTTTAGTGGGGATGGATATTTCTCAATGTGTTTCCTAGTTATATCTCCTTTTTCGTTCTTTTTGTACATTGATACAACAAGGTCAACATTTTTCTTATCAATTTGTATGACACTTACTGACAAAAACAGTCGTTATTTGCTTTTTATTCGAGCTTGTGACCCTTCATGTCAGGAACAATGTGGAATTTCTCTTCATATCATTGGTGGCTGGCAAGTCATCGGCATGCAGTGTGTGCTCAATCAATTTTTGCTGAGTGGATGGAGTTGTGTTTGTTTCAAGTATTCTTCCCCATATATTCCCACCATCTGTGCTTTGTGCATGGAAAGAATTAATAAATGTTGATTGTTTATTATGATAATGATGACATATGGCATATTTATTTTTAGTGGCATCTGCCATGAATAAGAATCCCCAATTTGGTTATTTCAGTCTGACAATCTTACGGATTGTTTTTTCTGAGGCCTTTCCACTCATTCTTGATATTAATAAAAATTCCTCTATAGGATTAACATAGTATAAATATGGAAACTTTAAAGAGAATTCCCCTGACTTTGCTTTAACTCATTAACACGCAGCTATTCATGCCTGACGATTATTTTACATTTCAGCAATACTCAATACACTGCACTCTCTCGTTTCATGGTCTTTGAACATGCTAATCCCCACCATTTCTACCACCCCTGCCCTATACCGCCCCCTAACTGGCTTACCCCAGTACCTTCAGATTCCCAGGTTAGCAAGCATCGTCCTGGCCTCTCCCTCCCGTGGGCTGGTTGGGTCCTACACTATTTTCTCCCAGAATGCGGAACGTGTTCCTTTTCATAGCAGCCTCCACACAGTGTGAGAACTGTCTGCAGGGATCATGTCTGGTTCATTCTTATGCTGACTCCCACCCTTCATCCCTGAATCTATCACGGTCCCTGGGACATAGTAGCAATCAAAGATTTATTGTGGAGTGAATTGAAATGAGTGAAGTAAACTCCACCTTCACCAACCTTCTCTAGCTCGGCTGCTGAATAATATTGTCAGACTTAGAAAGGAGACTCAGACCCAACTTTCCAATCTTCATCACCCCTGCCCACTGGTGAACTCTAGTCTCTCTCCCCTGTGATCCAGAAAAAAGCCTCAGGTTCCAAGCCTAGGTACTCGATGACACTGGTTCTCAACTAGAGGTGATGTACAACCTCCAGGGTTTCATTGCCAACGTCTAGAGACATTTCTGGGTTTTATCCCCAGAGGGAGGAGGTACTACTGCTAATGGGTAGAGGCCACAGTGCAGCTAATATCCTACAGTGCTCAGGATCCCTACCACCACAAAGAAGTTTCTGGCCTTAAATGTCAATAGTGCTGAGGTTGAGGACCCCTCCTCTATGAAACCCTTCCCAATGACTCTAGCCTCTCACCCCCTCTGCCCACTACTCAGCAGTCTCCATTCCCCTGAAGCCTGAATGACAGGGAGATTTTTCACTAGGCGTAGCCAGGATGCCTTTTTATGCAGCCGCAGTCCCTGGTTCTGACAGCGTCCACCATGCTGTAATCAGAAAGGCACACACACTCCTATTATGCAAAGAAACCTCAACAACCCTTCAGATACCTACTTGACATAAAATTATTTCATTTACATGTGCAAGCACACATTTCCACACAGTCTCGTCATTGCTACAAATTAAGTAGCAATATTGGAAGGCCTCACATGAAATATTAAGAATAACATCTGATTTCCAAAGGCTCGATGCAATCATCCTCCACAGGAGACGTAAAAGTTAGAGACAATGGCACAGGCAAGACCTCAGGCCCTGACCCTGCCTGGCCAGCAGCTCTAAGAAGTGTCGAATGAGTTCACAGCTGCATGTCATTGCAGACTTCAGAGGAGTGTTTTAAAAACCCAAGTCAGGGCAAGACTTTCCCTGCTCAAAACCTTTCTTGGGCTTCTGACTTCACCTTGAGTATAAGCTAAAAGGCTACAGGACCCCCCCATGAGGTCCTATCCCTTTTGTTCATTGGCTCCAGGCTGGGCTCAGAGCTGTTCTCAAACCCTCCATGCATGTCCAGGCCTCGGGGTTTTGTCTTCTCCAAATTTCGGCGTATCTCACTTCCTCCCATTCCTCAGGTCTCTCAACATTACTTTATCTGAGAGGCCATCTTTAATAAGGTAGTACACCCTGTTTCTTTGTAGTCACTCACATCATTTTATTTTCCTTTGCGGGGCTCACCAACACCTGACAATTTCTATCTTGATCTGTCTGTCTCCCCAAGTAGAATGAGAGCTTCATGAGGCTGGGCATAGGGGCTCATGCCTGTAATCCCAGCACTTTCGGAGGCCAAAGAGGGAGGATCATTTGAGGTTAGGAATTTGAGACCAGCCTGGTCAACATGGTGAAATCCCGTCTGTACTAAAAATACAAAATTTAGCCAGGCGTGGTGGTGGTTGCCTGTAATCTCAGCTACTCTGGAGGCTGAGGGAGGAGAATTGCTTGAACCCAGTAGAAAGAGGTTGCAGGGAACACAGATCACGCCACTGCACTCCAGCCTGGGTGACAGAGACTCCATCTCAAAAAAAAAAAAAAAGAATGAGAGCTTCATATGACAGGGTCTTTGCTCAAGGCTATGGTCCCAGCCCTTAGAAGCCCTTAGCTTCTAGAACAGAGTGAATATTTAATAAATATTTGTGGAATGAATGACTCCACCATCGCATTTTGGGGTTCACCCTGATAACGCAAAGAGATGAGGAACTTTGCTGGTCAACTCAGCAAATAGGTATTAGAATCCAATTGGGGCTGGGCGCGGTGGCTCATGCCTGTAATCCCAGCATTTTGGGAGGCTGACGCGGGCAGATCATGAGGTCAGGAGTTTGAGACCAGCCTGGCCAATATGGTGAAACCCTGTCTCTACCAAAAATACAAAAATTAGCTGGGCGTGGTGGCAGGGGTCTATAGTCCCAGCTAATGGGGAAACCCAGGAGGTGGAGGTTGCAGTGAGCTGAGATTATGCCACTGCACTCCAGCTTGGGCAACAGAATGAGACTCCATTTGAGAAAAAAAGAGAGAGGGAGAATCCTACTGAGGTTTTGTGAATGCTGGCATTAGAGGATGATGACGAGATAGTATAACATGGCCCTTTTTGTGTGTTGCTTTGCATTTGAAGTTCTCAGCAGAAACTGCCTCTAGCTAACCTAAGCCAGTGGGATCTGGGGAGCTCACAAAATTGCTAAAAAGGCTAAGAACCAGATTTGGAACTTAGCAGGAACTAAGTAGGCTCCTGGGAACGAAACAGTAGAGAGTTGGAATGGTTCCATAGCTGGACAGTCAGGATAAGAACATTGAGTCAAATAACCTGAGATTGTTTTATTTCCTGCTTATGTTACTTATCCCAGGGTCAAGGTCCCAGGAAAGAGCACCCATAGGCGTCACCTTTTGAATTTTTGCCGAGTGTACAGAGCAGGGAAAGGAAAGGTCTGGCAGAAAATCTGCCTGAGGACCCCATTAGTCCCCACAGTGGGAGACAGGCACCCATATTCATTCCCCACAAGGTTGCCTGCAGCAGGTTAAGGCCTACAAAGAATGTGGCCAGCTAGTAGAAAATGGAAATGAACGCAGCAGTCAAAGATGGACAAATACCCACCTGGCCCTTGCCCTCAGAGAGCGGGCGGTCTGTGACAATGTTAAACTCTATTGTTAAATCCCCTGCTGTTAAATCATAGTTATAGGAGGCATCAGGCTTGGGGCCCCCAGCCATGCTGATGCAGGGAGCTGGAGGCGCGGAAGAGAGTGCCTGATGGGACCTCAGCATCTCCCCCACAGTCTTCCTTCTTGGAAGTAGAGCGATTGTACGTAAGCAGACACTCACGTGCCATTTCCCCCACCAGCCTCAGGGCCCACGCTGGACCCCCTTCAACAAATGTCCTGGGAGCCCCTGAGCCTCAGCAGCACTTCCTCAGCATTATCCACTTGACACTTGTCCTGCAAGACACTCATCACACAGAGGCCAAGCAGGATTGCAGAACTTGCAGAAATACGTCCATTAGCAAAGTGAGGCCCCTAGGAGGCCCCTCAGTAAAGAACACAGCTCACCGCAGTGTTACTTTCCAAACTGATTCGACCACAGGACATTTTTACGAAATATAGCAGGTGTTTAGCATCCTACTTAACTGTATTCTGCAGAACATCCTTTGGGAAACTCCATCCAGAGTCGAGGGTTCTTTCAGGGTGCGCTCCTGCCCGCCTTTTCCTGTCTGGTTGGCTCCAGTGCATCCTGACAGGAGAAACTCTGAGCGCAGAGCTTTGGGGGAGGCCGTGCAGGCTCTTCTTGAGTTTGCTAATGATGTTTGGATGACTCCTTCATTTTTCTAAAGGTATCAAGGCCTCACAATGAAGTGAATAGGTGGGAACATGGAAATTAGCTTGAGGGCTGAAATCCAACCTTATGCCTTTACATCATTCATTGGAATTTTTATTGCAATCTTCAATTCTGTGGATGGAGACCTTCCATAAAATGCAGAATTCCTTCACAAATGTGGGAAGGTGGGCTGGGCGCAGTGGCTCACGCCTGTAATCCCAGCACTTTGGGAGGCCGAGGCGGGCGGATCACTTGAGGTCAGGAGTTAGAAACCAGCCTGGCCAACATGGTGAAACCCCATCTCTACCAAAAATACGAAAAAAAAAAAAAATAGCCAGGTTTGGCGGCAGATGCCTGTAATCCCAGCTACTTGGGAGGCTGAGGCAGGAGAATTGCTTGAACCCAGGAGGCGGAGGTTGCAGTAGCTGAGATCGTGCCACTACACTCAGCCCTGGGCAACAGAGCAAGACTCCATCTCAAAAAAAAAAGAAAAAAAAAAATGAGAAGACTCTAGGAACCATCAATTGCCTGGTAAATAAGCCCCCCTCTTCTGAACAGAAGGCAGGTATCATCGAAGGCCCCAGGGAAGGCTGGCCATTGCCTCCACTGCCCTGTCCACACCCTCAGGACAGAAGCATCCTGGAACAGAGAGGGAGGGGTCCTTCCTTCATTGTGACTTGCATCTGTATTGTCCTGTGGGGACCATTTGCATCCCAGAACCCACAGTTGTCCTGATGAGGAGGGAGGGAAAGAGGTCACCTGGCTGGTGAATGCTGAGTACAGAAACTTCTATTAAGCTCAGGGGTGCTGGACGCTTGGGGTCAGTGCAAGAACTGAAAAGCCACCTGCCTTGCCTCGTGTGTGAAGGGCTCATTACTATGATAATAAAACCTTACCCTGGCTTGAGATATGTTCTTCCAACTTAAGGAAGCATGACTGCATCTTTGATATCACAATTAAAATGGATCAGTAAAGAGAAATAATGATTGATCTTTGAACTATTGTGCTGATGTGTTAAAGGTGCTAAAATGTGCCTGGAGCAGAAACTGAATCACAGGGATCAATACACTGAGCTATATCGGTGCAATGGCTGCAGGTTTCCTGATAGGCCGGTGCTGGCAATGAAAAAAACAGAGTTGACGCTGCAACTGCTTTGCCAGGAGCATTCACCTTGGTTTTTCAGTGAAAGTGTAACTGTCCTTGGGGCTGTCAAAACTTCTCATCTCTTCTCTGTCTGCAAGGACAATTCCATCCAGCAGCTGCCTCGGCTACCACAACAAAGGCCATGTTGCTAAATTCAAAGAAGGCTCAGTGAAACCAGGTTAACCAGATAGGAGTGGTGGTTTCGATTTTTCTTTTCCTGTCTTTCTTTCTCTCTCTTTTTTTTTTTTTGAGATGTAGTCTCACTCTTCCACCCAGGCTGGAGTGCAGTGGTGGTCCAATCTTAGCTCACTGCAACCTCCGCCTCCTGGGTTGGAGCCCTTCTCCTACCTCAGCCTCCAGAGTAACTGGGATTACAGGCATGTGCCACCACGCCCTGCTAATTTTTTGTATTTTTAGTAGAGAGGGGGTTTCTCCGTGTTGGCCAGGCTGGTCTAGACTCTTGACCTCAAGTGATCCACCCACCTCGGCCTCTCAAAGTGCTGGTATTATAGGCACGAGCCACCACATCCAGCCTCTTTTTTTCTTAAACTGTGAGTATAACTGGTTATTTTCATTTCTAAGAAATGGTTCCACTGTAACATGTCTCATGAGTGATGAGGAAAAACGTCACTGTGGTCCACATGGGTGTATGGAATTGAATTTACCAGGAGTGAGGCCTACAGGGAAACTCTGCAAAGGAGCACACGTCTTGCTTGTCTCTATGGGGTTCCTGCCTCTAGCCTGGAAATCATGGCCGGAATTCAAGAAGTTTGACAACTCCAAGGTTAAAAGGAAAAAAGAAAAAAAAGAGGTGAAGCATGGGCGAAAGGGAGATTCGCAGTTAGATACTCACTGCTAGTTCATTTCTACCTTGTGGCAGTTAAAGGTAAAAAGGAGGAGGTTAATAGGTTAAAGTTATGCACTGTAATTTCTTTTCTCTTGTCCCCTCAGCAAAAAGAAAATCCAGCTCCCAGGAACTCAGCAGCATCCTCCTCCCTTGTCTTTTTTAGGCCGAGTCTTGCTATGGTATCCAGGTTGGTCTTGAAATCCTGGGTTCCAGCAATCCTCCCAACTCGACCTCGTGTGTAGGTGGGACTATCGGTGTGCGCCTATGTGCCTGGCTATGAAGCAGAACTTGTTTTCATGTTAAGATGAATAGTGCTTTTTGATTTCTCAAAATGCTGTGCCAATTTTCTCTGAATATGAGAAAACTTGCTTGTTCTTTTAATCTCGAAAGAGCAAGTGTCTCTTGAAAAAAATGCATGGAATTATACCCAATCTATAAAGTATACATTTGTCTTTATTATGATATTAGTTCCCTCCATGTAATGTGCGAAAACACCTTCAATGGGCAGGGAAGACGCCTGGATTCCAGCCCTACCAGGCTGCCACTCCTGTTCTGTGGCTCAGTTTTCTTATCGGACAAATGAGACAAGGCAGCCTCTCAAGATTTCTGGCTTTGACATTCTTGGGATCTCCAAATGTCCATTTGCTAGAGTGAATTTAAAATGCCAAGGCCTATGTCTTATTCATATATTGTCAAGGCCATTCTCAAAGAGTCCATTAAGTGGTGGAAGGGTAAACGGGTGGGTGGGTGGGTGGGTGGATGGATGGACAAAAAGATGAAACAAATAGGATGGAGTTGGGTGATTGGATGCTGTGTTTGTCGCTGTGTCACAGCTTCTTTATTTGTGGACATCTCCAGGACTCGCCATGAGCCCTCTGCTTGGGGTCTGGCGGTCACCGGGAACACTGCGTGGAGCCCCGGGGGAGGTGTGCCGATCTTGCCAGAGGTCAGGCTCCCTGATGCAAGGCGAGTTCTACTGGCTCTGCCTCTCAGCAGTGAGAACAGTTCAATAAGTAATTTGGGGATGGTTTTGCAGAGTGGACAGTTCTGAACACTTGGCAGTAAGCAGTCCTGACCTGGGCGTCTCCCCAGCCACTCGCTTGCCTGCCTCTCCTGTATCTAGTCCCTGCAGCCTCTGCAGAAACCAGGCTTGCCTGCCCACTACTCACTCTCTACGTTCCTCACTGGCAGGAGTGCAACTGGTGATCCCAGCCATTACAGAGGGGCAGGGGCTGGGCTGGGACAGCTTGCACCTTCCAAACACACTGCTCTCATGGGTGCCCACCACTGGGTAGGGAGACACTTGCTGTACCCCGTGGCACAACCTAGCCTTTAGAGAGATCTCTGCATGGTGCTTCTGTAAGAATCAGGGCTCTTAATAGAACTCCTTGTGACACTGCCAATGCACAAATTAGGATTCCAAACACAAGCCAGTGTTCCATACAATTACATCCTCATCAGGGTTGGAAGACAGAAGCAGCCTTCAAATGTGGCGTTTAGGGCCCTAACTGTTCACGAACGATGAAGGCTGATTTCTACAGCATTCATTTACCATCATTGACCTCTTCCTGCATTAATTGTGAAGGGTAAAAACTTTTATGACGACAGCTTCTTAAATGCTAATTCCATCTTTTTGGCGAGAGAACTAGAAGCCCAGCTTATCCTAGCTAACAGGATGAAAGAGGCAGACACTCCCTAGCAAAGAGTTCTCATGAGCAATGTCTGATGGACACATTCTAATGAAGGGAAAACATCTGGCCAGAGCCCATCTCTTCGGCACCCTCAGATAAGCCTCCTGCCTGATGCACAACACATCTCAATTATCAAGAAAGGTCTGTGTAGAGACAAATGGCAGGTGTTAAAAGCAAGAGCAGGAGAGGGAGCTACCAGCTGCCCGACAGATGCAGACATCAGAAGGGATCTATTCTTTATGCAATGACTTGAAAGGGGGAAAGTTTTCAAAGTAGCTTTAAATTCCATATATTTAAAATTTTAGTTAAACTAATCAGGAAAACTGAAGCTCACAGGGATGACTAGCCATTTGTAGAAAATAGGCTTATAAATAATATGGTCATGAATGTTTTGTATTCCAGGTGGATACGACATCCCTTTCCATTACTAAACCCACATACTTGGTATTCAGTGAAGACAGGAGCCACCAGCCCTGCAAAGCACTGTGAGAGATGGACCCGGCAGAGCAGGATTTGCTGCATATCAGCTGCAAGGAAAGGTGAGCGTGGTGGGAGGGAGGGGTCTCCAGACCCCAATGATTGTCTGTAAACCTCACTGCTAGACAAGCTTTCCTTTTACATTCACCAACTTCTCTTTTAGCTTGCAAATATCTCTGAGTTTTATCCTGCATTAACTATATGACATTGTTCATATTTCTTTCCTCTTAAAATATAGATAATAAAAACAGCAGCTGCCTGTGTGTGCACTGCATTCAAGGCATGGTGCCGGCAGGACCATATTTCACCTTCTTGATGTCCCTGTGATGCAGGGACTATAACTGTCCCACTTTAATAACAAGAAAATGGAGCTGGAGAGCTTAAATCCCTCATGCCCTCATACTTCACCAACACACTGCTCTGCCTTTATGTTGAAGGCCTTCATTCAGCAAATCCTGTCAGTTCCCCCACTCTGTGCTGAGTCCTGCAGATGCTGGATGAAGAGGGCCCAGCATGGCCCCAGTGTAGTCACCCTGTGGATGAGCTTGTAGGGGTTGGGATAGGTGAAGGAGGAGGGAAAGGTGACTATGCTGATGTGATGGCCCAGGCAAGGTTCTGAGAAGCATAGAGGGGCCCTGGGCTTGGTAATGGTGGGGTTGGGAATGGGGAGACAAGCACAGAGTGGGGACAGTGAAGGGGAACGTTGAAAGGACAGAACCTTCACTCAAGCCAAGTCCGTCTGATGGACACTCCGTGTGTCTGGTCTAAAGTCGACAATTACCATGAGTGATCACCCAGGGTTGTCTGTGGCTCTGAAGCCCCCACAAGCACCATGGTGACAATGGCTAACAAGCAGGTACTCCAGCAGCAGGCCAGGTTTGGAGAGGTTATTTATTAACCAGTTATTTATTATTATTAAAAATAATAATCAGTAGCTCTTGGATCTATTTAGAGGATGAAGTGAAATGTGACGTCATCTTCCACCCTCCATTCCCTTACCATCCACATCCAATGCTCGAGCCAAGCCTGGGGCTCTATTTCCAACACCCCAGAGGCCAACACCCTAGGAATCACCCTCTTTAACTGGAACAGCTGCTGCAGGCCTCTGGTGTGTTTGCAGCATTCACTCCTGCCTTCCTTCATTCATACCGTCAAGGGAGATTCCGCGTGGAGCAGAGGACACTCACTCGCACATACACCCTTCCGAGCCTCTACAAGGGGCCACAGCAGCTTTGTACTTGTCATTTTGTCTCACATTTCTTAAACAGGGTTGACCAGATTATCCAGGTATTAGACCAGAATCTGTTTCAGCATGCACCACAGTCTTCTCACAAAGCAAAACAAATCCTGTAACTCCCTCCTTTTGAACCCGTTAGCAGCTTCTCCTGCACCACACAGATAATTCGCCTCTGTTACCTCAGCCTTCCTTTCCAGCTCTCCAACTTGTTTTCCTACTACTCACCCCATTTCTTGGTAGGATCAAGCCACAGTGAGCTTTCTCTTGGCTCCTTGAACACACCTGGCCCGTTCCTTCCTCAAAACCTTTGCAGATCCTGCTTCCTCCCCTGGAGACAGCTGCCCCTTGCTCCGTTGCTTGCATGGCAAACTCCTATTCAATCCTCACCACCTGAAGCAGGACACCCCTTGGTTTTTGCTCTCTTATCTCTTTGTTGCAATGATTTTGCTTGTTTGTCCACTTGATGTTTGTCTTTCCTGAAGCACCAGGACATAGATTTCAGGAGGGCAAGTTCCCTTGACATCTTGCTCAGCATTGCATGCTCAGTGCCAGCACAGTTCCTGGTGCATAGGAAGTATTCAGTAAGAGGGGAAGCACCCTTCTGATTTACCCACCCTGTAGCTCCCTGGCCTCTAAGATTGCAGAACACCACCAACACCAACCCCCAGGGCAGGGACTTGAACAGTCAGCAAATGAAATTGAGGACAGGCAGCATAAACACCAAGACCCAGCAAGCAGATGCAAAGGCAGCAGCACAGAAAGAACGAGACAGTCACGAAAGAACCACAACGTGGAACTTCCTCTGCAGCCCAAGCACTAGGTGGTAGGAGTGGTAAGAGCAGACGGGGCAGGCGTCAGACACTGATGCAGGGGACCAGACACTGTCCTCACGTGTGTAGCTACAGATGCCCCAGTAGAGCTGGAACACAGTGACCTTGGGGAGCAGCCCTAGAATCCCAACACAAAGAAACTGGCAAAACTCATCATGAAAGAGATGAGGAAATTTCCAAGAATGGCCTCGAAGAGACACCATGTTGCCCAGAAACCAGAAGTCTCATAGTTCATAAGTGACGATAAGTTTCAGGCCAGGTCTGCCTGACCTCGAGGCCTTTCCACCCCACTCTCTAATGTTGCCACACATCCAGTCCCCATCTATGTATTGGGTTCTAATGCTGTGTTGGGTGCTGGGGTTGCAGCGAGGAGTGTGACACCGGCATTTGCTGGGCCTCAGGCTCCCAAGCCAGCAGGCATCCAGCACTGCCTCTCTGGGTACTCAACATACCCCAGAGCATTGAACCCCACTGCAGTCCAGGGGGGAGAAATAGGACCTCTATCCTATTCAGAAACCCCATAAGCTACTGGACTTTTCTAGCTCTCAGTATTCTCATCTATCAAACGGGAATATTTATTTATACCATTCTCAGGTAGTGGTTGTGAAAATAGCACAAATCCTTTTCAATGCCCAGTGAATTGGTGGGTGTGGAGTTGGTCCCAGACAATATGCACCTGCTGCTGCCTTGTAGAAGCATGGTAATAAGGGCTCCAGTTCTCTACGGCCCCTCCCCAGGGCCCCTGCTCTTTTCAATGAACTTTTAGATCTTTCGATCAAGAGGTAAGGTCTGTATTTCCACCTCTAGATTCAGAGTTGTGCCATTATATTTGCTTTGCTTTGAACGTGAACTTATGCATTTCCTTTTCTGTGCTTGGCCCCAGCCTTCACCTTGTGAACATTTTTAGATAAGCCTGAGTGAGCAGAGCCATCACCCCAACTGACAGCTCACTGACCCCACACACGAGTGGGCCCAGCGAGAGCAGAACACCAGAACTGCCGACCTGCAGCCCTGAGAGCTAAAGACATGCTTGTTGTTCCATAAGCTACTGAGTTGGAAGATGCTTTGTTTATTGGCATTGTGGCAACAGACACCTGAATCCCATGGCTGTTCATACCCAAGCCCATGCCAGGTCCTCTGACACAATGGCACTTCTGGATCTACATGGCACCTGCTGCCATCATCCAGACACGCCCCCTACCCCTGGCAACCATGTGATAAAACTGCCTGGAAGGGGGTGATGTCCAGGTTCTGCAGGCATTTTTCATCCTCCCTCCATCAACTGCCCAAAGACCCATGAGGCAGGAATTTTGCTGATGGGCAAGAAATGATGCGGAAGGGGAGGCCTAGGACATTCCAGGGCCACATGGTGTCTTGGAGAACACCTGGCAGTTTCTGTCTGAGGTGGAGCAGCACACAGGAGCCGTGAGGTCACCAACCCCTGCTGATCAGCTGTGAAGTACAGGCCAGGAGACAGGCCTGACCACCCAATGGGGCAGCCTGATGGACATGGCCAAGGCCAAGGACAAAGCTGGCCACTGCAGGGCTCCTGGCCCAGAAAGATTTGGGGCAGGAGGCTCTGTGGCAAGCTGGAAGAAGAGCAGCCCCTCCTGTGGGATGAGGCTGCAGGAATAAAGAAGAAGCCAGGCGCGGGGACGAGCTGAGCATGGAAGCCAACTGTGCATGTCACTAGCAAGTGGGGAGATGCCTGACTTCCTGGGATGGCAGGCTCAGAGTGAGCTCTCAGGTCATCCAACCGGTTGTCCTTCCCCTCTGTGAGACCCAGCCCAGTGCTCACTGTATTTCCCTCTTCCCACCCTCTCTGCTTCCCCCAACGTGCAGGAAACATAACACTTCAGAACAGAAAATAATTACACGGACACACCTGTAAGCATCTGTATCTTTTGGCAGGTGGGGAGGTTGATATCATGCACTGCTAATCTAAAAATTAATGATTAGAATTAGCCACTACTCATCAGGGAAATTCTAATCAAAACTACAATGAGATATCACCTCACACCTGTCAGGATGGCTGTTATCAAAAAAGAACAAAAGATCAGTTTTGGCAAAGAAGCAGAGGAATTGGAACCTTTGCACACTGTTGGTGGGAATGTAGAATGTTGCAGCCACTATGGAAACCAATGTGGAGTTTCCTTAAAAAATTAAAAATAAAACTACCATGTGATCCAGCAATCTCACTTCTAGATATATATCCAAAAGGATTAAAATCAGATTCTCAAACAAATATCTGCACTCCCATGTATATTGCAGCATGATTCACAGTATCCAAGATATGGAATCGACCTGAGTGTCCATCGATAGGTGAATGGATACAGAAAATGAGCTGTATAGGCCCAATACAATACTATTCAGTTTCTAAAAAGAAGGAAATCCCATTACAACATGAATGAACCTTGAAGACATTATGCTAAGTGAAAAAGCCAGACACAAAAGAACCAATACTATATTATTCCACTGATATGAGGTATCTAAAACAGCAGAATTCAGAGAATCAAAAAATGGTGGTCGCCAGAGCTGGGAGGCAGGGAAACATAAGGACTTAATAATCAATGAGCACAAAGTTTCAGTCCAGCAAGATGAATCAGCTCTAGAGATCCGCTGTACAGCATTGCACCTAGAGTCAACGATAGTGCATTGTATCTTTAAAAAATCTACTAAGAGGGTAGATCTCATGTTAAGTATTCTTACCACAATAATAAAAAAGAGATTATGATGACTGTCTAATGTCTATTACAACGATTCCTCATAAAAACAATGCAAGGTAGGTACTACCATTTTCACTTACAAAGTGTAAAACTGAGTCTTAGAAATTAATTAAGTTGTTCATGGTCACAGCATGAACTGTGGAAGAGCTGGGATTCTCCAAAGCCTCTTATTTTCACCCAGACACTGACTCTCAATCTTGTCTCCTAAGGAAAGAAGAGTATCCTTTGATACAAATTTTAATCCATGCTCTGGGCACCCCAAGCTAAGAATCCACATTCCCAAACTTCACACAGTGCAGCTTTCTGGAAGGGAAGTCCCTGACCCCCAATGTTGCCTGTTTTCAAAGCTGTCCAAGAACAGGGTTTGGCCAACCCCCACCCCCACTAGGCTGCCTGTCTCAATGTTTAATCACCCTCGCGGATTGTTTCCTAAGTCTCATAAAAAGAACAAATCAAGTTTAAGCACACACAAGGCATTAGTGAACACCACATTCAGAAATGAGATGGTAGCTGGACTCCTGCCAGCACTGGTATGGAGAATCTAAAAGAAGCTATAAGCTGAGGGTCATTAAAGTAAAGCTATTTAATACCGGAAAAGGAAGAAACTTCTAAAGCACTGTCCTATTACAGATTATTGCTTCTTCCCATCTTCCAGTTAAAATCCAGGGCACACGTCTACCACCTCTTCTCCATTCAAGGCATGGCGGGCAGGGAGAAGAGGGGCCCGGAAGCATTCCACCCTCGAAGAGCCCAAAATATCAGCTGTGGCTTAAGGGCCCCAAGATAATCACATTCGTGAGAGCTATAAAATAGAGTGGGCTCAGGATTTAGGAACTGGAGTGCAGATCAATAAAGAAGCGGGGCCTGTCTCCGGGTTAAAAAGGACCACCACAGTGATAACTTGCTCCTTCCATGGGGCTCCAGATGAACGAGGTACAATCTCAATATTCAATGAGAAATCAGTCAATGTCACCCAAATGGTCTGCACTCCCCTCCCAGACCTGCAGACAGTCGTTTTCAAATCCTGCTTGACACACTAAGGGATGTCTCTAACTGCTCAGGGGAGACTGTCCACCTGGCGGGGGTGCTCACCGCCCTCCTTCAGCCAGAGCTTCTCTGCTTTCATCTGGTTTATAATGTGGCCTCCCACAAGATTTTCTCTTCAGAAAGATTTCCATTTAAAAATATAAACTGCTTTAGGGAAACTTAGCCCTCTGTGATCTGTACTCACTCCAAATGGTCAAGGTAGTTTGAGACACACAGATACTTCACAGCTGAATCTCTTACAGCGTTGTTCAGGAGCTCTCCCCTCAGCGCAGAGGTCAAACGGTGGCATTGTCAAATACCAGCCCAAAGGGAGAAGGTTCTGGGAGGTTTTATAATCATAAGGTCTCCTCATGTACCCAAGGTAGGCATGTGACATGAAGCCAGGGCTCTTTTAAGAACAATGACACCTTTGAACAGGAAGCCAGACCTTACCTGTCTTCTGCTCAAACACAGGAATACAATTTGCAGCAGGACACGTGACATCCTTGTATCCCCTTGGAAGCTGGAAAGGGGTCACTGGCTCTAATTTTCTGCTTTTGATAACAATGACCTCTCACACGTGTCACAAGCTGTGTCTCAGCCAGGCGTGGGCCTTCCTGCCTACCGCATTTCACCAAGGGGAGTTAAGGGCAAGTTATCAGCAGTCAACCACACACAGAGAGAAAGAGAGAGACCCGCTGTTGAAAAAGAAGAGAGAAGCAAACAGGTTAGGAGGTAATTCGTTCCAGAAAAAAGATGCTGTATGATAATGGTTTCATGGCCAACACTCTGACATTTTTACCGAGACATAAAATAAACCATGAAAAGTCATAGGTGTGTAATGAGAGGACAAATAATTGTGTTTTGTCTGGCAGTTGCTTCACTCCGCCTGTCCTTGTCTCCTCCAGCTCTGCCACATTTCAGCTGCCAGATAAATATTCCTTTTCTGCTGGGAAGCTGGATATTAACATGACCATTATATTCAATAACACAATAAGTTTCAAAAGTACATTTAAATTCTTGTGTCGCTTTCAATTTACGTTGCATTTGTTTATATGCTTTTTTTTTTAGAAGTCCTTTCCTTAGATAGCCAACTGAGCAAAAGCCACTAAAAAAATAAATAAATAACACTTTAGCTCAAACCAAGTCTATTCTCTCCACGCCTTATTAACAATATTTCACCAAAACAAGCAGCATTGTGCTCAGCGGGGACCACAAAGAGTTTGGGGACATGCCTTCTCTGTTCAGTGTTTTCCCGATAATATACAGCCCTCGGAAGGAGTGTGTGACTTCCAGTGATTATTTGTAAGTATTATTTTTCTCTTGGGGGGTGCTCTTGATATACAACTAGCAATTAATAAGGAAGTCAAAACAAATAAACCTCTTTCTTTAAAGGAGCCTAAAATTACACCAAAAATAATGCATAAGCCCAACTCGGACTTCTGCAGAAGTTAGGGTTCTTGCTGTAGGGCCAGGCAACACCAGGAGGAGAGAGGCTGATGGAGTCAGAGGAAGATGAGGAGGCTGATGCCAGGAGGAGGGCAGATCGATTCAGAGTGGTGAGTAGAAAGCAGACACGAGGGGACACGTATTCTGTGTCGTCTCAAAGTCCTATTGATGTCTGCCTTGGAGATGGGCCTGATTCCCCGTCTCCATGCCCCACCCAGACTTCATCCTAGACTTAGCTCCTACCTCCCATCAGCCAGCGCATTCCCCCACCAGGGGGTTATTGAGTGCTCAGGCACGGCGCTGAGACTGGCAAGCAAAATCAGACAGGCCCCTGCTCTTGTGCAGCTTGTAGTTAGGACGGAGGAGCAAGTATTCATCAAATCCAAATCAACCTGAAAGCATGACTGCAACAGGCACAGCAGGGGAGAGAACGGTGGACACCCCCGACTGGTCATGACATTGGGCTGGCTTCCAGAGGACATTCAGGTAAGGGGCTACAGGTCAGGTCAGTGAGGGTCATGGCCACTTAGCAGGAAGGAACCCACCGGCGCAGGCAGGGATCCTGAAGCAGGAGGCACGTGGCGGCTGCAGAGGGTGAGACAGACAGGGAAGGACACGGAGTGTCGGGTGCAGGGCCCAGGGCCTCGGGGCCTTTTGCACCACAATAAAAATGCTCCTTATTCCAAGAACAACTGGAAGGCATGGAAGGGTCTTAAGCAGGGGTGGTGTGGCCTGAGCAAGTCGATCTGGCTGTAGGTGGAGATGAGAATGAGGAAGGTACAGTTGGGCTATTGCAGGAGTCCAGGCCAGCATGGCAGCGGTGGAGAGAAGAGGCTTGCCCCAAAGATGATGAGGCGGCAAATCAGAGGGCCTTGGTCATGGCTGGACACTGGAGTGAGGGAAGGCAGAAAGACTCCAGGTTTCCCGCGTGGCTAACAGTGACGGTGCCGTTGCTGACATGGAGCAGCATTCCTGAGTTCAGAGCGACGGCGGGCTCTAGGTCGGGGTTTGCTGGGCCCCCCGGCCTCCCTGGACCCAGTCTAGAGCTCAGATTTCTGCATTGCTCTGGGAAGTGAGTTCATGACTTGAATCTGATTCCTCTGCCTGATCCTGGGACCTCAGGAGCTCTGGATGGGGCTGGTCATGAGCCAGGGATGTGTGTGGGACCTGGACACCACCTCTTTCCACTGCACCCCACCCTACATTCCCAGTCACCCACCTGTGCCTCCTCTGAGGACTCTGTGTCCTCTTGCTGCAGCCCTGACACTGCCTCTTGCCTGGCTGGTGTCCACACGTGCCTCTCACCAAGCCCCTAGGAGCCAAGTCTCAATTTCCTGTCTTCCTGCCCCAGCAGGTGTGCTGATCCCCGGGTCCCAGCTGGTCTCATTCTGCCCACTCCTCTACATCTTCTCTCTCCCCCTGCCAGGCCCTCCTGGTGAACGGCCTAACATTGAGGTCCAGTATGACGTGTGCCCTGACATCTGGGGAAAATGATGAGGGTCTCGGATGGCCTGTCATAATTCCTCTCCCATGCTGCACCCTCAGATAAGCTCCCGCAGCCAAACAGCCCTCCTTATCACGGGATCATAGGAACCCAAGGTCACCTCGCCCTCTTTTTACTACAAAACCTGCCTCCTACAGACCCAATGTGTTCACACGGTTCCTCAATGCAGTCCTCATGTAGCCCTGCAGGACACACGGAGCCCTCCTCCCTGGAGCTATAAGCATATGGGACCAATAAACAGCTGTTGACCTCAACTGCCCAGTGCTGGGCATCATGTGTGGGCATTTCCATCACGCTAGAGCAGCAATCCCTCCCTCATCACCAGGGTGAAGAGGAGGCCATTAAAACAGCCTTTTATGGGATAACTTTACGCTGAATAACTCTTAGACATGCGGGAATGACAATCACTTGGATGGGCAAATATTACACCTTTATTTCTTAAAAACCCAGCAAATGCCAAAAGACCCTGAGTGGTGGTTTTCACAGGGATGCTCATGATAACTTCTTGGGCTCCACACCTGGAGGCTCTGATGCTACAGGCCTGGGTGAAGCCTGGAGACCTATTTCTGCTCTAGGCTTGATCAGTGATTCAGATGCACCCCTCCAGTTGGGAACTGCTGCCAACTCAAAGCCATTTATTCTGCTCTGTGGTTGCAGGAAAATCTCGTCTCCGTGGCGCATGGTGCGGGGTTGCTGCTCAGCCATCATACTCAGGTCTCTGAACGATATTTCCCCAGGAGGTGCTCCTTCCAAGCAAAAAGAAAAACCAGTGCCAGATGCCTGTCTCTCAGACCTGATTCAGGTCTTTATTCGGATCAGGATACCGACGCCCAAAGGTGCCCACCCTGACGTGCATGGCGAGGTGGAAGGGCTCAAACACTTCACAGGGGAATTCAATGAAATCGTGGGTAGGTTTCCTCATTCCACTCTTCTGAGAATGAGACATGGGGCCTCCTGGACTGTGCCTCACATGTCCACCCCAATGTCTGATTTCCTCACACCTGGATGAAGTCTTCTTGCCAACTGCCTTGGTACACAAGAGGCAGGAACTGACCATTCATGCCTTTGAAAGGAAGCTGTAAAATCTGGCTGATGCGTTTCTGTCTGACACAAATCTATATAGACTGCAAAATCTGCAGCTGAGCTCTTTGCATAGTACAGCATTTTACCAATTATTTTTTAAATTAGATTATGCTACCAGGTGACAGGCAAAGGCAAAATTAGAGGCAGAAACACATACGGGGGGAAAGAGTTGTTTATTGCACTATTTATGGGTGATTGCAGCAAAATTGGGGGTCAAGGCCCAGGGAGCCACGAAACAGAGTCGAGGATGGCACAGGAGCACAACGGCTCTTCATAAGAGGGCACACAGGTATCACGCAGCCCCAGGGGCAAGGGCCAGTTGGTCTGCTTTCTCTCTAATAACATCCTACCCAAGCAGGCACAACAGACTCAAATGCATCTCCTTATGTCCTCCACAGGAAGCAGGAGTAAATGCATTTTACTCTCCAGTGATCAGAAAAGCAGCGCTGCCTTTTTCCACCACTGCTGTGCACAGCAGGGCGGATGCTAGCTGGAGAAAACACCAAGCAGACCCCATCCAAGCCACTTCTAGGGGAGCCTCCTCTGTCCCTCTTGACAAGGGAAGCTGAGGAGCAGGTCAGGAGCCTGTTGCTCAAAGCACTTGAAAAAATCTTGAAGAGCAGAAAGGCAGATGTTTTCCCTGTAGGGTTCTCGGTCACTCACACACTGATTCCCACCCTGCTCTGGCTTGCCTGGGAGGGTAAAGTGAGAGCCTCTGAAGGAGAAATGGCTCCAATAGCTTCTTCAGGCAAATTATGCCATTCAATCTATTGAACCACTTCTCCCTGCTGATCCCTGAGCTTGGAAACACAGAGATGAGTAAAACAAGGTCCCTACACTCAGAGCCCGCGGTCCTGGAAGGAAAAAGGATGAGTCAGCAAGGTCACGTGAAAGGATTGTGGTTGTGGTTGTGCAATCGACAAAAGGCCCTTGAGAGACCGGGGGTGGGGTGGGGCAGGTTGAATCAAGTTTCAGTCAAAAGAAAGGATTTTATCAACAGAAACATATAGAAGGGTTTTCAGACAGAAGAGTCTCTGGACAAGGAGAGAGACAGGCAAGAGCTGGGTGCAGGGTGCTTGCAAGGCCATGGACCTGGAGAAAAACTCAGAAGGATAAATCAGACTCTGAAGGGGAAAGGCACTGAATGCTACGCCAGGGAGCTTGTATTTTGTCCTCTGCGGACTGATGTGATTTTTGACCAGAGAAGTTGCATTGATTGGAGACACTCTTATAAATTGTTGAATGCATGGATTCTCCCATGGGCAGGGAAGAACCTCTGAGAAGGAGGCAGATGGAGTGAGGTACAATCAAACAGTTTCTGTATCAAAAGATAATCCACACACTGAAAAGCCAACAATTAGAGCCTTCCTAAAAACCAGGTGTTTCAGGGAAAGCAAACAGATGAATGTGGCATCCCTCCTATACCTCGTTCCCAGAGAAACTGCATTTACAAGTGGCTTCTTCTGGAAAAGAAAATGCATGTAACTCACACTAGGTTCTGGGGATCCTAGAACAACCCTTCCTTGAATCATGATGAAGGGTATGGGGTTTATTGGGGGGACAACTAATGGTTTAATTCAGTACTAATGAAATAGAAACTATTGTTATGAAGGAATCAAATCACTGCTTTTGTAAAATCTGGAATAAAAGAACAATCATCCTCAAGTTTTAAGTGAAATATAATTATTGTATCTGACTCATCAATCAAAGTTTAAAAACTGCCAGTTGTAAAGGTCAGGTTAAATTGATCAGGAGGAAGAAAATTCCATGCCCTCTGGCCCTGCCTTTTTCCCTAAACCAAGTGAATTGGTAATTAAAAGTTCCAAGTGACCTTCATCATTTCCTCCTCTATTTACATTTCCCCTAAATGATTTCCCCAGAAATGGCTGAACCAGACACCTGACTTCCAATCATTGTCAATCCATAGACCAAGTAGTCTCATCGGCAGACAGGTAGCACGGTGACGGGGAAATGTTACAAAATATTTTTGTGACACGCAGAATGGGGATTTGAAGGGGACTTTCTACCTCTCTCTGATTTTAAAAACAGATGTGAGTTTGGACAGAACAGTCACCCTTCCTACGTTTGTTTTCTCCTTTCGTGTTCAGATCCTATTAATCATAGTAAACTAATCTTTTACACAGGCCAACAGATTTTAAAGGCCCTGCCAGGAGGACAGTTTAACTATAAGAAATCAACTCCCCACCCTTCCCAGTCTTGGAATTTCCAGTGACTGAGGAAGTGAATAGCTTCATTGTGAAAATGAAGGATGCAAAAATGAAAATTCAGAGACGACATTCAGTTCTGATTTCCTGCTTAGGCTCTATACAGCCTGTTTGGAACAAATAGCCCACTGATGGAGCTGCTGCTGGAGGCTACCACCCGCATCACTGAAGTTTAGAGCAGCTTCATAAAGATCACAGCATCCAAAAGCACCCTTGTCTAAGAGCAAACCAAGAAATGAGGAAGTGGAAGGACTGTTCCAAAGACAAAATGCTAATTGATGGCAAGGTCAACGTGGGCGCTACATACCTCAATTTAAAAGACAAAACCCTGACCTCTGCTCTGTGGTTTTCAGGACAGTGCTCCTCTTCCCACCCCACACATGTGGTTCCCCCTGGTTTTGCAGTCCCATCCTCTTCCCAACTCATATCTTCTCTCCCACTGGAATCTCAGCCATTCTCATGGTTTGTCATACCACCCTCGTGTACATCATGATGATATCAAGATCTACAATGCTGACCTGCAACCCTGACCTGTCTCCTGATCTACACTGCCAGCTGCTTCCTGGGCATCTGGAGCAGATCAGGCCATACTGACCTTTCACACATAGAGTTTCCAAACACCACAAACTCAGGATCCTCCCACCAGCACCCCACTAACCCCATAAACCTCCTGGATCCTGAGTTCCCTACCTTATGAATGACAGCACTGTCTGTCCAGGAACATCTTTTACTTTCCCCTTATCCCAACAGCATGCAAATAATTTGACTAATTTCTGGGGCTCCAAAAGTTCTAGCGACCATAGCCACTGCCCCAGCCAAACCCACATTACCCGCCACCCGGAATATCACAACAGAGTTGTCTTCCTAGTACTTGGATCAGATAGTGTATTCTAGCAACTTCAAAATATTTTGTTGTTCCTCTTTGCCTACCTAATAAATACAGATTAAAAATAGGTAAGGAGGCTGATTTATTTTGGCTTGATGCCATTGAAAAGCTTTCTAACAATCCCTGCTGTGTGAGCATGCCACGGGCTACCTTAAAACAGAGTGACTCCCCTGTCCCTGGAGTTTACTATGTGTCCAGGCCACTCCTCAGGGGCTTCCACATTCTTGCATGGGGATGATGAAGAGGGGTTTAAAACATCAGACATCTCAAAGAAGCTGGACAGAAGGACCTCTGTGGCCCCTCCCTAGCTGAAGATTCTACGGACCTACTTATGCCTTCTGAGACATATGCCTGGCCCATGGATTCCTTCTAGAACATTGCCCCACTAGCCCATCACCCCCAGGATTGGGTCTCTGGAAGTTGTGCATCTAATATCTGACCTTGCCTCCTGACTGATGATCGGGTCAGGGTGCGCCTGACCCAGCAGTTCCAGGTAAGGGCTCGCACGCTCTTGCTGCCAAGGCCCGAGCAGCAACCTTGGTTCCTGTCTTTCTGCAACCCAGTGTCTCATCCTCCCATGAAGTTCACTGGTTTCCTTACAACAGTTTCCCTTTGTCTACAATAGTGGGTTTCTGGTTTCCAAACCCAGAGTTTGACTTAAAACTCTGTTCTCTGGGTTTCCCAAAGCCACTGAGAGGGCTAAGAAAGACTTCATCCTTGTCCCAGGCCCTTCTGATGAGCATGGAAACAAGGACTTTAGTCCTGAGCTAAACTCCCTATGCTTTCCTGAGGGAGAACGGCCGACCATGGAGAGCCCAGAGGGCACGGGTGGCTGCTTAGCCCTCCTTTTGTAGCAGAGGTGCAACTGGACTCTCTCCTTGACCAAATCTCAGCCAGGCTCCTCTGGGCCCTCTTCTTGACTAGGCCTCACCCTTGGCCTGCTAAGCCCAGTTTTAGGGTTAGTGAGAATCGCTCTGAGCCCAGGATTAGCGAGTTCCTGTAAAGCCAGTTTAGGCAGAATGCCCCCCACCCGTGATGGCTAATCATGTCCGTCTTCCCCCACCTTGGATACTAAGTTCCTCTTTGTAATTTTCCATCAGCTGAGTTCCTCAGTCTGCCTTTTGGCCGCAAACCTCCAGCTGCCCTTGCTGTATTCAGAGGTGAGCTTAGTCCTGCGCTGAAGGTGCTCTCCTCCACTGCAGAACTCCAGTAAAATCTGTCTTACCGTTTTAAACAAGTGCCCAGTGCAATTTCTCTTAAACAGATGGAAACAACCTTGCAGGACGACACGAGAGGGTGCCTTGGCGAATCAGCCCTGCTGGGAAGCACGAAACCCATTTAGGTCTGACTCCTTGCCTTCTACTAGAATATACTCAAGGTTTAGGACTGCCTGTAAGTGTCCTTCCGTAATCCGCACTTTGACAACATTGGCAGACTAAAAAAAGGATACAAAGCCAAGAGTTCTGTCTCCCTCCCAACCCAGGGTTGCTTAAGCAATTTCCCTGCCGCCTGCACCGTTAACCTCTAGCCTCGGGCCAGCATGGAATTGGTTCCTAAGCCATTAAAGTGCTCAGCCTCTCTCCAGTAGGCATCCACTGTGGAAGTGCGCGGTCCTAAGATAAAGAGGACCAAGCATCCACATTGAAGTCACCAGGTCTCATTGACGTCACAGTCACCTCTCTGAGTGCTCTGAGGAAACCATGGCACTCTTCTCAGTGTCCCCAAACTCCCTGTGGGACGCAAGTAGCCAGACATGTTTTGGGAGCCTGCCTTTGCTGTTCAGACCACAGTAAGTGTCTGTAGATGGATTCATGTCCTCACTACAGGCAATTTCTGGGCTAAGTTTTCAAAGAGTTCAAACTAAGTATCTGTCACTACTAAAAAGCTGGAGGTTGGGTGTGGTGGCTCATGCCAGCAATCCCAGCACTTTGGGAGGCTGAGGTGAGCAGATCACTTGAACCCAGGAGTTTGAGACCAGGTGAGGCAACGTGGCAAGATCCCCTCTCTACCAAAAAAAAAAAAATAGCTGGGCATGGTGGTGTGTGCCCATAGTCCCAGCTACTCGGGAGGCTGAAGTGGGAGGATCGCTTGAGCCCAGGAGTTCAAAGCTACAGTGAGTCATGATAGCATCACTGCACTCCAGCCTGGGTGACAGAATGAGACCCTGTTTCAAAAAAAAAAAAAAAGAACAAGCTGTAAACCATGCTGCTTCGGGACTTCCAGAAAGGATGAAATATGAAAGCTTGTTTCAAGTAGTGTTTTTGTCTTGGGTTGACTGTGTCAGTTATGGAAAGGAATTCAGGTTCCTGGTATCTTTGCTATAGGCAGGTGGTGAGGAGAAAACATAAATGTATCTATGTGCGTATACGTGTATACATACATGCATATATACCCACATCCACATACATACAAACACACACATAATCACATGCACTTTTCATCTATAGCGGCTCATCTGCCACATTTATAAATTAAAATTAAAAGGAGGATTAAAAAATAAAATTGTGACTTTAAAGCATTCTTTTAGAATTGAATTTTGCTAGTCTCTGAATGGAAATAGTCTATTAACCCAGTAGTCTTTTTACAGTTCCATCAGAACACTGGACTAAATCCGTAGGATTTCGCTCACAAAGGGTGGGGCAGGGGAGCTGGTTTTCACATCATTTATGTTAACAAACTTAATAAAAGTGATGAACTGTAACCATCTCACCTAGTGTTTTTACAGTTTAGTGGCTGAGAATGGAAGCTTTATAAAAATGATTTATGAATGCACATGTCCTGCCTATATTTAAATTGCATCCACTTTGGTCTGAGAATATCTGTATTTGTCCCATTACTCATCCCTGAGGGAGCCCTGCTGCATGCTGGCCTGACCCACATGCTCTGCGCTCTGCAGGGAGCTCAGGTTCCACAGGCGCCCCTGAAGCCACCGCTGCACCTGTGGCATCCTTTAGCCTCAAGGCCTGGCTGTTTAGACGTTCAAACCAGCTTCAAATCTTGTCAGAGCCACTGAGCTATCGTCTCACATTTGGGGGAAAATTAGGCTTAAAAGTACATTCCATTATTAATAAAAACAAAAGAGAGAGAGAGAGAGAAAATAAAGGCTTGAAAGGGAACCCTGCCTGGGCAGACCCCAGTCCTTTACCTGCATTCGAAAGACTTTCATTTCTTTCCCAGGCAGAATGATCTTTGGGGGATGAGAAGAGTCGACTGTGGATCTAGAAAATAAACAGAAACATTTCCCAATTTCATATTTTGATTTGCCAGATATATAATTTTTAATAATGTACATTTTTTTAAAATCAGGAACATCCTGGAATTTCTCAGTTCTCCCAAGAAACAGCTATAGATTGTAATGAGGACGTACTTCCATTTTCTCCTGGGTTACCTCTATCAGTGAATAAAAGGTAGGTTTCTGAGGATTTCAAAATGCACAGGAAGGGAGGGAGGGAGGAAGGGAAACTAGAAAAATTCAGCCAACATTGATTTTGCCGTGGATTTTGTTAGCAGATCAAGGAACCACATCTAATATTTCTCTTCTAGCCCATCACAGTGCTGAATGGGTGCTGGGCTGAAGCTGGACATTGAATAAATATTGGTAAATTGATTAGCTATGAGCCATCCAATTTCAGGCCTTTAGGACCCAGTGAAAATAAGCAGAATGTATAGGAAACTATTCTGTCGTCTGCAGGTATGACTGTTTGCTGATTTTTTCTGCCAAAAGGTAAAGATTTCTTTTGTAATTTTATTCTCAAAGCAGTTTGCTGTGGGTGAGATTTTTGGCTCTGATTTCTAACTTTAATGATACTCCAGATTATCTCATTCCATACTGGGTTTGCCCTATCCCCATCATCCTTTGGAATATCCTGTGTTCTTGCCCCAAAGCTGGAGAGCAACTGTCCTGATGGTCCTGTCATCATCTTGGCATGACTTGAAGGGGCAACATATTCCTAGAGCACAAGCTGGGCTCTCAGCGTGAGCCTCAGTTCATGTCCCAGTCCAGAAGCTGAGTTAAACTTTTTGGTGTTCAGTTCCCATTATTGGCCCCTTCTTACCCCCTGCATCTGGGCAACCAGTTCTGGGGTTGCAGTGGGGAATCTGTAGTCAAGCAATTCTTCCATCCCAAGGAGAAGTCTGGCTTCCCCCCGACCCCATAGTGAAAGAGAAAGAATGAGGTGGGACAGGGACCTAGCCTGAGCTGAGATCCACAGAGTTATTTGCTACCATCTCTGCCCCTCCTCATGGCCCAACTCAGCCACCACCTGTCAGTCATGTGATTATTAATTGTAACAAGTGCTGAAAATTATTGAGACTTCACATATACTGGTTATGTATGCTCAGTGCTTTACATACATCCTCTCATTGAATTCTCCCAACTCTCAGAAAGGTATGCTTCTTTTAGCTCCACTGTGAAAGCTCAGAAAGCTAAGGCTTCAGTTTAGTAACAGGCCAAGGTCACCCAGCCGGATGTGATGGAGCCAGGAAATCAGATCGGGCCAGTTAGACCCAACATGCTAGCTTTTAGCCCATGTGTTCCAAATGTTGTTGTTGTTACTAAGTGCTGTGGTCTAAATGTGTCCCCCAAAATTCACGTGTTGGCAACTTCATCCCCAATGCAACAGTGTTGAGGGTGGGGTAGTGGGAGGTGTTTAAGTCATGAGGGCTCTGCCTCATGAATGAATCAATGCTGCTGTTTTTAAAATGACTTATAGGAGTGGGCTTGCTCTCTTCTGCTCCTCTGCCATGGTGTTTGTTTTTTTTTTTTAAATCAGGAACATCCCAGAATTTCTTCGTTCTCCCAAGAAACAACTACAGATTGTAATGAGGATGTACTTCCATTTTCTCCTGGGTTACCTCTACCAGTGAATAAAAGGAAGGTGTTTGAGGATTTCAAAATGCACAGGAAGGGAAAGAGGGAGGAAGAAGCAAGAAGGCTCTTATCAGATGCAAGTACCTTGATCTTGGACTGCCCAGCCTCCAGAATTGTGAGAAGCAAATTTCTGCTCTTTATAAATTACACAATCTCAGATGGTCTGTTATAGCAGCACAAAGAAGACTAAGACACTAAGTATCATTATTTGGCTATTTGACTATATCTGGCAATACTTATATAGCCATTATACTTCTATATATCCTTTTCTCAGACTTAGCATAGATGCATCATGGGAAATACTGGATAATGCATAAAAATTTTCAGGGAAGGAAATAAAAGTGCTGCAACATTGTATATGGGGCTGGAAAATAATCTAAATCTTAAGTCTGTCAGAAGCAGCAAGTTATCTCTCCACTGCTTCACACCAATCAGGTAGATCTGGAGGCTGTCTTGGAGGTGGAGGGATGCAGAGAAAAACTGGCATAGTGGAAATTTTAAGCTTCTTCTCTCCTGGGTTGTGGTCTTGTGTGGTTCTTTTAAGAACGATTGTTATGCATATTTTTAATGTAACTCTATCAAGTCTAGCAAGTTAATTAACCTGGAATGTGACAACACAGAATTAATTTTCACTTGAAAATCTCCTGATGCACCATGCAATTGTTAGTCAAGAGCCCCAGCCTTGCCATTAAGTAACAAACACTGAAGTGCTTCAGTTTGGATCACAGATGCTCTCTCTCTCTCTCTCTCTCTCTGTTTCTCTCTCTCTCTCTCTGTCTCTCTCTCTTGACTCAGCAATTCACAATGGATGGCAAATTGACTAAGACCCACAGCCTTCTGCAAATGCCTGACTTCTCCAAAGCCTAGAACCATGTTCCACAGTCTGTGGGCACTATTGGTTCAAGAATTTTCAACAATGGGGTGATTCAGGAACTTCTTTCATCAGCTGGACCCCGGGTCTTAGCCCCATCACAACATCCTGGAAAGACCTGCCGTGGTCTCTACTTTCTGCTGGTTTCTCACTGTAATCCTTTCACGCAGAAGAGCAACACTTTCCATTGCCATTAGGGTAAAGTATGACGAGGGCCCTGATGGTGCCCCTGCTCATCTCTGTGACATCACTCACTGGGCACCTCTGTCCTGCCACACACTCTATGAGCTCCCCTCACCCCCTTGATTGGTTAAACACTCACCCACCACAGGGCCCTAGCACGCATTGTCCTATTTGCATAACACGTCTCCCTGGTCCTTCTGAAGCTCGGCTCACATGAGCTGCCCACAGGATTGTCTCTTCTGACATTACCTTCAAACCAAAGTCAGGTTTCTGATTTACAAGCTCCTGCAGAAGCATTCCTTTTCCTTCAGAGCACTTGCCTCAGTTTGTAAATACACACTGATGCATGTCAATCTACAGCTGACATCTTCATCTTCCCTCAACCATAACCCCAGTGAGAAGAAAGTTGTTGGCCTCGCTTGCTAATGGATTCCTCCTCACCCAACCAGGTCTGCCTCACCCTGAGACCTAGAGGTTGCTGGGAGCAGGACCTACCTGTATATCATGGTGGGTGTTAATGAGAAACACAGTGGATGTTTGCAGAAGAAAGAAGAGCAGAAAAGATGGAAGGAAGGAAGTAGTAAGGGAAAAGGTAGAGAGGGAGCTTGGGAGGGAGTAGGGGCATAGGGGAGGAGGAAAACAGGGGAGGGGAGGGAAAAAGGAGGGAAAGGGCGGAGTTCCTGATCAAGGTTACTAGTTAACAGGAGACACCGACCTCTGGCCTGCAATGCCTGGGATTTATGTGGCACTCTTTCTACACATGGAAATATTTTCCCCAATAAACCAAAGGTTGACTCCAATTTTTACTGTTTACTACTCTGAGGGAGAGCCTGATCAGCCTTCACTATTTCATGAGTGATCATTAAGTGACTCCTAACTCAGTCCTTTCAAGACTGTGTCTCCCTTAAGTCTCTGAAGCCATTAGGGTGTTATTTAGTGAATGGAAACAGTTTACCAAAGCCACACAATGGGAAAAAGATTTAACAACCATTTTTCACCTCTGTTCCCAGTGACTCATGGGCCTGATTTAAGCCTGGGATCACGTGAGGAGCTATCATTGTATGAGGGCAATTAATCCTCACAGGATCGGTCTAACAACTCTGTGACAGAGGCGTGATCACTATTATTTCCATTTTACAGAAAGTGAGGCACAAAGAAGGTAAGTAACTTGCCCAAAGTCACACCCCCCTAGTAATTGAATAAAGAACCCCAAATTGGAACCCATGCTATTAGAATCAGTCCTAGGGAATAGAAAACTAAGATTAGGATCAAGGACCGTAAGAAAATCATGACATTCCTTGATAGAGTGGAATGCCCCAGGTTGCAAAGCTCTGATATTCACATGACTTCATTTTGACTCTCCGAAGTCCCTGAAAGGTGGTGGCTAGGACACATAGATTTTTAAAAATATATAACAAAACTCAGGCCCAGAAAGAATAAGAAACCTAAGTGTCCAAGAACAAGAAAATGGTGGCTCTGTCACCTACACCAGCCCTCCTGACCCTGGTCCAGCCTTCCTTCCACCACTCCCCTACACCACCGGCCACTTCACAGGTACAACCAGACCCGCCCTGCAGAAATTCTGTGGTCAAGCCTGGTATCTGCTAAGACAATAGTAACATCAACATCACATTGATCTATGAATTCCATCCGCAGCCAGACGCAGTGCTCCCGTGAGCTCTGACTAAACATTGTAGGTGCCATAATAGTAGAACCTTCCGTATATGTAAGACTAAATGCTTTACAAAGCAACTCCTACATTCTCTCACTTGTTCTCCCAAAGCCTGCCATCATAGCTGGGCTCAAATGAGCGAATATTTTACTGTTTTTGTTGTTTCCTGACTCTCCCTTCGAGATATCTGAGTACTCAGCATGGATCCACAGACCCTAATCTGCAATGCTAACATGCATAAAGCTCTGTAGTCGGAGAGTTTTTCTCCCTCGGTTTGTAGCAAACTATTCTGAGAGCAAAACCTTACCTGAACTAACCTAAGGCTATTTATGATATGAATTTATTCCATTGAGAGTGAATATTCATACATGTTATTAATTAAGCTTAATTACAGAGTTCTCCCTCAGATACTGATGGAGTTGTTGCACAATATTATCTTTTTAAAATCCTTGGCCGGGCGCGGTGGCTCAAGCCTGTAATCCCAGCACTTTGGGAGGCCGAGACGGGCGGATCACGAGGTCAGGAGATCGAGACCATCCTGGCTAATACGGTGAAACCCCGTCTCTACTAAAAAATACAAAAAACTAGCCGGGCGAGGTGGCGGGTGCCTGTAGTCCCAGCTACTCAGGAGGCTGAGGCAGGAGAATGGCGTGAACCGGAGAGGCGGAGCTTGCAGTGAGCTGAGATCCGGCCACTGCACTCCAGCCTGGGCGGCAGAGCGAGACTCCGTCTCAAAAAAAAATAAAAAATAAAAAAATAAAAATAAAATCCAAAAAAAAAATTATTGTTGAATCACATCTGATCCCAAAAGTTTGGGATGGAGGATTGTCAGTCAGTACTGTGGACATTTGATGAATACTCATCACTAGCTTCTGGGTAAGGGTTTTCCATACCCCCTCATCCAGTCCTAATTATCTCAACCTCCATTTGGCAGACATTCTCCTGCATTTAATAGACAGGGACACTGAGGTATGGAGAGATTACGTAATTTGCTCTTGGTCACGGAGCTACTAAACGCCAGAGCCATGATTCAGCAGCACTTTTAACTCCTACACCAAGTGCTTAGGCCTTCCCTTCTCCAACTAGAATGCAATGTATGTGCGTGCACGTGTGTGTGTGCATGTGTGTGTGTATGTAGGGGTGGTTGGGGTAGGTAGAGATGGCTCCTGAGCTTTGTAAAGCATTAAGCAAGCAGAACAGGGACAGAAACATTATACACAGCAGGAAAGAAGAGAGGGGAGAAAACAGCTGAGCATTTCCCAGGGTCTACACAGAACCCTGCTGCCAGTACCCTCCCCCACTAACTTTGCCTCTCTGGACATGCGCATGGTTTGCAGAGAAAACAGACGAGACATCCCAAGTCTACTTGGATCCCAAGGAGACAAAGACCAAAGGTGGATTTTTGGCTGCATCTTCCCTTTAAGATAAAGATACACATTATTGGAGTCCAAAGAAAAGAGGACTATCTCTTTTCAGCATCTGAATGTCTCCTCCAAGGGATGTAGGAGGTTCCACTAGAGGGCAGACAGCACGTGCGATGGATGGTTCCAGGTTGGAATGTTGATTTGTTGGTGACACAGACTCTAGTGGGGATGGTATGATATATATTCTCTACCGCTAATCTAGATGCAAGATTGATCTTTGCCAGTGTTGCATGTTTTTATTCAATCTTCTGAACTCTTCTGCAACAATAATTAATGTCAGATCAGTTTATGGATCAACAGTGTATTTTCTGGTTAATGCAACCCTGCACCTATAATAACTCAAAACTGAGATATATAGCTCTACCATGATTCCCTCTTCATGCTTCATCTCTTCATGTTTACATCTGGTTTAACTTTTTCTAATCTAAAATAAATCAGCATGAAAAGCATTAGATTTTTCATTTAGATTCTCAATTGCCTTTTATTACCGAGATAATATCCCTTATCTGATTGCAAATGGTAGCATTGTTCACTTGTTAGGATCTGAATGAGGATGCCGCAGTTCAATCTATCTGTCTCTCCTTGTTTCTCCTTCACTTTTGTTTTCAAGGGTGGTGGCTGGTGGGGTTCTGATTTGAAAATGAGATGAATCAGGATGTAAAGTGGATATATTATTCCTACTATTTCTGCTCTTGGAGGCACATGGAGGAAGACAGCCTCCCCTGGCTGTCTAATGAGATGTGGTCTGCAGAGCATTCACTCTTCATTTTCCCACCAGGTGACTTCAGCTCCCTGTGTGTTTGCAGGTATAAGTGAGAGCAGCAAGGATGAAGCACTTGGCTGGAGATTTCTATGCAAACATCAGCCATGAGGGGAGAATGACGCTAAAATATAGGCATGTTAATTACCCAGTTACCAAGTCAGATTTAGCTGAACTATTTTGTATATGAAAGAGGTAGATTTCCCTGGATTCATTAAGTATTCCTTTCAGCATGTTCTATTATGTTTCTTATCATTTGTAACATTTTCCCCTTACAGGTATACCTCAGAGATATTGGGGGCTCGGTTGCAGACCGCGACAATAAAGCAGATATCACAATAAAGCAAACCACATGAATTTTTTGGCTTCCCAGGACATAGAAATGTTGTTTACACTATATTGTATTCTATTAAAGGTGTATTGTGTCAAAAACATGTACATACCTTAATTTTAAAATACTTATTGCTAAAACAAAAATTCTAATCATCTAAGCCTTCAACAAGTTGCAATCTTTTTGCTGGTAGAGGGTCTTGCCTTGGTGTTGAGAACTGCCAGCTGATCAGGGTGGTGGTTGCTAAAGGCTGGAGTGGCGGTCACAATTCCTTAAAATAAGACAACAATGAAGTCTGCTGCATCAGTTGACTCTTCTTTCCATGAAACAGTTCTCTGTAGCATGTGACATTGTTTGGAGGCATTTCACCTGCAGTAGAACTTCTTTCAACTTTGGAGGTAATCCCCTCAAACCTCGTCACTGCTCGATCAACAAGTTTATAGAATATTCTAAGTCCTTTGTTGTCATTTCAACAATGTCCACAGAACCTTCACCAGGAATAGTTCCATCTCAAGAAACAATTTTCTTTGTTGCTTCATAAGAAGTGACTTCTCATCCATTAAAGATTTATCATGAGATTACGGCAATTCAGTCACATCTTCAGACTCCACTTCTAATTCAAGCTGTCTTGCTATTTCTACAACATCTTCAGTTACTTCCTCCACTGAAGTCTTGAACCCCTCAAAGTCATCCATGAGGGTTGGAATCAACGTCTTCCAAATTCCTGCTAATGTGCTATTTTGACCTCCTTCCATGGATCATGAATGTTCCTAATGGCATCTAGAATGGTGAATCTTTTCCAGAAGGTTATCAATTTGCTTTGCTCAGATTTATCAGCAGAATCACCCTCTATGGCAGCTATAGCCTTAGGAAATGTATTTCTGAAATAATAAGGCTTGAATGTTGAAATTACTTCTTGATCTATGGGCTGCAAAATGGGTGTTGTGTTAAGCATGAAAACAACATTAATCTTCTTGTACATTTCCATCAGAGCTCTTGGGTGACCAGGTACATTGTCAGTGAGCAGTAATATTTTGAAAGGAATCTCTTTTTTTTTCTAAGCAGCAGGTCTTAACAGTGGGCTTAAAACAGTCAATAAACCATGCTGTAAATAGTTTTACTGTTATCCAGACTTTGTTCTTCCATTTATAGAGCACAGACAGAGTAGATTCAGCATAATTCTTAACGGTCCTCGGATGTTCACAATGGGAAATGAGCATTGGCTTCAACTTAAGTCACCAACTTCATTATCCCTAACAAGAGAATCAGCCTGTCCTGTGAAGCCAGGCATTAACTTTACCTCCCTAACAATGAAAGTCCTAGAAGGCATCCTCTTCCAGTAGAAGGCTGTTTAGTCTCCATTGAAAATCTGTTGTTTATCCACCTTCATCATTTATTTTTTGGATAACTTGCAGCAGCTTCTACATCAGTGTTTGCTGCTTCACCGTGCACTTTGATATTACAGAGACAGCTTATTTCTTTAAACCTCATAAAACAACCTCTGCTAGCTTCAAACTTCTTTTCTGTATCTTCCTCACCTCTCTCAGCCTTCATAGAATTATGGCTGGATTAGGCTTTGGCTTAAGGGAATGTTGTGGCTGGATTGATCTTCTATCCAGACCACTCAAGCTTTCTCCATATCAGCAATAAGGCTGTTTTACTTTCTTATCATTTGTGTGTTCACTGGAGTAGCACTTTTAATTTCCTTCAAGAATTTTTTTTCCTTTGCATTCACAACGTGGCTAACTGTTTGGTGCAAGAGGCCCAGCTTTCAGCCTGACTGGGTTGTTGACATATCTTCCTCACTAAGCTTAATCATTTCTACACTAATCATTTCTAGGCATAATCATCTCTAGCTTTTGATTTAAAGCAAGAGACGTGAATGCTTCCTTTCACTTTTACACTCAGAGGCCATTGTAGGCTTAATTAGCCTAATTTTCATAGTTTTGTAGCTCAGGAAATAGTACTTAAGAGAGGGAGAGAGGTGAGGGAAAAACTGGCTGTTGAAACAGTTTCTTGATTAAGTTTGGCATCTTTTCTGGGTGTAATTTGTGGCACCTCAAGACAATTACAATAGTAATATGAGGCCAGGCGTGGTGGCTCACGCCTGTAATCCAGCACTTTGGGAGGCCGAGGTAGGTGGATCATGAGGTCAGGAGATCGAGACCATTGTGGCCAACACAGTGAAACCCCGTCTCTACTAAAATACAAAAAATTAGCCGGGCATGGTGGCACGTGCCTGTAGTCCCAGCTACTGGGGAGGCTAAGGTAGGGGAATCGCTTGAACCCAGGAGGCGGAGGTTGCAGTGGGCTGAGATCATGCCACTGCACTCCAGCCTGGCGACAGAGCAAGACTCTGTCTCAAAAAATAAATAAATAAATAGTAATATGAAAGATCATTGATCACAGATGACCATAACAGATATAATAATGAAAAAGTTTGAAATATTGCGGAATTTCTAAAATGTGGCACAGAGACATCCAGTGAGCACGTGCTTTTGGAAAAACAGCACAGCTAGACTTGCCCAATACAACTGCCACAAACCTTCAACTTTAGATATCAAACTAAAGTACATGATATCTGCAAATTACAATAAAGGAAAGTGCGATAGAATGAGCTATACTTGACAATGTGAGCTGATGATTCTAGAACTGAGTCCATTTCTCATTCCATGTGGAAATGTCTTTCCCCAGGAATTGTTTACCACCACTTCCTACTTTCCCCCAATTAGAGTCCTGAACAGTTGGAAATACTTTGAAATCAAATACACTGAAGTTACTCTGACTTTGGAACACGTCAGAAAATTCTGAGAATTCAATAGCCCACTTGACCCTTTAACTTTTAACTCAATTGTTGTCTTTCTTCTTTCAAAGCAACAGAGACAAAACAAAACAAAACGAAGCAAAAAACAAGAAGAACAAAGGCATTTCCAGCTCCCTGGCTCACCTGTTTGCATGACACGCCTGCCCTGGGCCTGCGGCGGGGAAAGGCCTTCAGATTTGGTATATTTTACACTGGTGATTGATTTCTGTGATTTTTTTCACCCAGACTGACAGAAAGTAATGTAAAAGGAGTCCTTTTTGTGGCTGACTTTCACACCTTCTCAGAATTAGGGGAAGTGATAACTTCTGCTTATTGAACGCTAGCAAAATGTGGTCCTTAATGGCTTTATAACAGAAAAATCGTAGCAGCCACACACCACGGAGTGCTTACCAAGGGCCAGGCACCATTCTAAATGCTTCACAGGCATTATGTAATCTCCATGGCAACTCCCAAAGGAAGGTACTACTGTCATCCCATTCTAAAGGCAAAGAAACGTTATTAATAATAACATCAGTAATGATGTGATCAATGACTTTTTGGGCTCTTATTATGAGCCAAGGGTTTCCCTAAGTGCTTGTCATACACAACTTACTCAAGCCTCAAAGCAGCACAAGAGGAAGGTACTCTTGGTAACTCCATTTTACATATAAAGCGACTGACACTGAGGCAACTGAGAGTCCATGAAAAATTGAAGAGTTAATGAATGGAAGAGTCGGGATTCATATCCAAGTTCACCTGATCAAGGCCAAGCCCTTGCTCCTCTGCTGCCTCAGTAGAACATCATTTCTTTAATTAAGATGCTAGAAGTTGTAACCGAAATTTATCACGGCCACTCAGTACTACGTACTTCAGGATTTCAGCTACAAGACATTTCAGAACAGGCAACACTATAGCTATAGAGAGCAGACGGGCGACTGCCAGGGACTGGGCTGGGAAGGGCATTGAGTACAAAGGGCGCAGGAGACTTTTTGGCTTGTGGAAATGGTCTATGTCACAATTTGGTACTGGTGATCAGCTGTACCCATTTGTCACAACAAAATGAACTGTATGCTTCAAAAACATATGAGTAATCATGTATGTAAATTATGTTTTAATAAGGCTGATTTTTAACAAATATATTGTGAATAAGCTTCCATTTAGCTTAGAATTTCAATTCAACAAACGTAACTAGTACGGGAAATAGGACATGCACCCTGACCTCAGGGATCTCACTGTCTAACAAAAGAACCTGCAACTGGCAACTGTCCTAGGCATTCATACTTCGTGTTCTGTAAACACAGGTAAGTGCAGGGCCAGCTTCATGGGTGTGAGACCTGTGAATCTGCATAGGGGCCAGTACTCTGAATTGCCACGTGCTCAGTTTAATGTCACTATTTTAAATTTTTTTTTAATTGTGGTAAAATATACACAACATAAAATTAACCATTTAAATCATTTTCAAGTTCACAACTAAGCACGTTCACGATGTTGTACTACCATCACCACGAACCATCTCCAGAACTTTTTTATCATCCTGAACAGAATCTCTGTACCTATTAAACGATAATTCCCCATTCCTCCTCCTCCCAGCCCCTGGGAGCTCTATTTTACATGTTGTTTTTGTGAATTTGACAATTCCGGGTTCTTCATAAAATCAGAGTACAACAATGTTTGTCCCTGTGTGTTGCATTATTTCATTCGGCACCACATCCTCACAGTTCATCCAAAGGTGGGCTGCCTTTTCACTCCATTGAGTGTCCTTTAATGCACCCAATATTCAATTTGGATGAAGTCCAATTGATCAATTTTTTTTCTTTTGTGGCCCTGTGCTTTTGATATCACCAACTTGAAAATGTTAATACTTTGTCTTTTTTTTTTTTTTTTTTTTTTTGAGACGGAGTTTTGCTCTTATTGCCCAGGCTAGAGTGCAATGGCCCCATCTCGGTTTGTCGTAACCTCCGCCTCCTGGGTTCAAATGATTCTCCTGCCTTAGCCTCCTGAGTAGCTGGGATTATAGGTGTGCACCACCACGCCCAACTAATTTTTGTATTTTTAGTAGAGACAGAGTTTCTCCATGTTGATCAGGAACTCCTGACTTCAGGTGATCTCCCTGCCTCGGCCTCCCAGTGTGCTAGGATTATAGGCGTGAGCTCCTGCACCCAGCCGCCAATACTTTGTCTTTGAACTTGTGTTTTGTAAGTGACAGCCAACAGGACCACGGGGCATGCTGGGGGCAGAGGAGGCACGTGCACTCCCTCACCACCCCATTGACATAAGGTGATCCTCATTCACAGACTTTGGGTGAACCTACAAAGTCTGGGTGTGGGAGTTCAGGAAGCTACACAGTGAATACAAGGTGAGCGCATTCTGTCCCAGAACAAGGACGTTGAAATGCCAACAGCCATGAGGTCCCACTTCCCACTGGAACCAGACTGACTTCAAAGGCAGAAAGAAGGCAATGATGTTCTGAAAAACATGAGTGACCAGTAGCCCTATCAAAATCACTCTTACTCATGCTACTTCCCTGTATAGCCAGCCACTTATGCTGAAATGATGACACAGAAGGAAGAGAAAGACAGGGCGACCCTAGTTCCTTTCCTTATAGTCTTTCTTCACTCATCAGCAAGCCAAAGGGCAGAGAGTATTGGTAAAATTATATGAAGCAATGAAATTACAAACAGTTGAGTTGATGTTTGCAGCACTTCCATCATTCTCGTTTGAATGAAATACATATATGCATCTATGAGCTACAAAAAACATGAACTGTGTCATTTTGGTGAGTCTACCTGTGAGCTAAATGGTTTTGAATTTGTGTTAAAACTGTCATTGCACAATATAAAGCTGAAAAGTAAAATGTGTGATAATAACATTTTAATTTGTACTTAGACCAACATAAATAACAAAT
Organism: Piliocolobus tephrosceles; assembly: GCF_002776525.5. Taxonomy (NCBI): domain Eukaryota; kingdom Metazoa; phylum Chordata; class Mammalia; order Primates; family Cercopithecidae; genus Piliocolobus; species Piliocolobus tephrosceles. The sequence goes on along the minus strand of NC_045442.1, from coordinate 7,151,529 downwards.
TTAAAACACTGTAAAAAAGTCAAGAGAAAGACTACAGAATAGGATGAGAATGATTTATATTTTAGTACCATTGCTGACAATTTTCCTTGGTTTTCATGGATTGATTGATTGATTGAAATGGGTCTCACTCTGTTGCCCAGGCTGGTCTTGAATGGGCTCAAATGATCCTCCCACCTCAGCCTCCCAAAATGCTGGGATTACAAGCAGGAGCCATTGCTCCTAGCCCTTTCCTAGTTTTAAAACAAGGGGATCAGATTTTCATTTTGCAAGCTTCCTCCAGATTGCAGAGGCTGAACCTGAGTAAATGGCCATGGTTGTGGGGCTGCTCCACAGAGTCTTCACGGTTTCTTTTCCTGTATATCTGACAGCTAGCACCGTGGCTGCATGCGCTGGGAACTACAGAGCTTTCCTACTTCCAATCAGCAGTGAGGAGGTAAGCACACGGCATCTCCCATTCACTTCTGAGCCTCTCTGCATATCCAGTAGCCAAGTCCCTTTCACACAGCTCACCCAGAACATCATCACCAAACAGGTTGCCTTGAAAACTAGTGCAATATGAGGCAGCCAACCTAGAGCCACGCACTGAGAAGCGGGCAGTGTCTAGACAGCATCAGTGAGGAGTTGAGTGCATCTGAAGCTAAAATAAGGGGATCTGTGAACTTTCTGTAAATTGAGGACTGAATCAGAGGCATCTGGGCCCTGACACAGGCCCTGGGTTGCCAATGCTCCTGGCTGCTGGCCACTCTGCTGGGAGGTGGTTTCTTGTATTAGACATAAAATAGCAAGCACTGCGTTGTTTACTTTGAGAAAATATTTCTCCCATTTGTCTTCAGCCCTGTTGGTTTCTCTAATATGTTATTATTCCTAAATTTGGGATATTTTCCAAGATACTCATTTTTAGGGCTGTCTAAAAGTCCTTTCTAGATGGAGAAGAGATATAAATTAGACTCACGGAGAGGAAGTTAAATAATTTCTCTTTTTGGAATTGGATTAATGAAAACATTGCTCAAACAAGTGACTTTCATTTTTAGCTTCATTTGGACAAACTAGAGCTGTTACCTGTTTGTCCATCTGTCTGTCTGTGATCACTGGAAAATGAATGAATCTGTAATAGAGACTAATGTAAGTATTGCATCAATGAAGATCTCTTACATGCACTAAGTAATCAACCATCATTCACCCTGGCCTCAGGTGCTCATCTAAAACATACTGCATGCACTTCTGTTTATTCATTTCTTCATTCATAATTCATCCCACAAATGTCTACTGAGAACTGACCTGTGCCAGGGGCACATGGTGAGCTAGAGCAGATTATGTGCACTTGGCCTCATGGAGCTCCCAGAGACTCCAACCTATGTGCTTTCAATCCCAAGGGCTCCTTCTATTTCCTTTACTCCACAGATGCAAAAATTTAAAATATAATGTGGCAGGCCAAATACTCAGATGGTTTTTAAGATTCCTCTTGGTGTACATGCCCTATATGTTCCCCTCTCTTTGATGGTGAAAAGATCCTATGAATATGATGGGCAATCACGTCCATGATTAAGTTACACTATATGGCAAAAGGGTTGGGTTTTACAGATGTAATTAAGGTTACTAATCAGTTGACATTGAGTCACTCAAAAGGGAGATTATATAAGATGGACCTGACCAAATCAGATGAGCCTTTTATAGAAGTCAGAGAGATTCAAAGTAGCAGAGATTCTCCTTCTGGCCTTGAAGAAACAAACAACATATTGTGAGCTGCCCACGGCTAGAGCCTCAGACAGTGACCTGAGGCAGTCCTCCAAAAGCTGAGAATGATCTCTGGCTAACAGTCTGTAAGAAAATGGGGACTTCAGTCCTGTAGCCACAAGGAACTGAATTCTGCCAAGAACCATTGATCTTGGAAGAGGACCCCCAAGCCTCAGAGACCACAGTCTCAGGTGACACCATGATTCAACCTGAAGAGATCCTAATCAGAGAAGCCATCTAACCTACACCAGAACTTCTGATCTACAAATAATCAATGGCGTTGTTTTAAGCTGCTATATATGTAATAATTAGTTAGGCAGCAATAAAAAATAAATACAGATTGTGTCTGCCAGATTTTTTTCGTTTTACTAATAGCCAATCATAACAGACACAATATGTGATCCTACCCTAAATTGGTATCATCTCAGTCATAAGTACAGCAGCTAGCTGCTCTAGCTGCTTCAGTTAATTTGTACATGGTGGTCATTTCCCTTGGACTGGAGAACCCCTACTGACAACCCTGTGGACCATCATTTTGGAAACACTTAATGTGGCATGGGACAACCTTGAGAATATGGCTTCTGCTATTATATGCTTGATACAAATGTCATTAACTTGGAAAACTTTTAGCCATTATTTCTTCAAATCTTTTTTCTCCTCACTCCTCCCCTCTGTTCTTTCTGTGTATCTAATCACATGTGTGTTGGGCTTCTTGATATCATCCTCCAGGTTACAGAAGCAGCATCCATAAAGTGCTAGTTACAATTTGCCTGCACCCAAGGGCCACGTCTTTGTGCCATGGCTCTGTGATACAGTTGGAGACGGTGGGAAAACGTATGTTGAAACTTGGACAACAACAACAATTCACTGTCATGGGGAACAAACTCCTTGCCAATTCCAAGGCTCAACCCTTTATATAGGTTATGTCTTTTAATGCCCCCAGCAACCCTATAAGGTAGATATTATCATAGTTCATATGAACACAGATGAGAAAACGAGGCTCAAAGAGAACAAGAAAACTGTCAAGGTCACTCAGTTAGCAAGAGCCCAGACGGTCTAAATCCAGTGCTCGTTCTCTTAACCACACCACCACTTTTCACCTGCCATCTCTTCTCTCCCTTGGTTTGACTGAAATGTGGATATGGTTTCCCCACAAGTTCCCAGTTCCCTGGTGGAAATTAACCAAAATGATGTCAGATAGATCTTACAGTGCTCTCTCTCTCTTGCTGTCTCTCCCTCTCTGAATCTCACTCTGGCTCTCTCTCTCTTTTTTAAAATTTTTCTCTCTTGTCTTCATTTTGGAAAGTTCATTGATCTTTTCTTCTGCAGCATCTAATCTGCTGTTAATCCCATCCAGTAAAATTTCCATTTTAGATAGTGTCATTTTTTTCTTATCAAGAAGTTCTTTTTTAAAAAATATCCATTTCTTGCCCCATTATGGTGATGTCTTTTCTTAAATCCTTGCATTTAAAGGGAAAACAATATAATTATAATATCTGTAATAGCCTTTTAATAGATCATTGCTTGTGAATTCTCTCATTTGCATCATTAATGAATCTGTTTTTACTAACTAGCATTATCTTGGTTATGAGTCATATGCTCTGGATTCTTTGAAAGTTTAGTAATTTTGATTGGATGCCAGACATTGTAAATTTTATATTATTGCTTGCTGGATTTTGTTGTAGTCTTGTTAAAAAAAAAAAAAAAGTTTAAACTTTGTTTGCCAACTAAACCACTTGAGGAATGGCTTGATTATTTCAACAACTGGTTTTAAAATTACTATGGATGGATCTAGGGTAGCCTTTACTGAGGCTAGTTTAGCCACACTACTAAGACATGACCCTCCTCGGCGCTCTATGTGATTTTCCTGTATTCAGTGAGGTCTCTACATTCCAGGTGGTGAGGGACCTGAAGGATTCATGGCTCTGGGGTGGTGCTGGGAAGTGCTCATCTCACAGCTCCCCAGTAAGATGTTCTTTTCTTGCCAGTTTTCTCTGTCTGGTCATAGAGACTTTCTCCCTACACAGCATAGATTAATTTTCAGCCAGACTCAAGAGGGCCCGATGCAAACTTCTGGAGTTTTTTTTTTTTTGCCTACCTCCTTCCTCTCATTCAAAAATTGCCATTCCTTCTGCCTGAAATGTCCTCCCCTTCCCCATTTGCCTGTGCTCTCTCTGTCCCGCCACGCCTGGAAACCTCCCACTCTTCCATAAAGAATGTGCCCAAAGGTCTCCTCCGTGCAGTCTTGCTGAGTTCTCTGGATCCACAACTCTGTGTAGATACCCTGGCCTGGCATCACTGGGATGGGTGTCTCCTCAATCAGATGATAAGCCTTTTTGACCTCTATGCCCCCAGCACCTACCACGGTTCCTGTCACAGAGCAGGTCCTTAATACGCATTTGTTACAAGAGCAAGCTCAAGTGTGTCCTCTGTAATCCATCTGCTCCAGCAGAGGAGGAAGAGGACATAGGGTGGCAACTACAGAGGGTAGTAAGAACACATGTGGTCCTCAGAGCTGTAAGGAGGTTCTCAGTGAGAAAGCCGTGGGTGGACAAGTGTCTCAATCAGAAGGAAAGAGAAACGGCCCCCAGTTTAGAGAGGCACGATGACTGCCCCCAGCCACCTGATTCTGGTGCAGTTGACTTTCTCTGTAGTTAGCTCTGAACCTCCCTGGGTTCCAGCTGTCGTTGTCAGGAGATGTGCTGCCTCCCCCAGCACCATGTGAGAAGTACAGTCTGTAGAAGAAGATGTAACCTAGATGGAATCCTCCTTCCGCTGCTCCTAACTGTGTCACTGTGCAGCCTGCACCATGTCTCTGGCCTCACAGAATTTTCTCTTTGGAAAAATAGGCCTCATGTGTCTCACACAGCTGTTGTGAGCTTCAATGAGGCAATTCAGGAATCAGCTGACACCGGCCTCTTTTGTTCCATCTCCATCTCTCAGCTCTCCTTGCACACAGTGGTCCTGGCTTCCACACTCTCCTTTCTGACTCACATCTGCCCCCACTCCCTGCCCTTCCACGCACTGGTTTTCTTAACAAGGACAATTCAACTGGCCTTTCTGTGACTTTCTTTGGGGTTCATGCAGTTGGAAAATATTGGTCTAGAACTTGCAGATCATGGTTTCAGAGCTGCAACAGAACCACCAAGTTCTCTATTTAAAAACATAGATTTCTGGAAGCCACCCCTCCCAGAACCCAGGGGTCTGAATTCTTAGAACGTTCTAAGGATTCTAAAATACACTAAGGTGCAGGGGCCATGCAATCTTCCATAAGATGGCAAAACCTCATTTAGATCCTTGTTCCTAGGGAGGTTCATTTTATGTCACAAATGCCTCATTAATGCTTTCTGCCCTGACCCTAGCTTTACCGTGAGGGAGTCAGGTGTGGATGAACTCACGCTCTCAGGAGTCTCTTGTCGGTGATGGAATTTGCAGCTGGCCCCAGGAGTGGGCGTGCTCTGAATGAAAACTGTGCATTTAGCTCCTGGCCAATTTGATGACTAATTTCTAAATTGCTTGGGGGATAGGGTTACCCTGAGCCCAATATAGAATGTCATAAGTCCCTGTGACCTGACATTTTGAGTGTGAGGAAGGAGGGAAGGGAAGCATTTTGCCCCAACTTAAACAAGACGGCTTACAAAGCAGCAGCACCCATAAAGCACTGGTTACAATTGGCCTGCACCCAGGGGCCACGTCGGTGCCATGGCTCTGTGTCACTTTCATGTGGTACAGCCTCCATGCTAGTCCCAAGACTTAACCCTTTATATAGGTTATGTCTTTTAATGCCCCCAGCAACCCTATAAGGCAGATATTATCATTGTTCACATGAACACAGATGAGAAAACTAGGCTCAAAGAGAACAAGAAAATTGCCAAGATCATTCAGCTGGCAAAAGCCCAGACAGTCTCAACCCAGTGCTCTTTCTCCTAACCACACTACCACCTTTCATCTGCCGTCTCTTCTCTCCCTCGGTTTGGCTGAAATGTGGATGTGGTCTCCCCACAAGTTCCCAATTCCCTGGTGGAAATTGACTAAAATGATGTCAGACAGATCTTACAAGCTTTAGTTGCCAATGCCATGGGTCAACTCACACTTGACCTCTCGTTAAATACTGTCCATTGTCGCGAGATTGGAGACCTCACTCACCAGATCTGCCTCCTGATGCAACAAAACCGACTTCAGACTTCTGACTCCTCACACCTCTTTAGGACCTTGCCCTCTGACAGGCAGCTCCAGTTGGCAGGTGCAGGGAGGGCTGGAAGAATATGGTGAGAGGGCAGCATTGAGACCCAAGCACAGCCATTTCATTTCCCTCTCAGTTCTGGGGCTTCTCATGTCTGCGTTTGAACGGAGGCCATCAGCCATTGTCAGTGGAGGCTGAGCTGAGGCTTCTAGGAGGAGCCCAAGCACCCACCAGACAGCAGGCAAGGCACAGGAATGAAGCAGGGGCTCCCTGCCTGTTGGCGGATGGCGGAGCTCATGAAAATCTTTATTGCCCTTTGTTAAACAGCCTTTTCTCAGCCCTCCTCAGGCTGGAGGTAGAGTCTTCACTGCAGTCAGAGCCACGAGCACATCCCAGCAAAAATAATGCTTGGAGGCCAGGACTTCACGGGGGGAAAGGTGAGACTCCAAAGGCTTTGATCTGGCTAAGCTCTTCAACTTGGTCTGGAAACAGGGAAAATTGTTTTGCACCTTTTGATAACTGTGAGAAGAAAGGAAATGTTCGCTTTACCTCCTGTTTGGTCTCAGTGACCTCTTTATTTCCTGAATCAAATTCTCTTGAAGCCCAAATACTTAAAACTTGAGTGCTTTTATTTTACAAGACCGAACGGTGTACTCCAGCCACTTGAAAACATTCAGCAAAGCCCAGAGCTAAGTTTCCAAACTATGTGTGATATTGAAACCACTCTGGGAGACTTCTTCTTCCAGCCGTGACAGAGTAACAGACAACAGCTAGGAAACAATGACTTCCAGACATTGAACACAAGCAATGCAGCACTATGACCCCGACAGGTGAGTCCTACAATTGTCCCCACCTGGAGGCAGTGTCCAGGTTGCAGCTTGGGAGGGGAAACTCAGCTGAACCTGGGGTCTTTGCTGAGTGGAGGAGGTAGAGAAGGAAATTAGAGAGGCCGATGTAGCCAGAATTTGGGAAGAGAAGAACCCCAAAGGAGAGTTCCAGCAGCCTGCAAGGGACCTCCCAGGTCTTTGCCTGAATACTGATCTGCACCTGCCCAAGAGAAAAATACCTGAAACCAAGAAAATAACTTCCAGAAAGTGGTAGGTCACATCATTCAGGACCTACTTGGAAGCAATTTAGGTTCCCGCCAGCCAAGGTACAAACACCTGGTCACACACGAAACATCAGGTAGAGTCCTCAGGAGGGTCACGTTGTAACGCTGGGACTAAATTAGCCCACATCAGGGTTTCTCGGCCTCAACACCATGGACATTTTCAGCTAGGTAATTCTTTGTTACAGGGTGGAAGGTGGCACTGTCCTGTGCATTGTAGAATATTAGCAGCATCTCTGGCCTCTACCCATTAGACACCAGTAGCACTTTCCCCCAGGTTGTCACAACCAAACTGTCTCCAGACATTACTGAATATCCCCAGGGACATTTCAGCAAGCCCAGACAAATCCAAAAAATAAGCCTGAAAAGGGTCAAGCTGTTTTCAAATAACTTAAACTTAACAAAATCAAACACCAAACAATGTAAAATTCACAGTGTCCAAAATTCAATTTTAAAATTACCTAGTGAGACACATGTACACATATGTTTACTGTGGCACTATTCACAATAGCAAAGACTTGGAACCAACCCAAATGTCCATCAATGACAGACTGGATTAGGAAAATGTGGCACATACACACCATGGAATACTATGCAGCCATAAAAAAAGGATGAGTTCGTGTCCTTTGTAGGGACATGGATGCAGCTGGAAACCATCATTCTCAGCAATCTATCACAAGAACAGAAAACCAAACACCGCATGTTCTCACTCATAGGTGGAAATTGAACAGTGAAAACACCTGGACACAGGAAGGGGAAATCACACACCGGGGCCTGTTGTGGGGTGGGGGAAGGGGTGAGGGATAGCATTAAGAGATATACCTAATGTAAATGATGAGTTAATGGGTGCAGCACACCAACATGGCACATGTATACATATGTAACAAACCTGCACGTTGTGCACATGTACCCTAGAACATAAAGTATAATAAAAAAAAAAATTACCTAGTGTGCAAAGAAGCATGACCTGTAATCAGGAGGAAAATCAATCACTAGAAATGATGCAGAAATAACAGATGCTGATCAAATCAGCAGCCAAGGACCTTAGAACAGCTTGAGAAGGTAGAGGAAAGTGTAGAAAGAGTCGCCTGGTAAGTGTTCTTCCTTGTTTGTCATTGCCAATGCCTTCACGCTGCCCTGGGCCCACTGAGTCACAACAGCTATGACTTTGCCAGAGGCATATGCAGTTCTTTAAAAAGTTCACTATGAGGCGGGGCACAGTGGCTCACACCTGTAATCCCAGCACTTTGGGAGGCCAAGGCAGGCGGATCATGAGGTCAGGAGTTCAAGATCAGCCTGACCAACATGGTGAAACCCCGACTCTACTAAAAATACAACAAAATTAGCCAGGCATGGTGGCGTGCACCTGTAATCCCAGGTACTCGGGAGGCTGAGTCAGGAGAATCATTTGAACCCGGGAGGCAGAGGTTGCAGTGAGCCAATATTGTGCCACTGCACTCCAACCCCGGGCAACAGTGTGAGACTCAGTCTCAAAAAAAAAAAAAGTTCACTATGAATTCAGCACTACTGGCTAAACCCAATTTGTTTTGTTTTGTTTTTGAGACGGAGTATTGCTCTGTTGCCCAGGTTGGAGTGCAGGGGCACTATCTCGGCTCCTTTCAAGCTCTGCCTCCCAGGTTCATGCCATTCTCCTGCCTCAGCCTCCTGAGTAGCTGGGACTACAAGCACCCGCCTCCACGCCCGGCTAATTTTTTGTATTTGTAGTAGAGATGGGGTTTCACCATGTTAGCCAGGATGGTCTCGATCTCCTGACCTCGTGATCTGCCCACCTTGGCCTCCCAAAGTGCTGGGATTACAGGTGTGAGCCACTGGGCCCAGCTGGCTAAACCCAAATTTTTTAAAAGAATGAATAGAAAAGGGAGATGGAAATGATGATGGAGATTTTGAAAAATATTAGGAGGCATGGCCAAATAGCGATTTCCAAATACAAAATCTTTCTTTGGCTCATCTAATGATTAAAGGCACTGGAAACTGTCGCCTATCAGAGGACTGTTGGGTGAGCCTTGGCTGATGCATCTCAGCCTACACCTACCATCAGAAAGGTCTCCACAATCAATTAGGCGATGCCCACTACATTCACACCTTAGGAGATATGAGCACATCACTGAATTCTATGAGGTTTCCCTTCCCAGGTTGGCAAAACCATTCAAGCTCTGCTGCAGAGAGTCTCAGAAAGTGTCCCTGCTTGCCATGTGGCCAGAAGGCAGAGCGTAATATGAGCTCATCCCATCCTCCAGTTATGGCTACATTGATGTCTGAAATTCATCAAAAACATACGCAGGGGGAGACGTGCCCTTAACACACTGTATTTCTCAGAGTTTGGGGCATTTTTTGAGTGTGCAGACATCAAGGCTTTGAAAATATGAACCCGGGGACCTTCAGCACCCCTCACCATCACCTGCTTCCAATCCTGGTTACTTTCAGCACAGCAGGCTCTGCTCCTTCTTGCTCTCAGAAGGAAGTCTATGTAAGGGTCTGCATGTGGTTGGATCATCCCTGGGCTGGAGTTCAGCAGGTGAGAGGTAGGTTCTCCAATCATTAAGACAGCTCAGCACTAAGCCCATGGTTTTGGAAAAATGTGAGTCTGTAGGTTTTACGCTAAAATCAAGCAGATTTGCAGGCCCTCATGGGAAGAACTTGAAATCCATAAGGTTTTTACAAAAATAAAACCTCCAAAACTCACTTTTGCCAGATAACCAGCCAGTTTCTTTAATCTAACACCTTTGTGCATTGAGAGTTCATCCCAGAGACCTTGCTCATTTGTCAGCCCATTGAGTACTTTATGGTCAAAGCCCGGGGCAGGTTAATCAATGGCCTTGGAGCTGATAGAAGAGAAAGAGTCATGGGGCCAAGTCCAAAGGCAGAACCCAGAAGCTGCTAATTGGGGTCTCTCATCAGTTCAGCTTGGGAAATTGAGTAAGGAAGCTTCCTTCTTCCTAAATTTCCTAATCTAAATAATGCTGAGATGTCCTGGTAGGAAGAACATGAAGAATAGTTTAATGGATGTAGAATATTTTAAAATCGGAAAGGTTTGCTACCAAAAGTCAAGAGCAGAGCTTGAAGTTCAGAGGGACAGGGGGTGCAAATCCATCTGACGGTTTTCAAACTTGGCCCGCCCTTGAGCCAAGGAGGCAGGCCCTTCCTGGACAATTTCTGGAGTCGGACACAGTGAGGCCCATCCAGCCCATCAGACTGATTGTGGGTAGAGGCTTGGATCTGGCATTCATTTTAACATTGGTGGCTCAGTTGTTGGCTGTCAATAGTAGCAGGGCATTGGGCCCTGAAAAAAATGTAGCTGTGACTGTCACATATTTGAAGTTTTTTGTAACCTCCTAAAAAGATGTACTTTTTTCACATTGTTTTATTTAGTGTGGCTATAGGAATAAGTGAAGTTTTACATATGAAGAAAATGAGAATGCCAGATCTACTGTTTGCTGCACAGGGTTTAAAATGAGGCCATGAACACTTTTGTAAAATGCATGATAATGTAATTCATCAAGTTTTTCTCTCTCTGGAGGACTGGAAAATAACCTCAATGAAAATTATGCAATGATAAAATTCTGTCCCCATCTGATTAATTACTTGTGAATAATGACATCTCTGATTTCTTTCAATTATATTCTAATTGCACACCTTTTGCTCTGGTTGATTGGGCAATGGAGTAATGAACAACTATTACTGAATTTAATTAGCACCATTATTTCTGTGGCCTTTACATCTCTGTTGTGAACAAGGAAATTCACACTCCCAGGGCTGGAACCGGAAGAAGCCAGCCTTGAACCTTGCAAAACCTGTTCCTTCCACATTGCGTTGGCTTCCTTCTGCCCAGTCTGGGGAACAAAAGACCTGGCGTATTTGCCAGTATTCATGGGAAGGCTTTCCTAATAACAGCATCAATATTCAGAAAGGTTACCTTTTCATAAGGCATTAGCAATTTGCATGTTACATCTATCAAAAGAGATGGGTAAATGAGCTATATGGGAGTCAATTACAATGTCGTTCATAATTTATTCCATGTACAATAAAGAGCTGATCAGATTTCATGCGTGTTTACTTCCTGAAAAGATAACTGCTTATAGCTGATACTAGTTGCAGAATACAAATATGTTTCAGAGTAAGGTGTTTATCTCACTTTGACATTTTAAATGTCCAAAGTTCTCTCTCTCTCTCTCTTTTTTTTTTTTTTTTACAAAGTTGTCTCTGCTTGAAAATTCGAGCTTGCTCTCAAAAATAAAAGACCATTCTTACTGGCCTAACTTGAATCATCCTATTTTAACTCCATGAAAACATGTCATGCATATTCTCCTGCAAAACACAACAGGAAACAAATAGGAATTTGCTTTTAAAGACAGGTGATTGCAAACATACAGAGCTAAGAATATTTAACTCACAGAAACATGCTGTAGTTTCTAAACATGGATACAAATTACCCAACTCAGTAGTCTTTGGAGCACCATTAAACGTTTGTAAATGCAGACATGTGTCATCGTAAATTACCTTCATCCAATATGCTTTCTCCTTCCCCCATATTTCAAAAACTAAAATAAATTCAGAAATGAAGAAGGCTTTTCCAAATCCCTTAGGGAAGTCTACAAACACATATGATTAATTTATTAGACCAGATAAAACACCTGAACTGTCTGAGAAGCAACAAGTCCACCTCTCTCTGAGTCAAGTGTGTACCCACTCACCCACCCAGGCTCAGCCGTACCTCATATCTGCTGGCTGTCTGCTCAGCCGTCTTCAAGCCTTGACACATATGGATGATACAAACTTTGGCTCTTCTCTGGGAGGGAAACCAGTTACTCTTCACAAAATCCATGACCATCACATGGTTTTTCAACTCTGTACTAAATGTTTTTATCTGGAAAGTCCGATGCACGGCCGTTTCTGCATAGCAGGCAGCATACCCCTGCTGATGAGTTTTTGTAGGAATTCCAGAGTGCCGCATGATACTCGGAATCTTGTGACTTTAGCTAGCGAGACTGGCAAACACAATTTTCTTTGTTTAACCCAGGTATTGAGTGCAACAGGAGGGACTTGGGCAGTGCCCCAGCTCGGACCTGTCCCAGTGTTTTCCAACTCCAGAGCTGGTCGTCTCAATATCCCAGCTACATTTGTGAAGGATGTGGATGTGGGAACCTCAAGGGTGACCTTTACATGCCAAAAAAGAAAAAAACTTCCTGTTGTGGTCTGTTTCCAGCCTCACGCCTGAGCTCTCGGGTCACTCAACGTCTTCTCTGATTTCAAAGAAGTATTTCTCTTTCCACTGCCTTGAAACTTTGAACACAGAATTCACCCGGTTACTGAGAGATTCAACATGTTTGCCAGTCTCTATCCTCTCAAATCCAAATAAATTATTTACAGGGCTCTATACAAAGGAACCAAGAGGAATGATCGTTGCTTTTTAGAATTCCTGCTTTTACTTGCCAGGACTGAAAGGAACAAGTGCAGGCTGCCTACCAATACAAAGAGCGTCCTCAGCCCTGGAGAAGAAACACATTCAAGTGAAAAAGAGAACTCCCAGTGCAGAAGCAGCAACGGCTGCAAGAGGCCATCAGAAAAACAGCATGTCACATGGGGGCTTGGGGGTGGAGTCCACTTGCCTAGAAGGGGGCTCTGGTCCTGGGTCAACCATGGGAAGTTCCCTCACCACCCTGAGCCTCAGTTTACCAGGAGGAAAACTGGAATGAAAATACCCCATCTGCCACTCACAGGGTTATTGTTAAGACTCTGGTGAGCGAAACAGTGAGACAACAACAGCACGGAATAGAGTCACGTTAGGCATCATTTTTAAAGTACAGTTGCACGTTCTCTACCCAAATTATTTTGCACAGTGTTCGCTGCACATATGATAGTGGAGATTAACGTGGTGCTAATAATTGTCGGATTCTAAATTTCAAATCAATTAGAATTGCAGATCCATGGTATATGCCTCATTTTGTTTCTTGTTTTGATGCCATTTCTATTAACCTAGTAATTTAGAAGTGAAAATGGCAAGCCTTGGATCAAGGGTGTGCACCAAGAGGAAGCAGATGACAGCATCATGGCTGTCCTCCAAGTCCAGACACAGAACTCTTCTCCACAGGTGACTTTCTCTTGGCAGAGACACCCCTTTGAATAATTAACTCACCTGCCCCACATTGAAAGCCACGGGGGAGGCTAAAGGAAGAAGGGCCACCAGATAACTTTCCTGAAAACAGAGCTGCAGTCCTAGCCCAGAGCCATGAGCCTTCCTGCAGTAGATCGAAGCTTTGCATGTCACACTCAGCAGGGCTAGGACTTGGGGGCTAAAATGCTAAACTTCCACCTTCAGAGGTAATGCAAGTATTGAAGATGGGAACCGAAATGAAGGAGGAGACAGAAAAGACTTTAGAGATCATTTAAGCCAACATTCTCATTTGAGTGTTAAAGTAGAAGACCTACAGAGATTCAATGCTGGCTCAAGATCACACAGTGAAGTGGAGTTCATGGTTTCGTAAACAGAACACAGCCCAGGTCTGCCTGGGGATCTCCCAAGGATGTCAATGAGAATGTCAGCACCCAACTGATGACATCCATGGCTGACTCAAACCTGAGAGTCATGCTGGAAGCTCCCCGGGAACTACACCATGGAGCACCATCTTGGATTTGGAAGCCATGTGGTAAAGAAAGCCACGGGAGATATTTAAGCAATAAAAACATTAAAATTGAACAGGGACATCGAGGAAAGAGGGGATCTGCTTGCATGTCTGGCAGCTATGAAGGTCATTCTTGTGCCCCCAAAGGCGCCATTTAAACCAGCTCCCACTGGTGCCTATCTGCTCCTGTCCAGCAGACCCTGCAAAGCAGGCAACAAATAATAAAGTCTTTTCTTCCACCACTACACACACTAAAGGGCCTTGGACAATGCTGAGACCAGCAGGACTGGCCATCAGCTGCTCCGAGACCAGCATGGAGAGGTTTGCTGACGATTGGCTGACTGCTAGTGCGAGCACTTGTCATGAGCAGAGCCAGCCTGTGGGGATTATGGAGATTCCAAAGATCATTAAGGCTATGGGTGAATTTTTCTCTCTCCTTTAACCACAGCTGGTGGCTGGATCTTAAGTGGCCAGTATGGCCAACAAGAGGAAGGAGCAATATGGCCTTAGGCAGTTCTCCAGGATTCTTGGCCAATAGGGCTGGACAGAAGCCTTGGGATTGTCAGATTCAATTCCTCATTATATGGAGGAGAAAATGGAGGCCCAGAGGGAGAGAACCTTGACTGAGAGGTCAGCGGGCTGGAAAGAGCACAGGATGGACAATTGGAGATGGGTTTGCACCTAGACCCTAAGACAAACTAGCAGGTGATTGTGGACAAGCCTCCTCCCTTCTGGCTTAAGTTCCCTTTAACCACAAGCCCCCTAGCTTCTCTGACACCCCTGGGTTCTAGAGTATGTCAGTTTTGACCACGTGCAGACACAGCTCAGCAGAGAGCAGCTCTACCCTCCCTGGACAGACCTTCCTGTCTGGGTCACTGAGGTGGGGGTGGGTGCAGAAGAATGAGCTGATATCCTTCCATCTGCCCTCGGAACTGTTGCTCCTCACATCCAGCAGGGCCACAGCCTCCACAGTCCAGCCACTGTGCTCTCTTGAAGCACAGCCTCCAAGTAAGAAGACGTGGCTCCTGCTGATGTTCACAGTGCTTGCCTTGCAACCTTGGGCGAACTGCACACTACCCTTGCCTCAGCTTCCTCATCCATTTAAGAAGATAACAATAGTGCCTTCTTTGATGGGCTGCTGTGGAGACTGAAGCAGCTGGCACTAGTAAAGGGCTTGGGACAGAGCCTGGCACCGGGCACCTGCTCGACAGACACCAGCTGTCATCACTCCCAAAGGGCAAAGACTCTAAATTGCCAGACACATTATTTTAATACTAAAGAAGGAAGATTGTTAAGGAGAAGCTGGAACTCAACTGGCCATCCTAAGACCCTATCTCCAAGACTCCCTCTGCCATGTAATGCTGCGCAGAACAGGGGCAGGTGGCCAGCCTTGATCTCCTCACATGGGGAATAGAGTTAGCATCCCCGGAGCAGATGGCTGTGAACATTGCATTAGGTGGTCGGTGCATGTGAAACTGTTTTATAAACTATATATTTTTAAAATTATACATGTGTAAATTTTTAATGCTAGATGCCAGCAAAAACAACTTAAGGAGGAAGTGCCAGACATAAGCACAAACTGAGCTAGTTCTCACCCAAAGGACAGAAAGTCAGTCACATTTACAGTCACGAAAAAATGGTGGCATCAGGCACCACCATGCCACCACATTCACGCATATTGCCAAGGACACTGAACGCTTTTTGGTTTGCCAAGAGTCCCGCTCTTCTGGGAACTCTTCCCCTACATCTGCCCCAAAGCCTCCCATATGGTGCCCATAGAAGCTGGCCATGCCTTTGACCTCATTGACTGGCCATTGACTGGCCCAGATGTGGGTACCTGGCCCAAATAGGGCCAATCAGAGCCATTTGTTATGATCTAAATATTTGGGTATCCTCAAATTCATATGAAGAAGCCCTAACTCCTAATGTGACGGTGTTTGATGATGGGGCCTTAGGAAAGTAATGAGGGTTAAATTAGGTCATGAGGGTAGACCCTCATGATAAGACTAGTGGCCTTATGAGAAGAGGAGCAGAGATCTCTCTCTCTCCTCCACCCCCTCCTCATAAGCATAGAGGAGAGGCCATGTGGGGACACAGTGAGAAGGTAGCTGATTGCAAGTCAGAAGGAGAGGTCTCATGGGGACCTAGTCCTGCTGACACCTTGATCTCAGATTTCCATCTTGCAAAACTGTGAGAGAATACATGTCTGCTGTTTAAGCCTCCCAGTCTATGGTATTTTGTTGTGGCAGCCTGAGCTGACTAAGACTCCTGGAGAAATACCTGGCTCACATGAGGCCAATCAGAAAGAGTCTGTTCTGGAGAACACTCAACCTGGAACTGAGCAAGAGTGGGTAGCTGAGGCTGTGGGCTGGAACACCACAAGCACTTCTGGCAAGCAGCTGTCACAGAGAGAGGCAGAGGCCAGAAATGGGACCATGCGGATAGTTCTGGAACCCTGGGTTCTACCCGACCCACATTCTGCACGTGGAACCAATGAGACTATAGTATTCTGAAAATTCTCTCCCCTTTAGGCTTAAGTCATTTGACTTAGGTCCTGTTACTTGCAACCAACAAAGAGTTTTTATGTTCATCTTTGAAAATTCCTTCATTTATTAAACAAGCAGAGATGAAATGCTTCTGAGCCAGGCACTGTGCAAGGCACCAGCGATAGAGATGAAAAGGAGTTCACTGTTCAGCAATGGGACGGATGCCTTGACTAGCAGTTATTCAAAGCACAGTGAATGTTTCCTATGAGGGCATCTGCACCAACGTGGTGAGGACACTAAGAAACTTTCATGGGAGAAGGGGTATGGCATCAAGTCTTGAATGATGACTGCTTTACTGCTGAACCCCATGGTTAGCACTGCATGGACAGAAGTCAGCTGTAAGACATCACCTTCTACTTTCTGTTCACACATTTTGTCATAAAGCATTCACAGCCGCAAATGGAAAAGCACTAACTGAAGCCATATTTACTGCAAATAATCAGCACTGTTTATGGAAAATGACTTTCTGAATCTTTTGCTGTTTTTTTCTTAAAGCAAATAACTCAGTCACCTACTATAAAAGTTAGATCTCTGACCTTATTAATGTCCTGCAGAATATCCTATTTAATTTCCCTAAATTGGTCCCTGGGGTGACTGACTAAAACTGCAACATTGTTAGCAATTGCAATCCGATGATACCAAATCAACACAAATGAGTCTTGAATGTGTTTAGTGTTGAAATATATGGGAAATTACTCTCTTACCTCTCCCTTGCCCCTGAGACAATATACAGGGCTGTATATAATATGCACTGAAGTATTTAAATAATGAATTATTCAAAAAGAAAAGAAACTGCAGGTACCTGATGCCAAAAATCATGCCTGTGAATTCTTAATCTGTTCTCCAATGGGATTAGTATTTAGGACTATGAAAGATATCCTAATTATGCAGAATTTCAGAGTTGATTTTCTGCAGGGCCTGTGCAGATCTAAAAAGCATTAGGCAACAATAAAAACAGATGACTATGAATTTCTGAATTCATAATTTAGTTTCCCTTATGGGAGAAATGACATTTTTATTTATGGGCTCTTCACTCATCAGGTGGGTGCTGAAGTTTCTCTCCTTTCTCAAAGGCACAACGCTTGCTGCGAGCGCATCCAAACAATCATCCTTCTAAAACAGATGTGTGAAATTTACAGGGCTGTCTAACACAGGACCAATGCAATATATTTTTCCTCTTGTTAGTCCCCACCTGCCGGGGTGCTAGAATAAAACAAAAGAACTGAGAATAATATGGCCAACTAAGGAATCCTGGACCTTTTAATCAAATTAGGAAGAGAAGGCAAGTTTGCTTGATGAATTCCATTCCCTTGTTAAATTTTCCGGCTACACATTGATAGGATGGAAGGGGAGTAATCCTCTCCATGGCCAAGTTACAGGGGCTCCATAAAGAGTTGTTCAGTGGGTGGATGGAAAATAAAAGGTGTCAATTATCCTATATGCATTTGTTTTTCTTTTCTGTTAATGGAAAACGTTTTTCTTCTTCTTTATACAATGTTTGGACCAGGTGATAATTTCATATTCCCTCCCAACTATCCAAGGGGAAGGGCAAAACACGGAGAAAACCGGAACAGAAGCACAACCAATATTGTCACATTTATCCACAATATTCATTTTCTTCCTGCTTTTGCCAGCAATCAATAATCATTTATTTAGCACCCCCAGGGTGTTCAGCTCTGTGCCAACTACTTCAATTAAATATTCAAAGCCATTTCTAACGCCACTGAAAACCAAAGCAACCGCAGTTAGGGATAAATCACATATCCCTCCTTTAAACTCATTGGGAAGAGTAAGCTATTTGAAAATAACAGATAGTATTGTCATATTTTCCTTCCAATGTCTCAACAGACTTCGAATAGAGAAAACCAACGACTTCGTTAGAAATGATGTTTGCTTTTAAACCACATATGCTTGCAAGCAGGAGGTGGAGGCAGAGATATGGGTGAAGTTTTAAGAAAACATCAAATGCAATTTGCTATTTGTGTCCTGTGGCAATTTTACCCAAAAGGAAAACCTAGAGTGCCTGGCACCTGCCCCTGCCCTCCCTGAAAGACAGCCATGTGTTCTCCTGTCAATGCACAAAGGGCAGCTCCTTTCTGCAGGCCAAGCTGTGGGAGCAAAGGACGGGGGCCTATTGCTGTGGCCTGAGGGTGGACATGCCACTTTTTCCACTTTGCTTGGCGCGAACATATTCACTGTCACTCCCAGCCAGGTATTTTTTGCTTGGATGAATTAATTTTTCAATGAGTTGTGCTGAGCAAATTTCTGAAATACAATATTTATCAGCAAAATACCCAAGCCCCAAGGGAAACAGCAGGCCTAACAGCAGCAGACAATGCAGCCACCACCCGCCTCCTGGACTCACCCAAACCTGGTCCCTCCCTCCCATGGGGACAGTAGGTGGGGACCAACTGCTTCAGTAGCAACCAGACCCTCACCCACAGGGTGGTGAGGTGGGCACCTGCATGAGGAAGCCCCAGAGGCCAGGCCACTCTGATTCCTCCCGTGGTGCTGAATGAAAGAAAATGGCCTGCATAGCCCCACCGGTCCACCTGACCCTGCATGGCCCATGCCAGGCAGTCCTGTCTTGGTCAGGGCAGGGCTTTCCACTTACTTAATACCAAGATGATAACCCTGAGACTATCTTCAGCATTAGTGGTGGGGAGGGGTGGGGGAGGGGGACACATGTGGCTACTTGGATCATCCCTACACACCAAGACCAACAACAGGTGTCAGCAGAGCCCTGATTTCCCAAGTATTATTATTATTATTAGTAGTAGTAGTAGTAGTAGTAGTAGTAGTATTTTTGAGATGGAGTCTTGCTCTGTCACCCAGGCTGGAGTGCAGTGGCGCCATCTCGGCTCACTGCAAGCTCCGCCCCCTGGGTTCACGCCATTCTCCTGCCTCAACCTCACATGTAGCTGGGACTACAGGCGCCCGCCACCATGCCCAGCTATTTTTTTTTTTTTTTTTTTGTATTTTTAGTAGAGACGGGGTTTCACTGAGTTAGCCAGGATGGTCTCGATCTTCTGACCTCTTGATCTGCCCATCTCAGCCTCCCAAAGTGCTGGGATTACAGGCATGAGCCACCGCACCCAGCCACCAAGTATTATTATAAAACCACTTCCTCCTAAGTGATTAGTCCTTAACAGTCCCTGTTATAGAAGGTGAGGAGGAAGACAAAGGGAAATAAAATTAAATATGTGTTTAAAATATATATATATGTACACACACACACACATATATTTATATATGCGTGTGTGTGTATATATATGTATATATACACACACATACACAGACATATACATACAAACAAATCTATACATAAAGATATCTAATAATCCATGTGCTTTCTGAAAATGAAATAGGCCCAGTATAATTTACCTTTTGGAACATTTCATAAAAGTAAGAACTTTCTACCAACCCCAGGTGTCTAGCAATGAATGAGACCAGGGGCCTGCAGACCAAATGTGGCCCACTGACCGTTTTTGTCAGTAAAGTTTTATTGGCACATGACCATACCCATTTGTGTACATGTCAATGGTGCCTTCACTTTCATAGGATGGCAGAGTTGAATAGTTGCAACACAGACTGTATGGCCTCCAAAGCCTGAAATATTTACTATTTAGCCCTTGACAGAAAGAATTAGTCACTCCCTGAAATGAGACCAGCTGATGAGGTGGTGAGTCGGCTCTATAGTGACCATCAGCTTTGACTTCAGCAGAGTACTCAAACCTGGTTTACCAAGGTTTACCAAACCTACCTATGCAACAGAATCACCGGATGCTTCTGAAAAGCGGTACTCCCAGGGCCCACTGGCCCTGAATCAGAATCTCCAGATGCGTGGGTGGAGCAGGCGGGTTTAAGAGGCACTAGTTGGCTCCCAGGAGTTCTGATCGTCGCATCTCACGTCTCCTTCACTTTCCACCCTTTTCCTAGATCTTTCCTGTGCATTTCCTCGTTTAGTGTGAAGATGCAATTATTATTCTCATTTTGCAGGTGAGGAGGTGAGGCTCCTGTGATGTGCCTGCTGGTCAATATAGAGCCAGGGCTCAGACTGAAGGGCAGAACCTCTTCCATTAACTCCCGACCCCTCCCCATGACCTCTAAGATCCACAACCCTATAAAGTCCCAAATAAAACAGGAAAGAAAGCCTCAAAGACAGAGCGAGCTCATTAGCATGTAACCAGCAAATGCACACATTTTGGGTTTGGTATGCGCAGGAGAGCAGGACACCTATTCAAGGAACTGTGCCTGGCACAAGGATGAGCAAGTTCACACATTCACCCATTCAATAAGCACTACAAAATTCTAGGCACCAGGATAAGATAGGACTATGACCAGGAAGGAGACAGCATGATGCTGCCCTCATGGAACATTCCAGAAGAGTTGGAGGGCAGGGGCTTACCCAGATAATTCCAGGGACATTGAGTGTTGAGTTTGCCCTTGGGTCTTGCCAATCACACTCCTACCTGGTCTCCCTACCCTAAACCTCTGCTTGGCTCTCTCCTTCACTCAGCTCCCAACTCTGATGTCATCTTCCTAAAGACCTTTCCTGGCCAAGCTCCCCCCGTGAGTTCCCTACACTGCCCAGTCTGGTTTCATGTTACTTCTTACCCTGACCTATGGATTGATTCTGGTTTTCTCTGGTCTCTCCCTTACCCCAGGATGAAAACTTTCAGAGAGCAGGACATGGTCTCATGTGTGATGGTTGTGGTGTGCCACATCTGCTCCTGCCTCCCTCCTTCTCTTGCTCCCTCCCTCGATCTCTCCTTTCCTTCCCACATTTCACCACCTAAAACATGAATGAACAACAGGGTTCTACCATGGTATTAAGAATATGGGTACTGAAGCAGGGTGGGTATGGCCCTAAAAGAAGGGCCTGCAGGGATTAGATGTCCTTGGCAATATTTGGAAATGAGTGCGTTTGGGTTAGCCCTTCAGTGCAGAATGGGACTTCTCTTGTGGCCCCATCCAATCTCCTCCTCCCCATCTCTGGTACATTCTGTTCAGGCTTTGGCCAGTTTTGTGCAGCGCTGCCCACGGGGCTACCTTGGCCACTGGGGGATGGGGGTGTGATGGATCCCCAGAGGACACACCTCAGATGCTCTTCCTACGGCTCATCTGAGGGGCCATTGGAGGGAGGACTGGTCACCCCAGGGGTTCAGCACTCCTCGCTTTGGTCTTTCCAGTTTCCCAGCTTCATCCTCCTGGTTCCTCACTCACTCCTCCTCCTGGACACATTTCCCAGTCAACTATGGCTGCAAGGCTTTTCTCAGGCTCTGCTGTAAGGGGAAGTCGGGCTGAGCCCAATTTCAACTCAGCCATGATGTCTCCCACCATCTCACCCCTATCGAGTGGCCTGTCCCACCCCTGACCTTGAATTTGAGTTCCCCAGGGGCTTTGGTGGTGCCCTCCTCTGTTCTTGGAATGACTAACAGGATCTTCACAGGTCCTTCTAAGTGGCTGCCTCCATGCCTTGCTCATAACAAAATCTCAATAAACATTTGTTAAGTGTGGTTTCACAAAAATGAATCCATCTACATTTCTGAATAAATAACAGTTCCTGTGTATAAGGATCCTGCCTGAGTCCGTGAATGAGCCTTATCATGGAACACTGAGTTAAGTAGCATTTAGAGGACCTGGTGTGACTCAGTGGCCCAGGAACTCTGCATGGTCCACCTGCTTTCTGTCCTGAGGGTCAGCTGCTTCCCCAGTAGGGCCAACACTCAGGCACTCAGGCATGGAGGCAGGTCATAGAGAATGCAATGCCATAGGCTCCCCTCTGCTTCCAAGCTGCCATCAAAGGGGATACAGGCCGGAAATAACACTGAGGGGTTTTTTAACACATGCCAAAAGAGCACGAGGCTATCTCCTCTTGTGTTCAAACACAGGGAAAGCGGGCAGCTAAATGCAGGGCAAAGCTGCCTTTGCTCTAGCAGGCAGGCAGAAGCCAAAGGAGCTGACTCCTTCACAGTGAGCTCCTCCTCCTGCTCCTTCTCTACAGCTCGCAAGCACCGGTATGTTGAGCCTTTGCCCCAGCCCCATCCTGCCAGGAGGCAGGATGCAGGAAACACTGGTTGAATTGATCGCCGCTCCAACTTTACTGGATTCTCCCTGCATTGGTTCAATAGGCTTCTATTTAACCCTTTGGATATAATTCGGCAAAGTGCACGTCTCTCCAGAGCAGGATTCTGTTTCTGTGCTGCATTTGAGTTCATCTCACGACCTGCTCGGAAACCAGGAAGGATGCCGAAGTGAGTGATCAGCTCTTGATTGCCTGGTGGACCGGCCTCCCCAGCCCCTCTGGCAGCTGTCTGGGAGGCCTCCAGTTACTGAGGTGGACAAAGAAACTGCAGCAGCATTGCAAACAGACCAAGAGTGTGAGCCTGCCGGACAAGTCTGTTCTGTGTCTGTGAGGAGCGCACATTCTCCCCATTCCCCACTTCCTGTGCCTGGACTCCCTGGGCTTGGGGTGAGACCACCTTACTGTATGACTCTGCTCCCTCCCCTCTCGTGCGTCCCCCAGGGTTCTAGCTCTTCATTCTCAGCTGCACTGCCTGACCTGTGTTCCAAGCCAGCCCATCATGCAGGGAAACTGGGCCTCAGATTCATTTCTCCTCCCTGCCCGGCTGATCACAAAGCACGCCCTGCTCGGGTTTCCAGGGCATTTTCTTGTCCCAGCTTCTCTTTCCCAGATCCTCCGTCTGCATTGGCTGAGGGCTTCTCTGTGCTCCTCACCCTGCAGTGAGCATTCAAATAGGATGACAGCCCTATTTTTAAGCAAAGAAAACAGCCTTCTGCAGGAGAACTGAAATGAGATGAGGAATACAGGGCCGGACCAGCCAAGTGCCCTTTTTAAAAGGATGAAACTAGAAAGTCTGAGGGTTGGTTTGTTCTTTTTTTTTTTTTTTTTTTTTTTTTTTTTTTATAAGAAGAACCTATACTGTCGGCCACTCGCAAAGGCTAAACTAGTTTTATAAAAGTTATAGCTGGGGTCCTCTGAAGGAGGTGGCAGCCCTTTTGGCACCTTAGCTGGAAAACAAATTGTTCCAGGTCTAGTGCCCAACACCCCCCACCCCGCCCCCAGGGAAGTGCTCAGTGGAGCTTCTTGCTGATCCGCGTCCAAACTCTTGGGCCCACACCATTGCATTATCCCTGCAGAGACCAGCATGGTTCATTCCCTGGCCCCACCGGAACTTCAGAGCCTTCTGAAGCTCCCCTTCTCACTCATGTATTCACTCCAGCGCCATTTTCTGAGCACCCTCCAGATGCCAGGCACAGTTCTAGGCACCAGATGTGCAAGGTGAACTTCAACATGACCCCGGATTGTGCACTGCTGCTGGGAAGGTAAAATGCTTCCTCTGCTGTGGAAGACAGCACGGCAGTTCCTCAGTCACTTACAAATAGAAATTGCTGCCGGGCGCGGTGGCTCACACCTGTAATCCCAGCAGTTTGGGAGGCCAAGGCAGGCAGATCATGAGGTCAGGAGATCCTGCCCAACATGGTGAAACCCTGTCTCTCCTAAAAATACAAAAATCAGCCGGGCGTGGTGGCGGGCGCCTGTAATCCCAGCTACTCAGGAGGTTGAGGCAGGAGAATGGCTTGAACCCGGGAGACGGAGGTTTCAGTGAGCCAAGATCGTGCCACTGCACTCCAGCCTGGTGACAGAGCAAGACACCATCTCAAAAAAAAAAAAAGAAAAGAAAAGAAATTGCCAAATAATCCAGCAATTCCATTTCTTACATATGCCCCCCAAAACTGAAAGCAAGAACTTGAACTGACATTTGTACACCATGTTCACAGCAGTATTGTCCACAATAGCCAAAAGGTGGAAGCGACCAAAGTGTCTGTTGATAGCTGAATGGATAAACAAAATAAATGCGTATGGGGCATACACACACACAATGAAACATGATTTAGCCTTCACAAGAAAGGAAATTCTGACCCATGCTGCAACATGAATAAACCTTGAAGACATTAGTGAAATAAGTCAGACACAAAAGGACAAATGTTGTATGATTCCACTTACATGAGGTATCTAGAGGAGTCAAATGCACAGAGACAGAAAGTAGAATGGGGGTTGCCAGAGCTGGGGCTACGGGGGAAATGGAGAGTTATTGTTTAATGGGTACAGGGTCTCAATTTGGGAAGATGGAAAATCCTGGAGATGATGTTTGCACCACAACATGAATGTACTTAATGCCACTAACTGTACACTTAAAAATGGTTAAAATACAAACACCGCATGTTCTCACTCATAGGGGAAATTGAACAATGAGAACACTTGGACACAGGGTGGGGAACATCACACACTGGGGCCTGTTGTGGGGTGGGGGGAGGGAGGAGGGACAGCATTAGGAGATACACCTAATGTAAATGATGAGTTAATGGGTGTAGCACACCAACATGGCACATGTATACCTATGTAACAAACCTGCACATTGTGCACATGTACCCTAGAACTTAAAGTATAAAAAAAAAATGGTTAAAATAGTAAATTGTATGCTACGTGCATATTATCACAATAAAAATAATTTAAAATGAATATACAAATAAAAACCACAGTCCCTGATCTCAAGGCTCTCCAGGTCTTGTGGCTCTGGGCAGTTGTCCCCAAGGCTCGTCTGGACACTTGCACCACCACTGTTGTCCACAGGAGTGATGACAGAAAATATTACAGGTTTTATTTGCACTTACTTTTATCTCATCTTTTATAATATCTGCAGAGAACTTATGAGTACAATGGCTTGTAGTCATACTTTATAGACAAATAAATGGGCCATCATCAGGAGTGCCCTAAAAGTTCCTTTCTGGTGGGGATGAGCGATAGAAAGGAATATGGAGCCCCGTCCTGGTGGATAGGGCTTCGTGGAGGGCCAGGGTATACCCCCAGAATTGGAATCGGCTCCTTACCGTGGGGAGGGTGGTGGTGGGTTGGGAAGTGTCATCATCCAAGATGTGCTAATGACCACAAATATGCAATGAAGTTGGGGACGGTCGTCCACCAGGCCACCAACCCTGCACTGGGAAGGCCAAGCAGGGGTCTAGAAACAGCCCACCGCAGGACTTCACACCAGCACTGGCTCCCAGCTCCCCTTCCCTTTCTTCAAAAAAGATCATGGCTTCTTTTGGAGCCTTTTCCCATTGTTCCTGGGACTGCTTGTCACCCTGCAGAACTGCGGGCAGCTGAGCCTGGCACAGCCACTGTGGCTAACACCACTACCTGGGGCCAGTCTTGCCTGCATGGGCTCTCTCCCTGCTAGGATTAGAGTCTGCCATTAGACACCTCACTGTGGTGGACCTTCCTACAGCCCCACTCAGAAGGAACTTGGGTCACGCTCTTCCAGGACAGTGCCGAGTGTAGCTGTCAACCATCCTTTCCACTGTCCTTCAGCAGGGACCCACACCAACCACTGACAAGCCTCTATCTTGGATGAGGTCCAGCCCCACCTTGGAGGGAGGGGAATTTGCTGAGGCTTCCAAGGAAGATGCTCTTCCTTGATCTGGGAGATACTTTGCTCAGTATCTGTGAAGTCTGGAACTTCCACAGCCATCCTCTCCTGAGAACACAGCAACAGCAGGGAAGCCAGAGTGAATACACAGAAGGCAATCATGTTCTTGATTTTGGAACAGCCAAATCAAAGCATCCCTGAGGTCTGCCTTACTACTGGATTCCAGTTCCACATGCAAATGAATCCTAAACTCTTTTAGAATTCAGTTTGAATTTATTATTTGCACCAAAAGCATCCTAATTATGCACTGGCTATTTGATTTGGGTCCTGTTTTTTTTTTTTTTCTTGCTGGCTTTGATAGACCAGGGAACTCTCCAAGGACTTCTCTCAGGCTGGAATTATTTTCAGCAGAGCATGGAGTGATGTTTTCGCTTGTGCTCTCCATTTTCTCTCAGAAGCCAGTGAGTTCTTTGAACACAAAATGTCTGAGACAGGTCTCAGTCAATTTAGAAAGTTTATTTTGCCAAGGTTGAGGATACGTCTGTGACACAGCCTCAGGAAGCCCAAGGCGGTTGGGGGTGTAGTTTGCTTCTATACATTTTAGGGAGACATGAGGCATCAGTCAGTACGTGTAAGATGTACATTAGTTCGGTCCAGTAAGGCAGAGCAACTTGAAGTGGGGGCTTCTAGGTTAGAAGAAGATAAGAGACAAAAGGCTGCATTCTTCTGAGTCCTTGGCCAGCCTTCCACTGAATGCACAATTTAGTCTGGCTCAGTGAATCTGCATTTTTACATAAACAGTAGGGGAGAGGGAGCAATCAGATATGCATTTGTCTCAGGTGAGACTCAGAGGGATGACTTTGAATGGAATGAGAGGAAGGTTTGCCCTAAGCAGTTCCCAGCTTGACTTTGCCTTTTAGCTTAGAGATTTGAGGGTATTTTTGTTAATTATTGTGGATGAGATTATTTTCTTGATTTATTTTTTTTGATCAGTTCATTGGTAGTGTAGAGAAACACTACTGACTTTTGTATGTTGATTTTTGTGTCCTGCAAGTTTACAGAACGTATTAATCTAACAGTTTTGGTAGAGTCTTTAGGATTTTCTATATTTAAGATCATTTTATCTGCAAACAGAAACAATTTAACTTCTTCCTTTCTTATTTGGATGATCTTTTGTTTCTTTCTCATGCCTGAGTGTTCTGGATAGGACTTCAGTACTATGTTGAATAGAAGTGGTGAAAATGGGCATCCTTGTCTTGTTCCTGACCTTAGAGAAAAAGGTTTTCTCCAATGGTGAAAAAAATTTTCACCATTTAGGATGATGTTAGTGAAACGACGTAGTTCCCTTGACCCCTTTGTGGAGCTCACAATGGGGTTGGCTCATTTACTCAGCCCACAGCTCTCAACCCCTCATGAGAGGGGGAGCATCCAGGTGAGCAGTTGCAGAGGCCGGGATGAGTGCTTCTGGGTGCCAGCAGGAGTAGAACTCTTTGCGGCCCTGCGGCAGCATCTGGGGGATACCTGCAACCTTCAAAGCCTCAGAGGGTGTGTGTTACAGTGTGCTTTTCTAGCTTTGGCACACTGTATGGCTTACGTGTTTAACAGCTCAGTGGAGGGTCAGGGTGACAGCCTTTTGCACTCACCCTCTTGGTATCCAAGTTCTTGTCTCGTCCAGCATCCAGCAAAAATCAGGTCGCACAGATGAATTGAAGGGTGGTGAATGTGGAGAATGTTACTGAGCAGTGGAAGTGGCTCTCAGTGGGATGGGAGCTGGAAAGGGGATGGAGTGGGAAGGTAGTCTCCTCCTGGAGTTCAGTCGTCCCCAGCTGAACTCTTCTCTGAAGTCCCACTATCAAGCTGTCCCTCTGAAGTCAAGCTGCTTCTCTCTGCCCACTGCCCAGTGGAGCCTGGGGATTTTATGGGTACAGGAATGTGGGTCTGGGCAGGGTGGGGCAGGGTGGTTTTGGAAAAGGCAACATTTGGGCAGGAAAACAGGAATGTATTTCTCACTTTGGTCTGCAGGTCCAGGCTTGAGGATGGGGCTTCACCAGGGACCTCCCCTTCTCTGCCTAGTGTTTCTCTGCCTCCTGTCCATATCATTAGCTGTGGGTTTGTCATATATTATCTTTATTTTGTGGAGGTATTTTCTTTTTATACCTAATTTATTGAGAGTTCTTATGAAAAGATGTTAAATTTCGTCAAGTGTTTTTTATGCATCTATTCAGATGATTGTTTGTTTGGTTTTTGTCCCTTGTTTTGTTGATGTGATGTATCACATTTATTGATTTCCCTATGTTAAACCATATTTATGTAGCTGCCCAATGGGTTCACCTTGCCTGCTGCCTAGACAGAGCTGATGTATCAAGACAGGAATTGCAATGAAGAAAGAGTAATTAACGCAGAGCCGGCTGTGCAGGAGACAGGAGTTTTATTATTACTCAAATCAGTCTCCCTGAGCATTTGGGGATCAGAGTTTTTAAAGATAATTTGGTGGGTAGGGGCTTGGGAAGTAAGAAGGGCTGATTGGTCAGGTTGGAGATGGAATCATAGGGGGTCAGAGTGAGGTTTTCTTGCTGTCTTCTGTTCCTGGGTGGGATGGCAGAACTGGTTGGGCCAGATTACTGGTCTGGGTGGTGTCCGCTGATCTATCCAGTGCAGGATCTGCAAAATATCTCAAGCACTGATCTTAGGAGCCAGAGCCTGCATGACCCCTAAACTGTAATTTCTTTCTTTTTTTCTTTTTTGTAATTGCAATATTTAATAGAGTGAAATACAGTGAAAACAGAGCTCCCATACAAAGGGAGGGGACCCAAAGGGGGTTGCCGTTCCAGCTCGGCTCGAATACCTGTTTATATCCTGATCACTGTCCCTCCCTCTGTGCTCTCAGGCAACAGATGATTGGCTATTTCTTTACCTCCTGTTGTTGCCTAATTAGCATGTTAGTGAGCTCTCCTTACTATCTTATTGGTCGGGTGTGAGCTCAGTTGCAAGACCCGTGTTTAAAGGTGGAAGCGGTCACCTTCCGAGCTAGGCTTAGGGATTCTTAGTCGGCCTAGGAAATTCAGCTGGTCCTGTCTCTCAGTCCCCCCTCTCAACAGGAAAACCCAGGTGCTGTTGGGGAGGTTGGCCGACACCTGCTCTAACTGCTTCCTGCTGAATTGGGGCATAGCAGGGGTCGTGCAGTTGAGATTTCTTTGTGAGGGGTGCCTTCGATGTCATTAACATCAGAGCATGGGCTAGCAGGCTGATCCGGGGGTCCACGGTGGATCTTAGTCATGGACTGCATCTGGGGCTCCATTTGAAGAATGATTTATAGTTTTACGGCTTCAATTCTGGAAGACACGAACTTAATAAGGAGGTTAAAGACACAGGGATTGAAATGTATGGCCTGCAGTGCAGGGGATTATTTCTTTGGCACACTTCACAGACCCTGACTATTTGCTTGATAGTTTTGAAAAGACCTGGTCCAGTAAATAATAATTTGGCCATCTGATGGGTGCTATCAATGCCTAAGTGAAAGGTTTGGTGAAGGGTTTTAAGTAATTTCCATTGGTTAGCTGTAGGCAAAAGTATTTTTCCTTCTTCGGTGGCTAGCCATCCTGAGGGGAGGAAACTATGTCTTCATGAGGTTCCCCATTCTATTTCTTCTTCTGAGTACTGGGGCTTGGTGTCCTGGAGGGGAATACCGCATACTAGGAGTCCTTCTATAAGCATTTTAATGTTGGGTCCTGCCTTGCGGCTCTTTTGGCTTCAATATCCTCTTGGTGGTTCCTTTCTATTTCCTTTTCCTTTCCTTTCTGGTGACCCCGGCAGTGTAAGACTGCCACCTCTTCAGGTTTCTGTACAGCCAATAATAATCTCCTACTGGCTTCCTTACGTTTGATAGGTGTTCCCTCCGAAGTTAGGAATTCCCTTTCTCTCCATATTGCTGCAGGGGCGTGGAGGACTAGGTAAGCATATATAGAGTCTGTATATATATTTATCCTTTTTCCTTCTCTCCTAATTCTAGTGCCCGAGTGAGGTTTATTAGTTTTGCCAGCTGAGCACTAGTTCCTGGAGTGAGGGGATTACTTTCAAGTATTCCATTATCGCCAACCACTGCATACCCCACTTTTCGAAGTCCTTTTTCTACAAAGGAACTTCCATCAGTATACAAGTTGAGGTTGGGATCAGTAAAGGGAACCTCTAAAAGGTCCCCCAAGCAGCATAGGTTTGAGCAATTACCTGTTGACAGTTATATTCTATCTTTTCTCCGTTGTCTGGAAGAAATGTGGCTGGGTTAAGAGTTGCACAAGTGTGCAGTCGCAGCACTGGCCCTTCAAGTAATAGAACCTGATATTTAAGTAAACAGTTGTCTGACAGCCACAAGTCTCCTTTAGCAGTGAGTATGCCATTCACATCATGAGATGTCCACACAGTAAGATCTCTTCCCTGTGTTATTTTAACTGCTTCAGATACTAAGACTGCTACTGCTGCCACTACCCGTAAACAATGAGGCCAACCCTTTGCCACTACATCAATTTCCTTACTCAGGTGTGCCATGGGTTGCAGGCCCATCCTTTGGACCTATGTAAGGACTCCTAGAGCTATTCCTGTTTTTTCTGTGACATATAAAGGAAAGTCTTGCCTTGTTGGCAAGCTTAACACTGGGGCTTGGGCTAGGGCCCTCTTTAGGGCCTGGAAAGTCACTTCTGCTTCAGGTGTCCATTTTACTAAGTGGGTATTGGCTTTCTGATAAACCATAATTTCTAATCTTGTAGCTAATGTATTAGTGCTGCAAAGGCGGACTGGTCCCCAGGCAAGAAGGGAGTCTTTTCAGAAAAGGGCTATTATCAATTTTGTTACAGAGTCAAACCATAAACTGAATTTCTTCCCACAGTTAGTTTTGTCTATGCCCAGGAATGAACAAGGACAGCTTAAAGGTTAGAAGCAAGATGGAGTCTATTAGCTCTGATCTCTTTCACTGTCATAATTTCCTTGTTTATAATTTTTGCAAAGGTGGTTTCACTTACCTCTCCGGGATAAATCCCACTTGACCATGGTGAATGATCCTTATAATGTGCTATTGAATTCAGTTTGCTAATATTTTGTCTAGGATTTTTGCAGCCACGTACATCAGGGATATTGGCCTGTAATTTTTTTCTTGTAGCATCCTTGTCTGGCTTTGACATCAGGGTAATGCTAACCTCACAAAATGAGTTTGTAAGTACTCTCTCTTCTTCAATTTTTTGGAAGAGTTTCAGAAGGACTGGCATCAGTTTTTCCTTAAATGTTTTGTAGAATTCAGCAGTAAAGCCATCAGGTCCTGGGATTTTCTTTGATGGGAGACTTTTTATTACTAATTCAATCTCTTTTCCTGTTATTGTTCTGCTCCGATTTTCTATTTCTTCATGATTCAGTTGTGGTAAGTTGTATGTTTCTTGGAATTTATCCATTTATTTTAGGTGATTCAATTTGTTGGCATGTAACTGTTTATAGTAATACCTTATGATTCTTTGTGTTTCTGTGGTATCAGTTGTAATGTCTCCTCTTTCATTTCTGGTTTTATTTGAGTCTTCTCTCTTTTTTTCTTTGCCTAGCTCAAGTTTTATGTGTTGTTTCAAAACATTAATTCTTAGTTTTATTGATCTTTTCTATTGTTTGTCTAGTCTCTTTATTTATTTCTGCTCTAATCTTTATTACTTTCTTTCTTCTACTAACTTTGGGATTTTTTTTTTTCCTACTTGAGGTATAACATTAGGATGGTTTATTAGAGATCTTTCTTTTTTGATGTAGGTTTTCATTGCTACGGCCTTCCTTGTTAGAATTGCTTTTGCTGCATCTCATAAGTTTTCGTATGCTGTGTTTCCATTTCTGTTTGTCTGAAAATATATTTAAATTTCATTTTTAATTTCCATTTTAATCCATTGGCTGTTCAGGAGTATGTTGTTTAATTTCCATATATTTGTAAATTTTCCAAAATGCCTCCCATTATTAATTTCTAATTTCATACTATTGTTGTCAGAAAAGATATTTGATATGATTTCAATCTTCTTAAGTTTGGTAAGACTTGTTTCCTGGGCTAACATATAATCTATCCTTAAAAATGTTGTGTGTGTACTTGAGAAGAATGTGTATTCTGATGCTGCTAGGTGTAATGTTGCATATGTCTGTTAGGTCCATTTGGCTTAAAATGTAATTAAAGTCCAATGTTTCCTTATTGATTTTTCTCTCTGAATGATCTGTCCATTCTTGAAAATAGGGTATTAAAGTTCTGTACTGTTATTTTCATAGTCTCTCTGTCCCTTCTGATCTATTAATATATGATTTATATATTTAGGTGCTCTTGTGCATATATATATATACATATATATATATACACACATATATATACATATATATATACACATATATATATACATATATATATACACATATATATATATACACACATATATATATACATATATATATACATATACATATGTATGTATATATATACATATATATATACACACATACACACACACACACACACACGTTCCCATTAGGTACATACACACAAACACATACATACACACACACACACACAATTGTTATATCTTCTTGATGAATTAGCCACATTATTACTGTATAGTGACCTTCTTTGTCTGTTTTTATGATGTTTTGCTTAAAGTCTATTTTATCTAATACAAATATAGCTACTCCTGATCTTTCTTGGTTTCTATTTGAACGGAGTTATCTTTTTCCATCCCTTCACTTCCAATCTGTGAGTATCCTTAAAAATGAAGTGAAAGTGAGTCTCTTGTAGGCAGCACATAGTCGGATCTTTCTTTTAACCTATCCATTCAGCCACTCTATATCTTTTGACTGGAAAATTTAATTCACTTATATTTGAGATAATTATTGGTAAAGACTATTGCCTTTTTATTTATATTTTTCTGTTTTTTTTTTTTTTTTTGGTAGATCCTTTGTTTCTGTCTTCCTCTCTTTCTGTCTTCCTTTGTGATTAAATAATTTTCTACAGTAGTATCCTTTGATTCCTTACCATTTCTCTTTTTTTGTACCTACTATAGGCTTTTGCTTTGTGATTGCCATGAGGCTTACATAAACCACCCTTTATACTCTGGTCATTATTCATCCTTCTGATTTCAACACCACTTCTGTCTACACATGAACCCAAGCCCAATCACAAGAGACAAATAATGGGAAGGAGAAATGGGACTCTGTGTATTTACTTGGAGCAAAGGAAAGAACCAAACACCATGATTTCAAGCATCTCTATTATTCTCATTCAATTTCCCATAGTTGCCTCATTTTATATCTCACCAGTCTCTCTATTAGTAGATACAAGGAACATTTTAATGTTTTCTTATATTTCAGCCAGTTGTGTTCACAGGATGCTTCCAACATTGTGATCTTAAATCTAATTTAATGAATCAAGTTACTATGTAGAAAGTCACTGAATTAACCGTAGCTTATTCTTCTCCAGTGCATATATCCTGGTATCATTTATCTTGCTGTTGCTCTTTCACCTCATTTCTTTCAAGAATTACATGAACATTCACATGTGTTAAATTAAAAATATATACAACCTTGTAACAGGGAGTTATCATTTGCCTAAAATATGGCCACCTGACAGCCTTGTAAGCCATTACAGACAAGACAGGACTTAAACATGAAACTGAAGGCTGTCTTGTCATGCACAGCAGATGTCTCCTGCAAAACTCACTGTAAGTCAAAAATACTACAGTTTGAGTCGTGCCTGAAATGCACAGAAGAATGTTTTTCTTTCCTCAACAAACTGGTAGTAAGTTATTTTCTACAATTAATAATGCTTATAGAAATATTAATTACTTGTGGTCGGGCGTGGTGGCTATTCCCAGAACTTTGGGAGGTCGAAGCTGGCAGACCATGAGGTCAGGAGTTCAAGACCGGCCTGGCCAATATGGTGAAACTCCATCTCTACTAAAAATACAAAAATTAGCCAGGTGCAGCAGCTGGTGCCTGTAATCCCAGCTACTCAGGAGGATGAGGCAGAGAATTGTTTGAACCCGGGAGGCAGAGGTTGCAGTAAGCTGAGATCGCACCACTGCACTCCAGCCTGGGCGACAAATTGAGACTCTGTCTCAAAAAGTGTGTGTGTGTGTATGTGTGTGTGTGTATATATGTGTGTGTGTGTGTGTGTGTGTAAAACTTGTAAAGGTAGCTCCAAGTTTAAATTGTGGCAATATTCTCTTAAGCAGGTTCTAGCTAACTGACAATTTGCCTCTCCACAGGAGTTGCCCTTAAATCACATGATCTTTTTTACGAGATAATTGGATTGGGGTGAAAGTTCAATTCAAGCTTAGCCAATCAAATTCTCTCAAAGTGGCTTAGTAATCAAAATAGCTTTGTCTCTCAGACACAGGGAGACTCAGTCAACTAGCCCTGAGAGACCAGTCATGAAAGAAATACAGACTGAAGTCTGCCATTTTGAGCCAACCAAGACAGAACCATGTGCATGGGTGTGATCTGAGTCTGGGCAGCAGAGATAGCAGAAAAAAGCAGTTTGGCAGCAACAACGAAGGGGGAGAGGAAGATGCCAGAGCACCTTACCCAAGCTCACCTGCACTTACTATATTTAGAATTCAAAAAATACGCTTTTATTCTATTCATAAATCCTGCATTACTTGGGCAGTCACACTGGCTAGTGTGCATTCAGTGATGCATTGGATGATGCTTTAGACAATGAAGCACAAACATCCAGTGGCCTCTTATCCACTCATCTTTCTTGACACTAGAAACTTCTCCCAGGCAGTCAGCTTTACTCACTCTGCTTTCTTTTTTTCTTTCTTTCTAATTTACCAGCTGTTCGTGAATGACCCCTGGAGAAGCCTTTAGTGACACACTGCCAATTATCTTCTATGAAGAAGCCCAAGTCCTCATGATGGGAATTTCCAAATCTTAGTGCACTCATGCCTTAGTTCTAATTAACAGAATTTCAAAGTTCAAAGGAACTTTATATGAAAGGACCATATGGCCCATATTTACAAGGTAATCCTCACATCAAATATTCTGTTTAATTTGCAATTAATCTATTCTCATTTTTGTTTCAGAAAAATGTTTCCCTTCAGGCCAGTCATGGTGGTTCACACCTGTAATCCTAGCACTTTGGGAGGCCAAGGCAGGAGGATTGTTTGAGTCCAGGAGTTCAGGACTAGCCTGAGCAACATGGCAAGACCCAATCTGTACAAAAAAATTTTAAAAATTTCAGGTGTGGTGGTGTACACCTGTGGTCCCTGCTACTCAGGAGGCTGAGGCAAGAGTGTTATGGTTTGGCTGTATCCCCACCCAAATCTCATCTTGAATTCCCACGTGTTGTGGGAGGGACCCAGTGGGAGGTAACTGAATCATGAGGGCAAGTCTTTCCCGTGCTGTTTTCGTGATAGTAAATAAGTCTCATGAGATCTGATGGTTTAAAAAAAGGAGTTCCTCTGCACAAGTTATCTCTCATTTTTTGCCTGCTGCCCTCAAGTATGATGCGACTTGCTCCTCCTTGTCTTCCACCATGACTGTGAGGCTTCCCAGCCATGTGAAACTGTAAGTCCAATTAAATCTCTTTCTTTTGTAAATTACTCAGTCTTGGATATGTCTTTATCTTCAGCATGAAAACGGACTAATACAAAGAGGATCACTTTAGCCCAGGAGGTTGAAGCTGCAGTGAGCCATGATTGCACCACTGCACCCTAGTCAGGGTGAAAGAGCAAGATCCTGTCTAAATAAAAAAAACTTCCCCTTCCTTCTCCTAGGGATCAAAGAATAAGTGTGGACCCAGTAGCTAATCTCAAGAAGCTTACAGTCTAGTGGAAGATTAAACAAGTACATGTTAATCAGGATTCCTCAGGTTACAAATGACAGAAACCCACCTAAACCAGGCTGGACAGAGAGAGGAACCCATTGGCTCAAGGAATCCAAGGATAGTTTAAAGATTCAATCTGAAAAAAAAGCAAGAACTCATCAAGGAATCAGAACCAACTGGGTTCTCCATCCAGACTCTTCCTCTGCATACACCAGTGAGGTTTATTTGTTAATAAAATGGAAAGATAATGTCTACCTTAGAAGTCTGGGGTAAAGATTGCATTTTAAACACCTTGGGGAAGTGCTGAGAATCATGCAAGGAAGGAGCTCAATAAATGTCCCTATTTTCTCTTATAGGTTCCACAGTACTTGTAAAACACTGAGCACTCAAATGCAGCAAATCTCAAAAACAAAGAATTTGTTACCACATATACTTTAAGTAGGATGAAATGGAAAACGGAAAACTGAAGAAAAGGGGGAAAACAGAGATAAAGGAACTTTTGAGTAATTAGGGAGAATCTTCCAGGAATCTTCCAGTCCAATAGAGATATTCCTTCTTCAAAAACCAAAGAGGTACATTCAATTTCTCCCCCTCCCAGGCAAGTTGCAAGAAATTATGTTGAAGAAAGTGTTATCAAAAAGGAAACCACACTTCCTAAATTTCCAACAGTTGCACAATAGCTAAAGTATTAAAATGGAATATGTAGAGCTAGAAAAATAGGAATACATTTATAATGCCTATGGATCTGAGTTAGAAAATGTTTATAGATTCAAGAATGAATTTGGAACCACTTGGAGAGACTGAGAACTCTCTGGAATTAGCATATAAAAAATAAGCAAGCATTCTGAAATCAAGCAGCATGGACTGATCCTGATTAGTACATTAGCAGTAGAAAAACTCATGAAGATGAACGTGGATGCAAAAGGGCCCAGAACAAAACTGCTTTCATCATCCATAGCTAAGGATTCACCAGTAACCTGATAAAGAAAGATCTGAAGGAAATCATGCGAAATGAGGAAAGATACATTTTTTAAACTGTCAAAGGTGCTAATTAGAATATTTTTAAACAACTGAAATGTCTAAATGAAAACAGAAAATTATGAAATATAAACTTGTACACACAGAGAAAGCTGTTTACATGGAATATGCTAAAATAATAACAATGGTCTGTTCTTAGGGTGGCACTATAGGCAACTTGTTCTTCATTTCTTTTCTGTAATGAATATGCATTACTCTTCATTAAAAAATGATTTTAGGAATAGACAATTCTCAAAAGAAGATATACAAATGGCCAAAAAACATATGAAAAAATGCTCAATATCACTAGTGATCAGAGAAATGCAAATCAAAACCACAATACAATACCACCTTTCTCCTGCAAGGATGGCCATAATCAAAAATATCAAAAAACAATAGACGTTGGCGTGAGTGCAGTGATCAGGGAACATTTCTACACTGCTGGTGGGAATGTAAACTAGTACAGCCACTATGGAAAACAGTGTGGAGATTCCTTAAAGAACTAAAAGTAGAACTACCATTTGATCCAGCAATCCCACCACTGGGTATCTACCCTGAGGAAAAGAAGTCATACAGAAAAGGAACTTGCACACGTATGTTTATAG
The DNA here is from genome assembly GCF_002776525.5 of Piliocolobus tephrosceles. Classification (NCBI taxonomy): domain Eukaryota; kingdom Metazoa; phylum Chordata; class Mammalia; order Primates; family Cercopithecidae; genus Piliocolobus; species Piliocolobus tephrosceles. The sequence continues at coordinate 7,114,420 of NC_045442.1, read as the reverse complement.
CAGCATAGTTTGCAATTGCAAAATCATAGAACCAACCCAAATGTCCATCAATTAAGAGTAGATAAAGGAACTGTGATATATATATATATATATATATATATAATGGAATATTACTTAGCCATAAAAAGGAATGAATTAATGGCATTTGCAGCAACCTGGGTGAGACTGGAATCTATTAATCTTAGTGAAGTAACTCAAGAATGAAAAACCAAACACCATATGTTCTCACTGATATGTGGGAGCTAAGCTATGAGGACACAAAGGTATAAGAATGATACAATGGACTTTGAGGACCTGGGGGGAAGAGTGGGAGGGTGCAAGGGAAAAAAGACTACAAATAGGGTGCAGGGTATACTGCTCCAGTGATGGGTGGACCAAAATCTCACAAATCACCACAAAAGAACTTCATTGGCTGGGCACAGTGGCTCAGGCCTGTAATCCCACCACTTTGGGAGGCCAAGGCAGATGGATCACCTGAGGTCAGGAGTTTAAGACCAGCCTGGCCAACATGGTGAAACCCCATCTCTATAAAAATACAAAAAATTAGCTGGGTATAGTGGTAGATGCCTGTAACCCCAGCTTCTTAGGAGGCTGAGGCAGGAGAATCGCTTGAACCTGGGAGGCAGAGGTTGCAGTGAGCCAAGATTGTACCATTGCACTCCAGCCTGGGTGACAAGAGGGAAACTCTGTCTCAACAACAGCAACAAAGAATCGTCCCAAAGGAACACAGCTCCTCACCAGCAATGGAACAAAGCTGGATGGGGAATGACTTTGACGAGTTGAGAGAAGAAGGTGTCAGTTGATCAAATTTCTGCGAGCTAAAGGAGGAAGCTCAAACCCATCGCAAAGAAGCTAAAAACCTTGAAAAAAAATTAGACGAATGGCTAACTGGAATAGCCAATGTAGAGAAGTCCTTAAATGAGCTGGTGGAGCTGAAAACCATGGCACAAGAACTACGTGACGAATGCACAAGCTTCAGTAACTGATTTGATCAACTGGAAGAAAGGGTGTCAGGTGATTGAAGATCAAATGAATGAAATGAAGTGAGAAGAGAAGTTTAGAGAAAAAAGAGTAAAAAGAGATGAACAAAGCCTCCAAGAAATGTGGGACTATATGAAAAGACCAAATCTACATCTGATTGGGGTACCCGAAAGTGATGGGGAGAATGGAATCAAGTTGGAAAACACTGCAGGATATTATCCAGAAGAACTTCCCCAATCTAGCAAGGCAGGCCAACATTCAAATCCAGGAAATACAGAGAACGCCACAAAGATACTCCTTGAAAAAAGCAACTCCAAGACACATAATTGTCAGATTCACCAAAGTTGAAATGAAGGAAAAAATGTTAAGGGTAGCCAGAGAGAAAGGTCGGGTTACCCACAAAGGGAAGGCCATCACACTAACAACAGATCTCTCAGCAGAAACTCTACAAGCCAGAAGAGAGTGGAGGCCAATATTCAACATTCTTAAAGAAAAGAATTTTCAATCCAGAATTTCACATCCAGCCAAACTAAGTTTCATAAGTGAAGGAGAAATAAAATCCTTTACAGACAAGCAAATGCTGAGAGATTTTGTCACCACCAGGCCTGCCCTACAAGAACTCCTGAAGGAAGCACTAACCATGGAAAGGAACAACCAGCACCAGCCACTGTAAAAACATGCCAAAATGTAAAGACCATCGATGCTAGGAAGAAACTGCATCAACTAATGGGCAAAATAACCAGCTAACATCATAATGACAGGACCAAATTCACATATAACAATACTAACCTTAAATGCAAATGAGCTAAATGACCCAATTAAAAGACACAGACTCGCAAATTGAATAAAGAGTCAAGACCTATCAGTGTGCTGTATTCAGGAGACCCATCTCACATGCAGAGACACACATAGGCTCAAAATAAAGGGATGGAGGAAGATCTACCAAGCAAATGGAAAACAAAAAAAAGTAGGGGTTGCGATCCTAGTCTCTGATAAAACAGACGTTAAACCAACAAAGGTCAAAAGAGACAAAGAAGGTCATTACATAATGGTAAAGAGATTAATTCAACAAGAAAAATGAACTATCCTAAATACATATGCACCAAATACAGGAGCACCCAGATTCATAAAGCAGGTCCTTAGAGACTTACAAAGAGACTTAGACTCCCACACAATAATAATGGGAGACTTTAACACCCTACTGTCAATATTAGACAGATAAAAGAGACAGAAAGTTAACAAGCATATCCAGGAATTGAACTCAGCTCTGCATCAAGTGGACCTAACAGACATCTACATAACTCTCCACCCCAAGTCAAGAGAATATACATTTTTCTTAGCACCACATCGCACTTATTCCAAAATTGACCACATAGTTGGAAGTAAAGCACTTCTCAGCAAATGTAAAAGAACAGAAATTATAACAAACTGTCTCTCAGACCACAGTGCAATCAAACTAGAACTCAGGATTAAGAAACTCACTCAAAACCACTCAACTACATGGAAACTGAACAACTTGCTCCTGAATGACTACTGGGTACATAATGAAATGAAGGCAGAAATAAAGATGTTCTTTGAAACCAATGAGAACAAAGATACAACATACCAGAATCTCTGGGACACATTTAAAGCAGTGTGTAGAAGAAATTTATAGCACTAAATGCCCACAAGAGAAAGCTGGAAAGATCTAAAATTGACACCTTAACTTCGCAATTAAAAGAACTAGAGAAGCAAGAGCAAACACATTCAAAAGTGAGCAGAAGGCAAGAAATAACTAAGATCAGAGCAAAACTGAAGGAGATAAAGACACAAAAAAACCCTTTAAAAAAATCAATGAATCCAGGAGCTGTTTTTTTAAAAAGATCAATAAAATTGATAGACTGCTAGCAAGACTAATAAAGAAGAAAAGAGAGAAGAATCAAATAGACGCAATAAAAAATGATAAAGGGGATATCACCACCGACCCCACAGAAATACAAACTACCATTAGAGAATACTATAAACACCTTTATACAAATAAACTAGAAAACCTAGAAGAAATGGATAAATTCCTGGACACACACACTCTTCCAAGACTAAACCAGGAAGATGATGAATCCCTGAATAGACCAATAACAGGCTCTGAAATTGAAGCAATAATTAATAGCCTACCAACCAAAAAAAGTCCAGTACCAGTTGGATTCACAGTCAAATTCTATCAGAGTTACAAGGAGAAGCTGATACCATTCCTTCTGAAACTATTCTAATCAATAGAAAAAGAGGGAATCCTCCCTAACTCATTTTATGAGGCCAACATCATCCTGATACCAAAGCCTGGCAGAGACACAACAAAAAAAAAGAGAATTTTAGACCAACATCCCTGATGAACATTGATGCAAAAATCCTCAAAAAAAATACTGGCAAACCGAATCCAGCAACACATCAAAAAGCTTATCCATCATGATCAAGTGGGCTTCATTCCTGGGATGCAAGGCTGGTTCAACATTTGCAAATCAATAAATGTAATCCATCACATAAACAGAACCAAAGACAAAAACCACATGATTATCTCAATAGATGCAGAAAAGGCCTTTGACAGAATTCAACAGCCTTTCATGCTAAAAACTCTCAATAAGTTCGGTATTGATAGAACATATCTCAAAATAATAAGAGCTATTTATGACAAACCCACAGCCAATATTATACTGAATGGGCAAAAACTGGAAGCATTCCCTTTGAAAACTGGCACAAGACAGGGATGCCCTCTCTCACCACTCCTATTCAACACAGTGTTGGAAGTTCTGGCCAGGGCAATCAGGCAGGAGAAAGAAATAAAGGGTATTCAATTAGGAAAAGAAGAAGTCAAATTGTCCCTGTTTTCAGATGACATGATTGTATATTTAGAAAACCCCATTGTCTCAGCCCAAAATCTCCTTAAGCTGATAAGCAACTTCAGCAAAGTCTCAGGATACAAAATCAATGGCAAAAATCACAAGCATTCTTATACACCAGTAACAGACAAACAGAGAGCCAAATCATGAGCGAACTCCCATTCACAACTGCTTCAAAGAGAATAAAATACCTAGGAATCCAACTTACAAGGGATGTGAAGGACCTCTTCAAGGAGAACTACAAACCACTGCTCAACGAAATAAAACAGGACACAAATAAGTGGAAGAACATTCCATGCTCATGGATAGGAAGAATCAATATTGTGAAAATGGCCATACTGCCCAAGGCAATTTATAGATTCAATGCCATCCCCATTAAGCTACTACTGACTTTCTTCACAGAATTGGAAAAAACTACTTTAAAGTTCATATGGAACCAAAAAAGAGCCTGCATTGCCAAGACAATCATAAGCCAAAAGAACAAAGCTGGAGGCATCACGCTACCTGACTTCAAACTATACTACAAGGCTACAGTAACCAAAACAGCATGGTACTGGTACCAAAACAGAGATATACACTGATGGAACAGAACAGAGCCCTCAGAAATAATACCACACATCTGCAACCATCTGATCTTTGACAAACCTGACAAAAACAAGAGACGGGGAAAAGATGCCCTATTTTATAAATGGTGCTGGGAAAAGTGGCTAGCTATATGTAGAAAGCTGAAACTGGATCCCTTCCTTACACCTTATACGAAACTTAATTCCAGATGGATTACAGATTTAAATGTTAGACCTAAAACCATAAAAACCCTAGAAGAAAACCTAGGCAATACCATTCAGGACATAGGCATGGGCAAGGACTTCATGTCTAAAACACAAAAAGCAATGACAACAGAAGCCAAAATTGACAAATGGGATCTAATTAAACTAAAGAGCTTCTGCACAGCAAAAGAAACTACTATCAGAGTGAACAGGCAACCTACAGAATGGGAGAAAATTTTTGCAATCTACTCAATCTGACAAAGGGCTAATATCCAGAACCTACAAAGAACTCAAACAAATTTACAAGAAAAAAACAAACAAACCCATCAAAAAGTGGGCAAAGGATATGAACAGACACTTCTCAAAAGAAGACATTTATGCAGCCAACAGACACATGAAAAAAAGGCTCATCACTTGCCATCAGAGAAATGCAAATCAAAACCACAATGAGATACCATATTACACCAGTGAGAATGGTGATCATTAAAAAGTCAGGAAACAACAGGTGCTGGAGAGGATGTGGAGAAATAGGAACACTTTTACACTGTTGGTGGGACTGTAAACTAGTTCAACCATTGTGGAAGACAGTGTGGTGATTCTTCAAGGATGTAGAACTAGAAATACCATTTGACCCAGCCATCCCATTACTGGGTGTATACCCAAAGGATTATAAATCATGCTGCTATAAAGACACATGCACATGTATGTTTATTGTGGCACTATTCACAATAGTGAAGACTTGGAACCAACCCAAATGTCCATCATTGACAGACTGGATTAAGAAAATGTGGCACATATACACCATGGAATACTATGCAGCCATAAAAAAGAATGAGTTCATGTCTTTTGTAGGGACATGGATGCAGCTGGAAACCATCATTCTCAGCAAACTATCACAAGAACAGAAAACCAAACACCACATGTTCTCACTCATAGGTGGGAAATGAACAATGAGAACACTTGGACACAGGGTGGGGAACATCACACACCAGGGCCTGTCATGGGGTGGGGGGATGGGGGAGGGATAGCATCAGGAGATATACCTAATGTAAATGACGAGTTAATGGGTGCAGCACACCAATATGGCACATGTATACATATGTAACAAACCTGCATGTTGGGCACATGTACCCTAGAACTTAAAGTATAATGAAAAATAAATAAATAAAAATAATAAGTAAATAAATATCACCAGCAGTTCAAATGCCAGTAAGTAAGTAAGTAAATAAATAAATAAATAAATAAAACTTCAAAGATAATTTGAGCCAGAGAAAACCCAACTAAGGGTTGGGTGTGGTGGCTCATGCCTATAATCCCAATACTTTGGGAGACCGAGGCAGGTGAATCACCTGAGGTCAGGAGGTCTCAAACTCCATGGGTATATACCCAAAGGATTATATACCCGTCTCTACTAAACATCAATATCATGAAAATGACCATACTTTCCAAGGTAATTTATAGATTCAATGCCATCCCCATTAAGCTACCAATGACTTTCTTCACAGAATTGGAAAAAAACTACTTTAAAGTTCATATGGAACCAAAAGAGAGCCCACATTGCCAAGACAATTCTAAGCCAAAAATACAAAGCTGGAGGCATCATGCTAGCTGACTTCAAACTATACTACAAGGCTATAGTAACCAAAACAGCATGGTACTGGTACCAAAACAGAGATAGCATGAAACCCCATCTCTACTAAAAATACAGAAATTAGCCGGATGTGGTGGTGCGTGCCTGTAATTCCAGCTACTCAGGAAACAGAGACAGGAGAATTGCTTGAACCCAGGAGGCAGAGGTTACAGTGAGCCCAGATCACGCCACTGCACTCCAGCCTGGGTGACAGAGTGAGACTCTGTCTCAAAAACAAAACAAAACTAAACTAAACTAAGCTGTGCCCAGATTCTTGACCCAAAGAAATTATAAGATAATAAATGTTTGCTATTTTAAGTTGCTAAACAAAACAAAACAAAACAAAAAACTACTTTAGGAAAATGTTTTAAAATGACTTCTGTCATTGCTAAGAAAGGTACATGGAAAATCAGACTGAAGTTTCAAAAAAAGTACCCAGAACATAAATTTGAAGGCACAACAGTCTAACACTTACTGGGTGTTCCAGTGGCCAGGCACAGTGTAGAGGGCTTAGTGTTCTAGAGAACCAGCACACTTCATCTTCACAACAACCCCACATGTTGATGCTATGACTCCCCTCTATGCTATAGAAGGGTAAAGTGAGGCACAGAAAAGGGAGTGATGTGCTCAAGGTCACCCACCTCGGCAGAGGCACAGCCAGGACGTGGACTCAAGTCCACCTGACCTGGGAGAACACACCCTCTAAACCTCTACTGGGGCAACTCACTCCATCAAAGTCCATCAGTTCACATGAGATGTTACATTAAAACGATTGCAAAAATCACTTTCAATTCTCATGAGAGTCCTGGGGCAGGTACAGAAGCTATATCTTAAAGAAGTCAGGCTCCTAGACCACACTCACACAGCTGGTAGGGGTGCTGCACCCATACAGCCCTCCTCTTTCTACACTGTGGCCACAAACCTCATCAGCAGGAGAGTTGGGATTCCAACTGTGCTCTTCCCACCCAGGACCAGAACTTTTGTTCAGGAAATTCAATAGCACATTCAACAGCTCTTCATAAAGCACTGCCCCAGGGGCTGATCACCAGGGATCCAAAGACAGAGTTTTGTCAATGTCCCTCTTTCAAGTGACACACATTATGTTGGGGTACATATGGCACAGACAGTCAAGGCGATATGACAATGATTGTGATGATGGCAGCTGTAAGATTTACACATTTTCCACAGAGACCCAGGAGAGTGTCCAAGAGGTCTAGACAATAAGAAAAGAAGCCTATTAGATTCTGTTGCAAGCCAGCAACAAAGATTGATTCTCTTGTTGAACTGAAGACAGTACCCTGAGTGTCTGTGAACAGAACACAGGGAAGAGGTTCAGCTAAACATGGAATCCAGAGGTGCATTCTTCCTTGCTCCACCTCCCATCCTCACCTGTAATCCGGTTAGCATCCTTTTGATATTAGCTGTGTTCATTGGTAAGTACATTTTAGGCTATGGGATACACGTGCATAATGCTATGCAGAGCACAAGCATGACAGCCAACCTTCTTGCTGATGTTTAGACTCTTCGTTCCTGACCTCACGCTCTAGAAGGGCCAATTGCAGCTGTTGCTCAGTGGTACTGAGTCAGATCTGTGGTCAGATCAGATCTGTGATTAGCCCACAGGATGCTGATCCAGATGGGTAGAAAGGAAAGAACAAGGACACCGGGAGCTGGGCTCCTGATTTCAATTCTGTTCGTGACTGGGTTCTCTCCCCTCCTTATACCTTTGACTCCCTTTTCCAAAATAAGTGGTCTTGAATATTGGACTCACTAATTTTATAATTGGAATTAGTCTTACAGCTGGCTGCCTCCTATATTGAATGCAAGAGAAAACCAAAATATAAAAGAGTTAACCAAACTACTCAAAGACACATAGGCAATGAGAGATACCCTTTCTATTCATTCTAAGTGGAAGCTGTCTGGGTATAAAGGATCCCATTCTAGGGATAACTTCCAGGAGGAGAAGCAGAAATGGGTTGAGGAGCCATGGCCCCACCTGCAGCTCAGGAAAACCTGGTCACTGGGGGGACCAGAGGTCAAAGATATATACTTCTCCTCCCCTTCTCTGCCCTCACCACCCTTGTTGTGATTGGCCCCTTTCCCCTGCACATCTCTAGTCAAGTTTCCTGGCCATGTGGAGTAAATTCAAGCAAGGAAATGCAGATTTCTGGCTTGAAGGAATAAGGGAAGACTGTGTTGTCTGCAAAGCTAAAAGTGACTCCACCAACCAGAAATCAGGTCTGAGTACTGTCACCTGTTCTATGGAACTGAACAATGAAAGTCTCAGTTTCTTTTTCAGTAAAATAGGAGCAATGTTTGCCTTATTTACCTTAGAGAGTAGCCTGTTTAAGATAAATTTATTCTGACACTTGACAAAAAGATAAGGGAGACTTTATTCAAGACCACTGCAACAGAAGTCAGCTCTATGCAATAGGGAAGAGAGCAGGCTCAACTTCAAATATAAAGACAAAAGGGCTTGACAGACAAGGAGCAGGGTAAAGGGTGGGGGAGCAGACGGTTCAGTGGATGGAAAATTGCTCAGAAAAATATCAAGGATCAGGGGGTTCCTGCTAAACTCACCTAGCAGGATTCTTGTTAAAGGCAGGGCAAGGACTTAGACCTCAAAGTTGGGGAATGAGAAACTCGATCAGATATCAAGGGTAGTGAGAGCCTTGCTAAGGCTGAGCTGGGCAGGTAAAGGACAGGACAGGGGCTAAACTCAAGGCCTGATTAGAAGGAGGGGTCAGAGAGCCCGACCAAAGTTTAGCCAAGGAGAGAGTCTTCATCAAGCCGCAGGAACCAACTGAGACGCTCACTCTAACATGCATGCTAGGAAACTGTAAAGAAAAATTAATATAACTTTGCTACATATATCTTACAGTCATTTGCTACGAGGATTATTTAGAAATAATTCATGTTTAATAGCTGGCTAAAATACAGTTGGTATTCCAAGTGTAATAAAACCAAATACACAAGATACAAACCCTGGAAGCTCTGAGAAAGGAAGGATTTCACAAGCTGATAATGTTATGACCATCTGATTAACTGCTTTTAGCCATCATCACAGCTAACAGCCAGGTAGTCAGGGACCACTGGGAAGCTGGTCCTATCCAGGCATCTGTGTGATGAGCCCAGCCAGTCACCGGCAAGACCCTTGGGATGGGTCCCACTTCACAGCTGGGGAGGTGGCTCAGGGTTCAGCCCACATAGAGCTGTGCTAATCAATCCTGTACTTCCAGCCTGAGGAAGAACAAAAGGAGGAATAATTCAGAGAAGAACTTTCTCATCCTGTATCAATGTCTTTCTACTCGTTTTAAAGACAGCTGTTTAATACCTGCCAGGAATTTAGGAGATGATTTTAAGTTATTTCATAGATTTGAGAATGTCACTAAGAAAACAGATCACCTGCACCAGATGCAACACTGCAATGCTGCATTTAATGCACTTTTATTCATCCAGGAAGCTTTGAAATGTGCCCAGAAATATAGCAGCAGATGAATTTAAAAGGTCCAGAACCCAGAACCCAGAGAAGCAAACTAAATCTGCGCAAAGGCAGTCACTGGTCAGGGGTAGGTACTAGGCTCTGCAAGTGAGCCAATGGAGTCATCAGTCCAATACAACAACAAGTAGACCACACAGGTGTGAACTAACTGAGCCCTTAGCCATTCTTCCAACTGGCACATTGGACACAGATCTGCCCAATAAGCCATGTGCTTTCCTCACTGTATGACATCTTCCTTTAGACTTCTCAAACATGGATGCCTGATAGAAACAGAACTGCCTGTTACTGTATGTTTGGGAAATTCAAAATTACTAAAGATTGTGGATGCATTAATGCCATAACACAAACCACTCACACAAAAATAGGAAGTAAAAGATAAAGTTTTATCCTAAATGAAGCTCTTCCTTATTCCCCAAAGTCAAAGAAAACTTTCTCACCCAAGCATCTGATATGCTGCTAGTCTTCTTCTGAGTACATTTTGTTCGTTTTGTCCTGAGGTTATTTCTGTGTTGGCCTCACCCACTGTACTCCACCACTTTCCTTTCAGGACCCATGGAGCCCTTCTGAGCCAATCAAGACTTAGGCTCTACTGGCTCTGGATGCAGCCTCAGAATCCTCAATCACCTTTCCAGGCATAAACAGCCAGTGAGCCAGAACTGGCATGGAAATAACTCAATCTGTTGCCATCCTGAGTCTAGACAAGGAGGCAGGGAAAACCTCTTACTTACTTTGTTTTTTTTCCCCTTGGGGCCACAAGAAATGGTCTCAATACTATTTATTTGCCTGCCTTTGCCCTAGGTTCTCACCTGCATTCAAATAATAATAATAATAATAATAATAATAATAAAAGTCAAATCCTCCTATATCGGAGAAACCAGCCCCCAATATTTTAATGTAGGTCTTTTCTATTTTCACTAAGTGTCAGCTGGTCTGAGAAATAAAGAGAAATAGTACAAAGGGAGAAATTTTACAGCTGGGTCTCTGGGGGTGACATCACATATTGATAGGACCGTGATGACAACCCTAAGCCACAAAACCAGCAAGTTTTTATTAGGGATTTTAAAAGGGGAGGGGGTGTATGAACAGGGAATAGGTCACAAGGATCACATGCTTCAAAGGGCCATAAAGATCACAAGGCAAAGGCAAAATTAGAATTACTGATGAGGGTCTATGTCCCACTGTGCACATATTGTTTTGATAAACATCTTAATAGGAAACAGGGTTCGAGAGCAGAGAACTAGTCTGACTAGAATTTACCAGGCTGGAATTTCTCAATCCAAGTAAACCTGAGGGCACTGCAGGAGACCAAGGCGTATTTCAGTCCTTATCTCAACTGCATAAGACAGACACTCCCAGAGCGGCCGTCTATAGACCTACCCCCAGGAATGCATTCCTTCCCCAGGGTTATTCCTTGCTGGGAAAATAATTCAGCGATATTTCTTCTACTTGCACGTCTGTTTATAGGATTTCTGCAAGAAGAAAAATATGGGTCTATTCTGCTTGACCCCACAGGCAGTCAGACCATATGGTTATCTTCCCTTGTTCCCTGAAAATTGCTGTTATTCTGTTCTTTTCAGGGTGCACTGATTTCAAATTGTTCAACCACACATTTTATAATCAGATTTCACATTGTTCAAACACACATGTTCTACAATCAATTTGTACAACAGTGGTCCTGAGGTGATGTACATTCTCAGCTTACAAAGATAACAGGATTAAGAGAGTATAAAGACAGGCATAAGAAATTATAAGAGTATTATTAGGGAAGTGACAAACGTCCATGAAATCTTCACAATTTATGTTCAGAGATTGCAGTAAAGACAGGCGTAAGAAATTATAAAAGTATTAATTTTGGGAACTGATAAATGTCCATGAAATCTTCACAATTTATGTTCTTCTGCCTCGGCTCCAGCCAGTCCCTCTGTTCAGGGTCCCTGACTTTCCACAACACTCTTACCAAAAGCAAACAAAGCTTGCGAATGATCTAATCCAAATGTCCTAATCTTTCTGAAAAGAGAGCATACAGACAAATCTTGAAGGGCCACCTACCCCGCTTCCCACTTGCTCCCTTTATTCCTGCAGGACATGAGGAGCTGCTCTCTCCAGAGGGCGAGAGAGGAGGTGCCAGCCAGCTTCTCCAACAGGTCAGTGTGTTACCTTTTGGGAAACCCTTGCCAGAATTCCATCTTCACAGACATCTGATCCTGTAGAGCTATGTGTTTGGACGAACGGAGGCAAGATGGTGCACTTCTGGGTTCTTCATCCCTCCTCCCAACTCTTCCCGCGCGCGAAAATGCAGCCGGCGCCTGGGAAGGTGTAGATCAACTGGGCATGCGCCAGGTGATGTCAATCCGAAGAGACCAAGATTTACCTGGTCGCACCTGCGGAACGCCCCTGACACGCCCATGCCCCACCTATTGCCCTCCCACTCCTGGAAAAGCCGCTCTCCGCCATTGAGCCACGCGGACTTCCCAGTTTCTCATTGCTGTCGGAACTGTCGGAACTCCGTCCCAGAGCTTGGGGGAGGGGAACTCTGCCGGCCTTCTTTGCCGGAGGCCGACAGACTTCTTCTCCACACCTTAGGTTACTAAAATAAACTTGCAGTTTTGCGCCTGACCTTTGCCTACTTGCTGGTTCTTTTGTGCTCGCTCTGGTGGTCTTAGAAAAACAAGACACTATGGTTCCCCCAAAGATTTTGGATCTGAACAGTGGGGGCTCTTGTTTATCCTCCAGGGTAAAACCACCAGGGGTTTTCAAAGCAGAGCTTCAGCAGTACCCGATGCCACCTCACTTCTGTAAGGATGAAGGATGTGGGGAAGCCCCAGACCATATAATGGGTACAAATTTCTACTCAGAAATGCTTTTTCTTCTAGATGTAAAATATCCAAAAGAGTCTATGTGATCCTCCTCTAATGGACATCCATGAAATAACCTATGTGATCCACTGAAAGGATGCTCTCTGCACTGAACTTACAGTTGGAAGCTGGCAGCTCTTGGTCTAATAGAATCAGAGTCGCCTGGAAGGTAGAGAAGGGGGCAAAAGAGGCTTATGCTTTTTGAAATAGTTTTGAGCACTGAAGAGATTCCATTAAACTGCTGAGTCTAATAAAAGGAAACTCCCTTCAAAAAGAGTATTTATATGAAAGGGGAAAAAATACATCCCTCAGGAACTAAGCAATAAACACATGTAAAAATGTGATAAGGAGACATTTAAAAAATCACTGTACTACAGTCAGCTGGTTTCAATGACTTTAGTACTAGACAAACAGGAACAAATCCGAGGATCAGGAACAAACCCTGGGCTGCCAGTACACTTTCCAACTAGCAAAGCCAGAGTGCTGTCTCAAGAGGCAGCGTCTGGAGCCTGAGGATCCAAAGTCCACTCAGTGTGTTGAGATGGTCTGGCTGTCCTTCACAGTCAGAGGTCACCAGGTTCCAGTGGTTTAGCAGGGCAGAGCGCCCAGGAGCTGCCAGCCCTGATGCCAAAAGTGGGAAGCTGCTGTGACCAGATACAAGGTCAAACAGGCAGGGATGCAGGGTAGGAACAAGATTGGGTTTAGAAACCAGAAGCTAGGGACCGCTGTGAGGGCAGAGCCAGCAGGCCCAGCAGGCAGGAGGCCAGAGAAACCAAGAAACTTGCCAGCCAGGCCACTGTATCTGCTGGGGTGGTATTTAGTTATGGTAGGATCTTTCCAGAGGCATGCTCCACCCCACCCTATCCCCAGAGCCACTGCCTCTGTTCTTAAAGACACCTGATTCCACACCCAGCACGGAGGCCCACAGCCAATCCAGATGCCCAGTGTCTGAGGAGGAGCACGGAGGCCCACAGCCAGTCCAGATGCCCACTGATCCAGGGGCAGTGAGAGCAAGTTGGTGCAGCCACAACCTCTGTCACCTGAGCCCAGCAGTTTACAACTGGAGACAATTTTGCCACCCCTTTTCCCCACCCCCCATTTGACAATGTCTGGAGGGATGTATGGTTGTCACAACTGGGAAGCACAAATGTAGCCTCTGGTGGCTACAGGCCAGGATGCAGCTCATATCTTACAATGCCCAGGACGGCCCCCCACCACAAATAATGTCCAGTCCCACACATCAATAGTGCTGACGCTGAGGAAGCCTGCCTTAGACCAACCAGTAGGTCATGAAATGTTTCAAATGCAAAATGGTGCTGCACTTCACACATGGTGGGTACATTGCTGGAAGTCTCTGCCTTCCTAGAATTTCTTCTTTGAATTCTGGATCTCCCGTAAAGCTGTGCAAATGCCCTGATTCTCAGTCATACCAAGAAGAAAAATGATCTGGAGGGTCTCGAGACCTGGCTGACTGCTTCTATTTCACTCACCAGGCTGTTTTCATATGCATGCTCCCTTGTTGGGGGAGATACCCTGAAGAAAACCAATTTAGGAGAAATGAATTGTTCACTCCTCTTGCAATGAAAAAAAGAAAGCTGCAACTTGACTGAACAGGGGTCATTACCCTTTGAAAGATATCTTCCCTTTTGTCTGATTCAAACTAGCCATTTTTCATGTAAAATATAAGCTAACCAGGGAAATTACATTTCTACTCTTTTATAATACAGATTAGAAAGATGAAGAGAAATCTGCCATAAACAATAGAAAAAGCCATTATTCAGATGAAGAGCAGCCTGCAGGAGGCCAGTTTGCTGGAGATGCAAGCCCTGCAAGCTGCAGGTGGCTCGAGAGCAATAATTCTCAGGCTGGGCTACACATTAGAATTACCTGAAAAGCTTTAGCAGCAACTGCCAAAGCTCAGGCCACACCCCTGAACAATTCTATCAGGACCTCTAAAACAAAGACCCCGTTCTCAATAGCTTGCATCAGAATCCCTGACCAGCTGGCCACAGCTCAGCCTGCTGGTCCACCCCAGGTTTTCCACTCTGTAGGTGACGGTGGAGCCTAATAAGTTGCATTACTCTTTTTTTTTTTTTTTTTTTTTTTTTTTTTTTTTGAGATGGAAACTTGCTCTGTCACCCAGGCTGGAGTGTAGTGGTGCAATCTTGGCTTACTGAAACTTCTGCCTTCCAGATTCAAGCGATTCTCCTGCCTCAGCCTTCTGGGTAGCTGGGACTATAGGCACATACCACCACGCCTGGCTAACTTTTTAGTAGAGACAGGGTTTCACTGTGTTGGCCAGACTAGTTTCAAACTCCCGAACCTCAGGTGATCCACCCACCTCAGCCTCCCGAAGTGCTGGGATTATAGGCATGAGCCACTGTGCCCAGCCGTAAGTTGCATTTCTGAAAGTTCTCTGGCGCCTCTCGTGCTGCTGGTCCGGGAACCTCACTTTGAGACCCACTGCTCTCAGGGAGAGATCCAGATATTACAGGAAAGGGGTCCCGATACAGACCCCAAGAGAGAGTTCTTGGATCTCTCACAAGAAAGAATTCAGGGCGAGTCCACAGAGTAAAGTAAAAGCAAGTTTATTAGGAAAGTAAAGGAATAAAATAGCTACTCCATAGAAAAAGCAGCCCCGAGGGCTGCTGGTTGTCCATTTTTATGGTTATTTCTTGATGATATGTTAAACCAGGGGTGGATAATTCATGCCTCCTCTTTTAGATGATATGGGGTAACTTCCCGATGTTGCCAGGGCATTTGTAAACTGTCATGGCACTGGTGGGGAGGGTAGCAGAAGATGACCAGAGGTCACTCTCATCGCCATCTTGGTTTTGGTGGGGTTTAGCAGGCTTCTTTGCTGCAACCTGTTGTATCAGTGAGGTCTTTATGACCTGTATCTTGTGCAGACCTCCTATCTCATCCTGTGACTAAGAATGCCTTAACCATCTGGGAATGCAGGCTAGTAGGCCTCAGCTTCAATTTACCCAGCTCCTATTTAAGATCTATTTAAGATGAAGTTGCTTTGGTTTACATGCCTCCTCAAGGAGACGGATTTGAGGTTTCCTCCTCTCTCCTTGTTTGGTGGTCCTATGATTTGTGGGAAAAAAAAAAGAAAATACATCTTATGGTCCCCAAATCACTAAGCTAAAGGGAAAAGTCAAGCTGAGAACTGCTTAGGGCAGACCTGCCTCCTATTCTATTCAAAGCCACCCCTCTCACACTGAAATAAATGTATTTCTGATTATCTCCTTTGGGGAGGCTAATCAGAAACTCAAAAGAATGCAGCCCTTCCTCTCTTATCTACCTATGACCTGGAAGCCCCCTCCCCACTTCCAGTCATCCCACTTCCAGGCATCCCGCCTTTCCAGACAGAACCAACGTTCATCTTACATGTGATGATTGATGTCTCATGTCTCCCTAAAATGTATAAAACAAAACTATGCTCTGACCACCTTGGGCACATGTCGTCAGGCCCTCCCGGGGCTGTGTCGTGGGCGTGTGTCCTCAACCTTGGCAACATAAACTTTCCAAATTAACTGAGATGGTCTCATATATTCGGGGTTCACAGATTGAACCTTTTTCTCTACCGCAACCCGGTGTCTTGGTGTATTGCCTTGCTCTGTATATCGGGCAATGTACTTATTATTGTTACAAAGTAACATCATGCACAAGGTGAGGTGACTGATAGCAATAGCACTGGGGGCAGCACAAGAGCAAATGTTTGAATTTTAGTGGCAAGATGCTCGTTTATTAGGAAAAAGGACTAGTGATCTATGACTCTGATAATATTGAAGAGGTGTTCCAGAAGTGGCACAATGTGTGAAATACAGATATTATACAGAAAGCAGAGATCTAGGCATTCCTGACCAGGTATGCTTGCTGAACCTCAGTTTACCCAGCTACAAAATTGCCAGCTGAGATCTCTTTCAAGGTCCTTTCCACTCTCATCTTCAACAATACATGTATATATTGAGATGTTAAAATAATCAACTTTTTTGAAGCAAGTCATGCTTGTTTTAAACACATAGGGAAATTCAAAGGGCTATCAGTAGTTAGCTTTAAATGATATTACCAATGATTTACGTTTCTTCTTTAGTCTTTCATAGAATTTTGCAAATTTTGCAAAAAGTGATATGTAGTGTTTTTATAAATCAGAAAAAAATGAACTACAGCAAACACACATACAAATACAGAAATCTCAGTGTCCAAGATACACAGAAACACATCATATGAGAAGGCCACAGATGATTCGGGATTGCTAATGAAGTTCTTCTCCAAGCGATATCATGAATTGATAAAATGTATAAATATCAATGCCTGAAGGCTCAACAAGATGCTAAAAGAAATGAGTTTATTCTATTTTCTGGAATACAAAATTGGTTTTTCTCTTACCCTGAAGTCTCAAATTATGCTGCGGTATATCTTTCCCACCAGCACTTTTACCAGGCTGTAGATGTGACTGAAACTCAAAGGACCCAACACAACTTTTCTCTGTTTTTTTTTGTTGTTGTTGTTTTTGGGTTTTTTTTTTTTTTTTTTTTTGAGACACAATCTCACTCTTTTGCCCAGGCTGGAGTGCACTGGCGCAATCTTAGCTCACTGCAAGCTCTGCCTCCCAAGTTCATGCCATTCTCCTGCCTCAGCCTCCCAAGTAGCTGGGACTACAGGCACCCGCCACCATGCCCAGCTAATTTTTTTGTATTTTTAGTAGAGATGGGGTTTCACCATGTTAGCCAGGATGGCCTTGATCTCCTGACCTTGTGATCCACCCACCTCGGCCTCCCAAAGTGTTGGGATTACAGTCGTGAGCCACTGCACCAAGCCAACACTACAACGTAAATACAGTGTTTTAGAGTAAAATAAAAACTAAGCAGAGACTACCAAGTCTTGCCATGACAGAGTAACTGGTGTTAGATGTATCTCCTTGCTATAAATAGCTGTGTCCCAACCTCAAAACTCATAGGTTGAAGCCCTAATTGCCAATGTGATGGTATTTGGAGATGAGACCTTTGGGAGATGATTAGCATTAGATGAGTTCATGAGGGTTGGGCCCTGATGGATAGGATAAGTGCCCTTAGAAGAACAGATACCACAAGGCTTGCTCCCTTCCACACACATACACAAACAAGAGGTCACCACCTACAAGTCAAGAAAAGAGGTTCAAAAACAAAACCTATCTTGCTAATATCTTGATCTTAGACTTTCTAGCTTCCAAGCTGCAAGAAATAATTTATATTGTTTAAGCCATGCCATTTACAGTACTTTGTTATAGCAGTTTTGCTATAGACTAAGATAACAGCTAGCCATGATACTGAGCAATATGTAGGTGGCAACTGTTTTGAGACAGTAGACAAGAGACAACACAGGAGAGTAACCCATGAGAGACAAGAAACATACCAGCTAAGCTGCACATTTTCTAGGAGCGATTTCAAGAGTTCAATATGAGAAGTGAAGTCCAAACCCAGACTGATGATCCTGCAGGGCTAAGAAGTTTGGGGTTGCCAAGACAAGTGGAAGTTATGGGGAATATGTAAGGGGAGAGGAAGTGGGAGCTCACCTCTGGTTCTTTAGCAACAGCTGGACTCAGCATACACAGAATAAGCCTGTGAAATTTAGCAAAGAGCTAGGAGATGAACAAGATGCCAGATGTCACACAGTGCCAGGCATCTAACCATTGGAAAAAAGGTTACAGACAGGGAAAGGGGCAAAATCAGAATGTACCCCATGGTGCTAGATTGGAATTGGAGTGGTCATTATGCACTCATGCATATATGCATGTATTTTTATGTTTTTTTGTGTGTGTGCACACATGTGTTTGTCTATACACCAAATACACATATACACATACACAGAATAACTATAAAAATAAACATATTGGCATATATATGTGCTTGAAGTACATGTATTTGTGTGTTTATGTATATGCATGCATGCATTTCTTAGCTCTGTCCACTGAGAAGATCTAGAATCAGTGACACACCAGTAGCAATGAGCATATCTGCTGTTTAGATTTTGGCTTCTAAATACCATTCTTCACTAAAAAGAACAAAG
The DNA here is from genome assembly GCF_002776525.5 of Piliocolobus tephrosceles. Classification (NCBI taxonomy): domain Eukaryota; kingdom Metazoa; phylum Chordata; class Mammalia; order Primates; family Cercopithecidae; genus Piliocolobus; species Piliocolobus tephrosceles. Next base: position 7,095,761 of record NC_045442.1, on the reverse strand, counting down.
AATCCTAGACTGATCTCAGGGATGGGACAAGTAAAATACAAAATAAGAGTGTGACATCATATTGTGCCATAAAGCAAGAAATTGCTCAAAGAATGATAGGAACATATCAAGAGGATATCAGAGCCACACAAAGCTTTCAACGACTAAGTCTGTGACAATTTGAGCACTAAAAATAATAATATTAGTAATGGTTAGTAACTAATCAAATAAAGTAAGAATACATGAGTCCATAAATAAGTAGATGAATACATACAGTAAGCAAGGAAAAAAAGAAAAGTTTTCCCTTCTGTCAAATGCCAACTAATAAAGGCCTTAGGGGAGTTAGAAAATCATCAGAGTGCTAAAACTAGTGGATAAAAGTTGGAGGTGGTACAGGATATTTACATAGTCTCAAGGCACATCTCTTTACATTGCCTGTTAATTTCAAAGGAAAATGGTAAGTTTACATAGAGAAAGTTGGCAGATTCTACTTTTGCCAAGTGATCAAACTTAACGTTGCATGTATTGAGACAAACAAATATCACGTGCCTTCTGATATTTTGTGATGTGAAAGACAGAGTACTCTTTCTTCTGTATTTCTGCTAAAACTGCTGAATCTGAATCTGAACGTGGGAAAACATCAAACAAACCTCCACTGAGAAAGTCCACAAAATAACTTTAAAATGTCCAAGGTCAAGGAAATGATAAAAAGGACAAGAGACAGCTTCAGATTAAGGGAGACTAAAGAGACATGAAAACGGAATGCAAGAGTAGTCCAGCATTGGGTCCAGGCCTTGGGGAAAAAAACTATAAAGGACATTGTAGGAATGATAAATATGGACTAGGGTTTAGATAGTAGTATTTTATCAATGGCAAATGTCCTAAATTTGTTAATAGTACTGTGATGATGTAAGAGAATGTCTTGCTCTTAGAAAATACACACTGAAGAATTTAGGGGTAAAAGGGAGTGATGTCTCCAACTTACTTTCATATGGCTCAGAAAAATATTGTCAATAGATAGGTAATGATAAATCAAATGAGAATAAAATGTAAACAATTGGTGAATCTGGGTAAGGAGATATTGGATAATTTTTGTATTGTTTTCTGCTACTTTAAAGTCTGAAATTATTCAAACTAACGAGTTACAAGAGAACTTGTCATTGCTGGAAGGAACAAGAGCTTCCCTTGAAAACATGATTCAGCCTGCCAGTCTCATCCTCTAAGCCACGAATCCCTAATCCCCTGGCCACAGACCAGTACCAGTCTGTGGCCCATTAGGAACCAGGCCGCACAGCAGAAGGTGAGTGGTGAGCAAGAGAACAAAGCTTCATCTGTATTTACAGTCACTCCCCATGGCTCACATTACCACCTGAACTCTGCTTCCTGTCAAACCAGCAGTGGCCTTAGAGTCTCATAGAAGCGCAAACCCTACTGTGAACTGAGCAGGCAGGGGATCTAGACTGCCCTCTCCTTACGAGAATCTAATGCCTGATGATCTGTCACTGTCTCCCATCACCTTGAGGTGGGACCATCTAGTTGCAGGAACACAAGCTCAGGGTGTCCACTGATTCTAGATTATGACGAGTTGTAGAATTATTTCATTATATACTACAAAGTAATAATGATAGAAATAAAGTACACAATAAATGTAATGCATTTGAATCATCCCCAAACCATCCCCCCAACCCGAGTCCATGGAAAAACTGTCTTCCATGAAACCAGTCCCTGGTGCCAAAAAGGTTGGGGATCATTGCTCTAAGCTCACTTCCACCCGTGAAACATGGTACCCCGCACATGACTGGTTGCTCAGGGTGATCTAGGGAACTGAATACTAACTGGTTATGATACGCCCACTGCATAAGCCCAGGTGAATAATTAAAGGCAGGTCACACACTAACAGTCCGTTCCAAACCCCTGTGCATTAACCCACTGAGTAAGAATGTACCACTTCCTGGTCCGCCATAATATCAATTATCCATTCTCTGGTCACTTAGCCTGTGACATACTGAGATACTCGGTGTGACAAATGTTAGTAAACTGACAAGTGGTGTCTATGTGTGCGTGTGGGTGTGCATGCATGTGTGCAGTAATAGTTGTCATTCTAATCTACTAACCACAGGCAATCATGCAACAGAGAGGTGAGCTTTTTGAAATCAGGGATTGTATCTTCCCTTTGGAATCCTACATAAATCCTCCCACAGCACCCAGCGCACACGAGGCATCCACGAGACACCCAGTGTTGTGTGGAAGAAAGCTGAGTCAGGAGACCTAGAGTTTACTGGCCAATGTTCTCCACGTGGTCCAGGACTTCTTTCTTTACCTCTCTGGACTCCAATTCAGTTCCATCAAGCACACACTGATGCCATCTGTAGCCAATCTTAAAAGTGGTGTCTGAGGCCGGGTGCGGTGGCTCACGTAATCCTAGCACTTTGGGAGGCCAAGACGAGTGGATTATTTGAGGTCAGAAATTCAAGACCAGTCTCTCCAACATGGTGAAACCCCATCTCTACTACAAATACAAAAATCAGCCTGGCATGGTGGCCGGCGCCTGTAGTCCCAGCTACTCGGGAAGTTGAGGCAGGAGAATTGCTTGAACCCAGGAGGAGGAGGTTGCAGTGAGCCGAGATCGTGCCACCGCACTCCAGCCTGGGTGACAAAGCAAGACTCTGTCTCAAAAAAAAAAAAAAAGTAATGCCTGAAGAGTTATTTTATCAGTCAAGGTTTAATCAAAGGAGCAGAAACACTTTGAGTATTTTGGATTAAGGGATTTATAGGATGAGGCTTTACACAATTGTGAGAAAAGCTGAAGAAGTAAAGTTCCGAGGGGAAGTTAGTAGATCAGAGAAGAGTCATTCCCCAGCTTCTAAGAAAAACTCCAGAGTGTGCAGAGAAGGTCACGGAAAGCTGCAGCCTTTGCACTGAGTTTGCGTCCATCAGTAGGGCCACCAGTCAAGAGCTTGAATCAGAGCAGAGAAGGGCGGAAGTCAGCTGAACTCTGCTGGAACCTCACAGCCTCTAACCAGGACAGTCTTCAAAGAGTCCTATTGGCAACTTCATTTCCATCTCTGCCACAGCTGCCTGCCAAGACAGACAGACCCCCCCCACTCAAAGCTTGATTCCATTGTGGACACTGATGATGCACATACAACAAGCTGGTATGAAAAAATTTATTACTCACATAATTGAGCTCTCTGAGGGGAGCAGGCCCGCCTCCCCAGCAGGCCTGACATGGCTTGAGAGATCGGGGAACGCCTTTCCTGGTCGGGGTTTTATGTGGTTAGGGGGTGGGACCAGCAGAGGGTTCCTTAGTACAGGCAAAGGCTTGTATGGTTTAAATCTCCTGCCAGCACTAAAGGAAAAGAGAAGTGGGCTTTTCCATCAGCTTGTCCAGCTACAGGGATCCGGGGATCAAAAAGAAGAGGGAGGAACGAGGCTTAGAGCTGTCAGCAGTCAAACATCAAAACATGGAGACACATCAAAACACGGAGACAGACTTCTCATTATAACCTTCAGCTCTCACACAAATATCTCTTCGCCAACTTTCATTTGGGGCCATACAAGAAGGAAGAGTCTAAAAAGCATAACTTCAATTTAGCCAAGTTAACCCCATGCAGAACCACCACAGATATTGCTTGGCAGTCCATGATTAACCAGAGCCAGTTTTGTTAGATTGAGAAAATCCTATGGCCCACTAAACTGAAATTCGTTACTGAAGAAAACAAAACTACAGGACAGAAGAAAACTCTTCTTCAGCTTGGCTCTGGAAATATACAACTCTTCCCTTAATTTGCAGTATAAAATAATATCCTCCATATCCTGGGCGGGAAACAAACCTTGCCCTCTCTCCTCACCGATGTCTATCAAGAGGACCATTTGCAGTGGCTGATGCTTATGGGGATTGCTGAAAAGATACACCAAGGCTGCCTATCCAGTTATCAAGCTTTTCCCAATTTTACCCCTGGATCATGCCAGCTTGTCAGGGAGCTGCACACCTGGCCATTGTCCTGCCCCTGTGATGGATTAACAGCAGCCACCTATTTTTTTCTATTTCTCCTGTCAAGAGGTGGAGTCAATTTCCCATTGATACAGGAGCTCTAAAGTAATTATTTAGGCAGATACTAAGGGCAACAGAGTCCTTGGTGGAATTTCCCTTTTAACAAAAAGCAACCCCCAAAATCATTTCTTTTCTAACGAAGAGCAGCCTGAAAAATCAAGCTCTAGACATAGACAAGCAAGCTGGAAGTTTGCACAGGTGAATGCTGGCAGCCATGCCAATAGAAAAGGGCTACCTGAGGGCCAGGTGTGTTCAACATGGAGGCTCCATCTTCCCTTTTCTTTGTAACCATGTGTAAAGGAACAGGCAACATGGCACCAGCAGGTAGAGAATCCAAGTGCACAATAAAAGATTAGGGTGGGGTAGCCAGATTTTCGCACACTGTGCAAATGACACACCTAGTTCTAACCAATTTTTTGCGCCTTATGCAAATGGCACACCTGGTCCAACCAATCTTACATGCCCTATGTAAATCAGACACCTCTTCCTCAAGCTCATCTATAAAACTTGCTGTATTTCACCATGGAAGCAGCAACTCATTTTTCCGGGACCCCTTCCTTCTACAGAGAGCTCTGCTCTTCTCTTCTTTGCCTGTTAAACTTCCACTCCGAGCCTCCCTCTTTGTGTGTCCACGTCCTACTTTTCCATGGCGTGAGGCAATGAATCTGGGGTATTTACCCCAGACAACAAAGCTATTTCACCATCTTGAATCTGGACTAACCTCACAATGTGTTCCTACCAATGGAATGTAGTGGAAGTGATGTATAATTTCTGAGGCTGAGCCTCAGAGGCTCAGAAGCTATGCCTATCCCGTCACCCTTAGGATGGTCCTCTTGGAACCCTGCTGCTGTGTGATGAGAATCAAGGCATGGAACCCCAGCCCACAGCTGACAGCAGTGTGGGAGGGAGCCATGCTGCATGCTCCACATCCAGTTGAGCCCATGGATGACACCACCTCGCCACTGCCTGGCTGAGCCCAGTCCAACCCACAGAATTGGGAGAGATCATAAATTGGGCTAGTTGTACTAGGCCACTAAGTTTGGGGCAATAAATAACCAAAATTTCCACTACCCCCCAACTCCACCCACCCGCTTTGTAGGATCTTTCAGTGAAATGTGCTTTGGTATTGGGTCATCTGCTAGCATTGAAGGACACTGTGAGAGACTGGCTTTTATACAAGGTCATTACCGTCTCCAGTAGAGCTGCTTTCAAGGACAAAGTATGCAGCAGCCAACACTGTTGCTTTGTGAGCATCCGAAGCAGAAATTCTTCTCAGGTGTCAGCCATAGAAAAGGCTAGGCACCTCCTAAACAACTCACCTGTACACCTGTATTTATCGTACTGTCTTTTTCCCTCTCTGCTTTGTGAGCTAAGAAGTTTGGAGCCACATTAATGAATCTCGCTTCCATTAGCAGTGTACTAGCCCTCTATAACTTCATTTTTTTTTCCTACTTAAAATTTCCCTTTTCTTGTTTTCCTCAACTACTGTTCCTGCATCATGCATTTCTTGCATTTTTGGAAGTTACATCGAACTCTCTGTGGGTTGAGGCAAGATATAAATAAAATGTAGAGAAAACACAGTTGAATAAACATCAAAATGTGAACCTCTAAATTTGCCATTCCACATTTCTCTATAAATGTCATAAAGTGACATTAAAATAAGAATATAGAAAAATGAATGATGTCTTGTCTACCATGAGGGGCAGAAAAAGGAATTCTGTGGTCCTGTTGGTAAACCTGCTCCCAAGATCATCTTTCAGAAACTCTGATCTGACTCTGTTGCTCCATATTTTAAAAGCCTTCAGTGATTAGAGGATGCAGGGGCAGAATGATGGCCCCCAAAGATGCTCATGTCCTAATCCCCAGAACCTGTGGATATCCTACGTGACATGGCAAAGGGGAACTGAAGTTGCAGATGAATTAATGTTACTAATCAGCTGAACTTAAAATAGGGAAACTATCCTGCATTATTTTGGTGGCCCAATGTACTCTTAAGGGTCGTAGAAGTAGAAGACAGGATCAGAGAGAGGCAATGTGAAAAGGACTCAACCCAAAAGCAACTCAAAGTTGTAGCATTGAAGAGGATAGAGGGAGCCCCCTGCCGAGGAAGTCAGCAGCCTCTAGAAGCCGGTTAAGGCAGCAAAAGAGATTCTCCCCTCAAGCCTCCAGAAGGAACACAGCCCTGCCAACACCTTGATCTCCACCCAGGAAACCCATCTCAGACTTCTGACAGTGAGAATGGTAGATCATAAAATTGTATTGCTTAAGCCACTAAATTGTGGTAATCGGTTACAGCAGTCATAGACATCAATACATGAGATAATGAACAAAGAGTAGGAATGCACCCAGGACTTTTTGTAACCTGCCTAACTTTCCCACCTCATCTCCAGCCATTCCCCCATCTCTGATCCCCTTGCTACCCCACTGTTCTCCACCCTGTCCCATTCAGTGCCCACTGGGCCACTAGGCCTGCCATGTCTGGTTTCTCCTCCCCACTCTTATTCTAATCTGTCCAGCTGCGAATCACCTATTCATCAATTAAGGTCCAGGTTGATGGTCACCTCTACCTTGGAGCCCTCCTTGATTCCTTTCCTGTTTCACCCACCACTCCAGGCTATGCAGAAAGAGGCCCTGGCTGAGAGCGCCCAAGTGTTATACTGTTCTATCAGCATTATGGGTTTTTCTGTAGCCCTCCACAGAACCAACTCTTTGAAGGCAAGGACAGTGTCTTGATCCCCTTTGTATTCCCCAGTGCGTGGCTCTTTCCAGATTCCTTATGCATGCTGCCCTAATAGGACAGAATGGAATTGAACAAAAACACAAGAACACACCCACAGTACCCACATTGGCAGATCTTTCACCATCTGTAAAAAATGTGTCAACAAATTGGAGGCAGCACGGGGTCAGGAGGCGGGCCTGCAGCACGGGGTCAGGAGGCGGGCCTGCCATCAGATCACCTGGCTCCCTCCAGCTCTGCCACTGCCAGCTGTGGGTAAGTTCCTGGATGTCTCTGTGCCTTTGTTTCCTGCCCTATAAACCCAGGGGTGGTAGGAAGGAAGCATCTATGTTTCAGAGTTGCCAGAATAAAATGCCAGGATTAAGCACTCAATAAATGCTATGTATTATTATTTATTGCCTACTAAACAAGTCTCCATTTTTATCAAAGTCCAAAAATCAAACATTTCAGCTTTTGCCACCAATGGAGAGAAATGTTTTTGCACCATAAAGACCTGCCCTATTGCTTGCAGAAGTGCCTCTTCCCTTTTTAGACCCTCTCCTCTCCCAGTACATCTTCCAGGCTTCAACACTCCTCATCAATGGATGCAGTTTGCTACACACTTGGAGAGTCCTGGAATGTGAAGTTCATGGAAGCAGAGAGCAGCCAACACATTGCTTTGAAATTAAGAGGCTAGAAGGGCAAACTGGGGCCACAACTCAATTCACAGACAGACCACCGAGGAAATATGCTAAAATACAGATTCTGAGCTCCTCCGCCAACATCCCAGAGATTCTGATTCTAAGGAATGGGGCGAGGCCCAGGAATCTGCATTTTCCACAAGCTTCCCATGAGATTCCAATGCAACGTGCATCCATGGAGCACATTTAGAGAAACACTGAACCGTGATCCTTAAATCCTTTCTTGCTGGGTCTTAATAGAATTCATTCCGGAGACCTAAATGCCAAGGAATCCTGACTCCCTCCTGAAATTCATAGAAGACAGCATGTGCACCTACCTACTTGCCTGCCTCTGCTATCCTTCTTCTGAAACAGCGGCCACACTTGGCCTTTGGCACTTAGCCCTCCAACACAGGGTGTAGCAGTGGTAGGATCACCAGCCAAAGCCCCTGGCCTTTCTACTCAGCCAGCTGGCATTGCTTTCTCCCAGGCTGGTGCCCTGCAGAGGCCACCATTCACTCCTGCTCCCAGCTGGGCAGAGCACCTCCTCTGAGCCCAAGGTTTTCAGCTTTCCATCCCTACGTGTGCTGCCCCACCCCCTCCTAGCAAATTCCTTTATTTCACGCCAGCTGATGTCAGTTTCTGTTGCTTGCAAACACCTGAACCAGTGCAATGCAGGGTCTGTGACCTGATCCCAAGAGGAGGCACCATGGGCAGGAGTCTGACACGTATTTGCCAAGTAAGGGCTTCCCAGGGAGGGCTGTCTCCAAAACAGGCATGAAAAAAAAAAAAAAAAAACCAACTGTGTCCTGTTCTAGGCTTCTACAACAACGGCTATCAATATTCAAGCTGCTTTTGGATGATTTAACATGAAAGAGCAGCCCTCGAAGGCAATGACTTGCCTCTTGTGAGCAGCATTTTAAGATAAAAAGCACCCAGAGAGCCAGAGTGACAACGGGTGGCAATAAGAGAATTGTGGAAAAAAATAAAAAGCAGATGGTAATTCCTGTTGTGCCTTGAGCCAGAGCTTACCAAGGCTGCAGGCAGGTTGGAAACCCAATAACCTTCCCCGGGTTTAGATTCCATGTGGTCGCTGCCATTTGGCAACAGCAGGAGGTGACACGGAAAGAAAACGCCCAGGAGGTAGAACACAGTAGGAACAGTCCCTGCCCATGGAAACCAGAGTGGGCTTTTGGAACTCTGTGGGGATAAGGAGAGAAGGAGTCCACCCTCCTCAGTGTCACCCACAGAAACTCAGAAAGTCTCATGGAGCAGGAGGTGGCCTCTCTTGGACCAGGTGGGGTATGTGGGGGGAATTCATCCCATAAGCAGGTTCTTCCTGAACTCCTACTTCCCACCAGATGCTGTCCTGGAACCTGGAAATACAACCAGGAAGACAAAAATGAGTCCCATCTGCCAATTAGGATGGTTACCGTTTTGTTTTTGCTAGAAAAGAAAATAGTAAGTGTTGACAAGGATATGAAGAAACCAGAACCTGCACACATTGCTGGTAGGAATGGAAAATGGTGCAGCTGCCACAGAAAACATTTTAGTGGTTCCTTGGCAAGTTAACATAGGAAGAATTACCATGGGACCCAGCAGTTCAATTTCTAGGTATATACCCAAAAGAATTGAAAATAGGTATGCAAATAAAAACGTGTACATGAATGTTGATAGCTGTATTATTCACAATAGTCAGCCTAGATGCCCATCAACAGAATAGATAAATCAAAAGCGGCACAGCCGTATCATGGGATATTCTTTGGCCATAGAAAAGAATGAGGTCCTGACACAGGCTGCACCATGGATGAAGCTTCATAACAAGCTAAGTGAAAGAAGCCAGATACCAAAGATCTCATATTGTCTGATTCCATGTATACGTAATATTCAGAACAGGCAAATCCATTGAGACAGGAAGTAGATTGGTATTGCCAGGGGCTGGGGAGAAGACGATGGGGGTTGGGAGAGGGTGACTGCTAAGAAGTACAGGGTTATGTTTTGGGTGCTGAGAACGTTCTGCAACTACATAGAGGTGATGGTTGGACAATATTGTGAACGTGCTCAGTGCTGAACTGCATACTTTTAAATGACTAAAGTGGTAACATTTATGTTATGTGTATTTTACCACAATAAAAAAAAAATGGCTGGATGTGGTTGCTCACGCCTGTAATCCCAGCACTTTGGGAAGCCAAGGAGGTGGACCACTTGAGGCCAGGAGTTCAAGACCAGCCTGGTCAACATGGTGAAACCCTGTCTCTGCTACACATACAAAAGTTGGCTAAGAATGGTGGTGCATGCCTGTAATCCCAGCTACTCAGGAAGCTGAGGCAGGGGAATTGCTTGAACCTGGAAGGTGGAAATTGCAGTGAGCTGAGATGGTGCCACTGCACTCCACCCTGGGCAAAAGAGTAAGACTCTGTCTCAAAAAAACAAAACAAAACAAAACAAACAAACAAACAAAAAACAGAAAAAAGAAAAAAAGAAACTCTCCTGGCCAGAGCTTACAATTTAAAAAGATAAACAAAAAAGGAGCCAATCCTGATGATCTCTGTGTTAAAGGCATCAGCAGGGAAGACCAGATACCCCCATGCCAACAGAAAAGGGATTCATAGCTTGAATATGGGGAGGTGTCAGCCAAGAAGACTTCCTGGAGGCAATGGTATCAAAAACGGAAAGGAAATATTGGAGTTAACCAGACTGGGACACGGAAATACAGGTAGGAGGTGTGGAAAAGGCTGTGGGGGGATTAGGTGGGGAGACTTTGGCAGGTGTAGAGGCCCAGGGGCCCGAGAGCCTCAACATCTTCCAGGAGATTTGGAGGCTACAGAGTGCCAGATGGGGAGTGTCAAGGAACAGGGTCCCTGGTGTGCTCGGACCAAGCAGAGCACAGCTCTGGGCGCAAACATCTTCTGGACAAGAGGTCTGTCCATTCTCACCGGCTGTCCAGTCTCAGCCAGTCTTCGAAAAGAGGAGAACTGTCTGAGAAGCATGTGCAGAAGCCAGAAGAACATTCTCATCTTCTCAGCACCTCTGCTCTTGTTTTCCCACCCATGCCCTTGTTTTAGAGCACAGAGGGTAGAAACAGGAAGAGGGGCAACCTCTCAAAGGAACAAATGGCACAGGGACTCAGATCCTGATGGAGTGCTGCTGACTCATTCAGATACAATCTCTACTCTACAGGTAGGGAAACTGAGGCTCAGGGCTGTTCAAAGATTTTCTCAGAGTTATGTGGGTCATGAGTGGCAGAGCAGGGACTCAACCCCGGACAGCCTGAGTTCAGCCCCATGTGCCCAGTACACAGGGCAAGCTGGGAATGGGGGCAAGAGAAAAGGAGGATGAAATGGGCACTCTCCCTTGACCCCACCCCCGCAGAAGGCAACCCTGGTCTCCATGAAGGCTTTGCCTTCCCCTCCATCACCTGCAGGCTTCCCTGAAAGGCCAACGTTCCACTGTCCTGCAGGACCTGGCCCTAGAGGCTGCTGTTTCGTCTACGGGGCTTCCCTTCTCCAAGCTCTCTGCCAGGCCCCAGCCCCTTGTGTGTCCTGACGAGCCTGTCTCCTCACCCAGGGGCTATGGAGAGCCAGAGTGAAGGGCCTTGCTTCTAAGATCAGGCAGGAATTTCCCAGGGTCCTGGAGACTTCCTGCTGCCCTCAGAAGCATTTGCTGCTCTCAGGAGCTCTGAGACGCCATTAGGAGCGACTGTTCCAATGCATTGGGATCCGCATGGCCTCAAAGCATTAACAGAGCTTCCAAAGGTCACAGGCAACTTCTGCCTTTCCTGTCTAGCGCAGGTCCTGACCTCTAGTGCTTCCCAACAGAGATGCTCTCTGTACAGGGTAGATAAATTATCTTTAGAAAATTTGAGATTATTATGAATCTACAGAGGCTTCAATCAAGTTAAAATAAAGAAAGCAGCAATAATGCTGTAATTATTTAATTAGGGAAAGAAATGAAAGATAAGAACCTTTATCTAAGACTTCAAAACACAAATGAGAAATTCACCCTGGATATTAGGTAACTTAGATCTCCATCCTTGAGCCAGAAGCTCCAGTCGCTCTGAATTGCTCACCGCTCCCAAAACAAGCTTGCTTCTGTGGCCTGGCACATGCTGTTCCCTCCTCTGGTTCTCCATCTCCCCCTACCCATCACCCCCAGTGCAGCTGGGGAATTCTACTCAAATACCGAGGCCCAGCTCACATAGCTTTCCTCCAGGAAGCCTGCCTCGCTTTCCCTGGCACAACGGGCAGCTCCCTCCTGTAGCATGAACACACCCTGTTACAGTGTTTATTGTGCTGTCTTGTCGGCACCTACCTGTCAGGTTCCTGGTGAGGGGAAGCCCTTCTGAGATAAAGATGAACTCCTCTTTGCTTTCCCCATACCCAGGCACTGCCTGGCACACAGGAAACACCCCACCCACAATTGCTGAGGTGAACAAAGCCAGGGCTTCTGAAGAGGGGACAAGATTTTCCAACGATAAGATGGTTACAGAGCAAACATGGAGCCCGAATGTGTGACTCCAGTTCAAAGCTTTGGCTCTAATGCTCTGTGTGGAATGATCAGACTTGGTAAGTAAAGAAAGTTTGGCAAAGTTCTACAGGTCTAGCTAAGCAGGAGGCAGAGCAGGTTCCTGCCCTTGGGGAACTCACATTCAGGAGGGAGCAGGTACAGACAGGCAGCAAAATAAATCTAGAAGAACTTTTGGAGAGACAAAGCACCTACACGTACAGACACCGAGCTACAAACTGGAGGTAGAGGCAATAACGATGACCTTACCCTAACAGAGATTATCATCTACTGAGGAATCCATAATCCTTCTCATGAAAAATTAAATAATCCCCAGGACTCCAGATGCCAATTTCTCAAGCCAGAAGTGCAGGCATGTGAAAACATAACTTATTCTTTCTTACTTGAATTTAATTTCTATCTTAAGCTCCATCCACCAGTGGCATGAATGTAACTTTAGAGAGTTCAGGTTAAGCCCAGTTGATTCAAGGACCTCTCCCTGCCCTTTCTCCTCAGAGTAGCATCTAAATTCAGGGAGGAGGGTTTATATTGAGTCAGCAAAGAAGGAGGAAGGGGAGGGGTCCTTGATGTCATCTGTCCTACTGACAACTTTTATGGTGTCCTCATTGCCTCTAGTCACCGATCATTGGCATTGATTTCTGCTGGCATTGATGAGACATCCTCAGGGGCATCTGGGCTGCCAGTAAGATTCAACAAGGTCAACGTGATGCCTTCTCACCCCAGCCTCCAGGACTCTTCAATCAGTAGCCATCTCCATCTCCATCTCCATCCCTCTCTCAGCAGGTTTGCCAGATTGAACAAATAAGAATACAGGACACCCTGGGTTTTATCTGGCAACTTAATCTTTCAGGGACTCCAGAGGTTTGGGGGATTCTTTTCCAGTGCTCTGGGGCTTCACAAATGAATCCCTGTGGGGCATTCTCAGATCTGCTCTGCCTAGACTCACACTGTACCCCATCTACCCTCCAGCTACTGCACCCCATCTACCCTCCGGCCCCTGCACCATTCATAGATGGGGGACTAGGGCTTTGCTGCTTCCCTGGGCCCAGCAAAGTAGTGGGACTCAGGCTTCTCTGGTGGCTGCCTCATCCCCACTCCCCTCTCACTCCAGTGGTATTTATGAGCTGCTCAGGGTGGGGAGGGAAGACAAGGAACATGCCCCACTTCACCGTTCCACACTAGTATCAAACTCTGTGTTTCTCCCTCTGATTCTCCCCCAGCTAGTGCCCAGTGAAAGATTTTTTTCTTGTCTAGAACAAGAAAATTGGCCCTTTTGGTCCTCTTCATGAATCCTATTTATCTTATATATTCACCCCAACTTTTGAAATAAAAGATGTAAATTGACTCCCCATTTTCTTTGCATTTTGGCTAAACTAACAGGGGAGTAGAAAAATATTGAGAATAAAAGAATAGATTAATAATTCAAAAGTTTGAGACATTCACATCCAAATGGGCTGAGGTAGCTGGCGGTTTCTATGTAGAACAGCTACAATGGCTGACAAAACACACAAGTAGCCTATGCTAAAGCAAATCCTCCAAGAAGCAGACATCAAGATATGATGGTACTTCAGTGATTTTATTGGGGAAAATGCCTTGTGAAAGAAAACAGAGGCAGCCTGAAAAAGGCAGCTGGTAAAAGGAAGAGTCATTGGAGCATGATGCAACAGTCTAATGGCAAGTGAAGGAGAACAGGAAAGGAGGAGATGTCCTAGGCTGTGGTGCAACCTAAGGAAGTCCAGGCAAAACCACCAGGGAGGCCCCAAATCTAAGTCAGCTGGTAGAGAAGTCCTGTGTCTCCCAGGACTGGGTTGGCCTTATAGACCTGGGACCATCAGTTACTGACTAAGAGAAACCCATTGAAGGTATGGCCTCGGCACAAAGGCAGTGATAGATTTCAGAGCCCAGCGACTGGGGATCTTGACCAATTATGCTCCCAGTAATTGGATGTTTGTGAGGTTCATTCACATGCCCATCACATCACCTATTTGGAAGCAGTACAGAGCTAAGGAATTAGAGGGCTAAGATTCCAGGAAAGAAAGAACTTTAGAGAAATAAGCTGGCTGCCACTGGCTGCTGTTACTCTGGCAGCTCTTCCAGTTCTGGGTATAGAAAGGAGGCTAATAATCTTACGTAAAGTTCAGTGAAAAACTAGGTGAAAGGCCACTACAGAGGGATATGAAATCCAGTTCTGTTGGACATTTGGGAGTACTCAAGAAAATGGACCTGTTTCCTCTCAACAATGGCTGAATTCTGGGGCTACACAAAATGTAAGCTAAAAAGTATAGGTGGGAACTTGAAAAATGCAGTCTCATGAGACAAAAGTTTGCATTCTGGGCCTTCCAAGAAAAGGGGACTTATAAAATTTAATTGGATCTTAAAGGAAATTAAAAAAAAAAAATCTTGAAGAGTCAGAGATTAATCAAAGTAGACTAAGCCTTACCACAGCCTACTAGGACTACAACCCACCATCAACTCACTGATTGCATTGGAGTAATCAGATATGGCTGTATCTTCCCATCAGAGAAGAGTTAAATCCTATCTAGAGGAGGACAAAACCATCTGGGGTATCTACATTCAGTAATTACTAGGTACACCAAAAGAAATAACCAAATGACTAAAAACCAAGAGAAAAAGCCCTCAACAATAGAAACATACCCACAGGATCCAGATATTAAAATTAGTTGGCAAATGGTATATAATAATTATGATTAACATTATAGTTAATTAATAACATTAATTTTTATAATAAAAATGAACAGATATGAGATAAATAATTTTAACATAGAACCACAATCTAAAAAATAAAAATAAATGATTTTTTTTTTTTTTTTTTGAGACAGAGTCTCGCTCTGTCACCCAGGCTGGAGTGCAGTGGTGCAATCTTGGCTCACTGCAACTTCTGCCTCCCAGGCTCAAGCAGTTCTCCTGCCTCAGCCTCCTGACTAACTGGGACTACAGGCACACGCCACCATGTCCAGCTAATTTTTTTTTTTTTTGTATTTTTAGTAGAGACAGGGTTTCACTGTGTTAGCAGGGATGGTCTCAATCTCCTGACTGCCAGCCTCACCTCAGCCTCCCAAAGTGCCAGCCATGTTCTTTAAATAATAAGATAATGTTTAAAATTTGGAACTCATTAGTTGGATTTAACCACAGATTTAATATGGCAGAATACAGGACTGTTGACCTGCACTGAAAGATAGATCAATAGAAAATATCCAAACTGAAGCATGGAAAGGAAAAAAGAATGGAAATTGGTGGTCTGAAAGGAGAGGGAAAAAAGAATGGACAGAAGCAATATTTCAACAAATAATGGTAGAGAATTTTCTAAAACTGATAAAAGATGTCAGCAGACATATTCAAGATGTTCTACAGAAATACAAAGAAAAACATTACAAGGTATCACAGTAACATTAATGAAAATTGAAGCTATAGAGAAAATCTTACAATCAGTTGAGGAGGAAAACAAATTTTCCTTCAAAAGACCAACAGAATAATTAACAATTGACTTGTCAACAGAAAACATGAATACTAGAGCCAATAGAAAAAAAAACTTTAGTGTTCTTCAGGAAAATACTGCCAACCTAGAATTTTAAACTCAAGGAGAAAACATTCTTCAGAGATAAAGGTGAAATAAAGACTTTTTCATATAAATAAAACCTGGGAAAATTAGTTGCAAAGCTCACTTAAATATTTAAAAGATTTCTTCAGGTCAAAGGAAAATTATCCCAGAGAGAAACATGGAATTGCAATGAAAAGTAAGGTCCAGTGGAAAATGTCAATACAAATTATATTGATATTTGTAATTCATAATATAATTATTGAACTAACATTCAATAAAAGAATATCAACTGAAAATCAATTGACTCCGTAATCCCAGGGCTTTGGGAGGCTGAGGCAGGTGAATCACTTGAGGCCAGGAGTTCAAAACCAGCCTGGCCATCATGGCGAAACCCCATCACTACTGAAAATACAAAAATTAGACAGGTGTGACAGATGCACACCTGTAATTCCAGCTAGTCAGCTGGCTGAGGTACAACAACTGCTTAAACCAGGGTGGCAGAGGTTGAGGTGAGCCGAGATTGCACCACTACATTCCAGCCTGGGTAATGGAGTGACACTCTGTCTCAAAAAAAAAAAAAAAAAAAAAAAAAGAGCGACAGAGAAAATGGATTTGTACAAAACAATTATAGTAATGTCCTATGGTTTTTGAATATGTATGCAATAAATATATTTGTAGTTTTGCATGACCACACTAACGCAAAAGATGCAGAGAGTAAGAGGAATTAAAATGTTCTAAGGTTCTAGTACTATTAGAGAAATAATGAATGTAAGACAATATTCATGTTGTAATCTCTAGGTTATCTACTAAAACAATAATAAAATAATGTACAATTAACAAGTGAAGAGAATAAAAATAAAATTATAAAAAGTAATTTGTTCATCTAAAAGAAGCCAAAAATGTGAGAAACAGAAATATAAAATAGGGGGGTTATATTTATGTTATTCTAAAACACAAAATTACAGAAACCCAAATATATCCATAATTAAATTCAATGTAAGTGAAGTGTGTCAATCAAAAGACCAAAATGGCCTAATTGAATTTTTTAAAATAACTTTATGCTGCTTACATGAGTCACATGCAAAATCTAAGCACATAGGAGATTGAAAGAAAAAGAAAAAGAAAAAGAAAAGAAAAAAGATTGATGCAAACAATAACCAGAAGAAAGATAGTGCCATGGACTGAATATTTGTGTCCCCCAGAAATCATGTTGAAATCTAATTCCAAAGTGACAGTATTAAGAGTAGGGCGTTTGGTAGTCCGAGACGGGTGGATCACGAGGTCAGGAGATTGAGACCATCCTGGCTAACACAGTGAAACCCCATCTCTACTAAAAATACAAAAAATTAGCCGGGTGTGGTGTCATGTGCCTGTGGTCCCAGCTACTCAGGAGGCTGAGGCAGGAAAATCACTTGAACTCGGGAGGCAGAGGTTGCAGTGAGCTGAGATCCGGCCACTGCACTCCAGCCTGGGCGACAGAGTGAGACTCCATCTCAAAAAAAAAAAAAAAAAAAAAAAAAGGTAGGGCCTTTGGGCAGTGATTAGGTTATGAGGGCTCCACCTTCATGAATGGGATTAGTAATCTTATGAAAAAACCTGAGTGAGATTGTTTGCCCCCTCTGCCATGTAAGGAGACAGAAAAGAAGATGCCATCTTTGAAACAGAGAGCAAGCCATCACCAGACACCAAATAGGCTGGGGCCTTGGTCTTGGATTTCCCAGAATTCTGAACTGTAAGCAATTAATTTCTATTGATTACTCAGTCTAAGGTATTACACATAGCATGAACTAAGATGGATAATGTAGTTATACTACAATATCAAAGTAGATTTTAAGGCATGAAGTCTGCAGATAAAGAGGGACATTTCATAATGATATAACTATCACAGTTCTAAATATATATACACCTAATAACACACCTTCAAAACATATAAAGCAAAAATATATACAAAACTAAAAGAGAAGATAAATAAATTATAGTGGGAGATTTTAACACAATTCTCTCAATAGTTTACAGAGGGAAAAAAAGACCAAAAAATATACTATAAATACATAAAATGTGACTAACAAAATTAACCAACTTGGCTGAATTGACATATATGAAACACCATCCTCAACAATTTCAGATACAGATGGCATTTTTTTCAAACATAGAAGAAATGTTTAACAAAATGGACCATACTCTAGGTTATAAAGTAAGTCTTGTCACATCTCAAAAAATTGAAATCATTCAGAATAAAGAATCCATGAGTCATAAGAGAAACTCTAAATAAAATGAAATATTTTTAACGAAATGATGATACAGATAAAACAGATAAAATCTTGTGGGATGAAGCTAAAACAATAGTTACAGGGAAATTTTTAGCTTTAATTTCATGTATGAGAAAGACAAATTACTAAAAATAAATAAGATTTCAACTAAAGAATCTAGAAAAATAAACCCAGCAAGTCAAACACAAAGAAAGTTAGAGAAAAAAAAAAAAAAAACGCAAAAGAGCAAATATCAATGTATTTGAAAACAAATGTTTTAAAAAGTCAATATAGCCAATAATTGTTTCCTTGAAATGACATATCAAAAAGAAGGAGAGAAAATTCAAACTATAAATATTGAAGATTAAAATGTTATAAAAAGATAACAAAATATAATGAACATGCTATACGAATAAATTTGATTTAGATAAAGTTGGAAAATTCCTTGAAATACACAACTTACCTAATATGTCACAAGAAGAAATAATAAATCTGAATACCTCTTTGTGTAGTAAAGAAATTGAATCCATTAACATTTTCCGCCAAAAAGAAACCCCAGGCCCAGATGGCTTCACTGCTGAACGTTTTCAAATATTCAAGGAGTAAGAAACACAAATCTTTCACAAAATCTTCCAAAGAATAGAAAAAGAGGTAAAACTTTCCAAATTTCACTGAGGCCAGCATCACCTTTGTACCAAAATCTGACAAAGATATTACAGGAAAGGAACATTTTAGCACTAATCTCTTTCACAAATTTAGATTCAAAAACCTTAAACAAAAAATTAGCAAAGTGTATCTCAAACATGTAAAAATGATAATATGTCATAGGACTACATAAAGTTTATTCAAGGATGCTAGGTTGAATTAACATTAAATAACAATGTAGTTAGTCACTACAGAATAAAGGAGAAAAATCACGATATCCAAAAAGAGGCAGAGAAAAGTGTCTGATAAAATTTGGTACATATATACACCATATGATTCCATTATATAACTTTCTCTAAAAGACAAAACTAGGGTTATGGAGAACAGACCAGCAGTTCCCAGAGTTTAGGAGTTGGGGCGAGTGCGTGACTGTAAAAAGATAACACAAAGGAGTCTTTGAGGTGTTAGCACTGTTTTGTATGTTTATTGCAATAGTAGTTTTTTTTTTTTTTAATATATAAAGTTCTAGGGTACATGTGCACAACGTGCAGGTTTGTTACATAGGTATACATGTGCCATGGTGGTTTGCTGCACCCATTAACTTGTCATTTACATTAGGTATTTCTCCAAAAGCGATCCCTCCCCCGGACCCCCACCTACTGACAGGCCCCGGTGTGTGATGTCCCCCACCCTGTGTCCAAGTATTCTCATTGTTCAATTCCCACCTTTGAGTGAGAACACGTGGTGTTTGGTTTTCTGTCCTTGTGATAGTTTGCTGAGAATGATGGTTTCCAGCTGCATCCATGTCCCTGCAAAGGACATTAACTCATCCCTTTTAATGGCTGCATAGTATTCTGTGGTGCATATGTGCCATATTTTCTTAATCCAGTCTATCATTGATGGACATTCGAGTTGGTTCCAAGTCTTTGCTATTGTGAATAGTGCCATAATAAACATACATGTGCATGTGTCTTTACAGTAGCATGATTTATAATCCTTCGGGTATACACCCAGTAATGGGATGGCTGGGTCAAATGGTATTTCTAGTTCTAGATCCTTGAGGAATCGCCACACTGTCTTCCACAGTGGTTGAACTAATTTACACTCCTACAGTGTAAAAGCATTTCTATTTCTCCACAATCTCTCCAGCATCTGTTCTTTCCTGACTTTTTAATGATCGCCGTTCTAACTGGAGTGAGATGGTATCTAATTGTGGTTTTGATTTGCATTTCTCTGATGACCAGTGATGATGAGCATTTTTTCATGTGTCTGTTGGTTGAATAAATGTTTTCTTTTGAGAAATGTCTGTTCATCTCCTTTGCCCATTTTTTGATGGGTTTGTTTTCTTCTTGTAAATTTGTTTAAGTTCTTTGTAGATTCTGGATATTAGCCCTTTGTCAGATGGGTAGATTGCAAAAACTTTCTCCCATTCCATAGGTTGCCTGTTCACTCTGATGGTAGTTTCTTTTGCCATGTAGAAGCTCTTTGTTTCATTAGATCCCATTTGTCTGTTTTGGCTTTTGTTGCCATTTACAATAGTAGTTTTTATATTAATCTGTAAATGTGCTGAAATTCATAAGACTGTATACCAAAAGAAAAAGTCAATTTCACTGATGATAATATTTTAACTTTTAAAAATTTTAATAGATAAACTGTATGGTTGTATGGTGTGTGAATTGTATCTCAAGCGCTGTTTTTAAGAGTTTTTGAAAATTCAACACTCATGTATGAAAAATATTCTTAGGCCGGGCGCGGTGGTTCAAGCCTGTAATCCCAGCACTTTGGGAGGCCGAGACAGGCGGATCACGAGGTCAGGAGATCGAGACTATCCTGGCTAACACGGTGAAACCCCGTCTCTACTAAAAATACAAAAAACTAGCCGGGCAAGGTGGCAGGCGCCTGTAGTCCCAGCTACTCGGGAGGCTGAGGCAGGAGAATGGTGTAAACCCGGGAGGTGGAGCTTGCATTGAGCTGCGATCCGGCCACTGCACTCCAGCCCAGGTGACAGAGCAAGACTCTGTCTCAAAAAAAAAAAAGAAAAGAAAAAAAAGAAAAATATTCTTAGCAAACTAGTAATATGAGGTACTGTCTTAGTCTTATAAAGATTCCCTACAAAAAAACATCATATTTAATAAGGAATTATTAAAATTTCTTCCTTGAGTTTAGAAACAAGATAAAGGTGCCCACTATTGTTATTTCATTAACTTTGTAGAAGAATTTCTGGTTAGTAAAATAAGTTAAGAAAAACAAAAGTGCGTGAGAGTTAGAAATGAAGAAATACACATATTGGGAATATACAAATGAATCAACACCAACTGTTAGAATAAATGGACCTCACAATATAGTTAGATACAAAGTATACATACAAAAATCAATTGTATTTCCATGTATGAGAAAAAAGTAACAGAAAATGGGATTTTTAAAATTACCATTTATAAGAACATCACAAGACTTTGAACGCTAAGAGTATTTTATTTTATTTTATTTTTATTTATTTATTTTTTATTATACTTTAAGTTCTAGGGTACATGTGCATAACGTGCAGGTTTGTTACATATGTATACATGTGCCATGCTGGTGTGCTGCACCCATCAACTCGTCAGCACCCATCAATTCATCATTTATATCAGGTATAACTCCCCAGTGCAATCCCTCCCCCCTCCCCCCTCCCCATGATAGGTCCCAGTGTGTGATGTTCCCCTTCCCGAGTCCAAGTGAGCTCATTGTTCAGTTCCCACCTATGAGTGAGAACATGCGGTGTTTAGTTTTCTCTTCTTGTGATAGTTTGCTAAGAATGATGGTTTCCAGCTGCATCCATGTCCCTACAAAGGACGCAAACTCATCGTTTTTTATGGCTGCATAGTATTCCATGGTGTATATGTGCCACATTTTCTTAATCCAGTCTGTCACTGATGGACATTTGGGTTGATTCCAAGTCTTTGCTATTGTGAATAGTGCTGCAATAAACATACGTGTGCATGTGTCTTTGTAGTAGCATAATTTATAATCCTTTGGGTATATACCCAGTAGTGGGATGGCTGGGTCATATGGTACATCAGTTCTAGATCCTTGAGGAATCGCCATACTGTTTTCCATAATGGTTGAACTAGTTTACAATCCCACCAACAGTGTAAAAGTGTTCCTATTTCTCCACATCCTCTCCAACACCTGTTGTTTCCTGATTTTTTAATGATTGCCATTCTAACTGGTGTGAGATGGTATCTCATTGTGGTTTTGATTTGCATTTCTCTGATGGCGAGTGATGATGAGCATTTTTTCATGTGTCTGTTGGCTGTATGAATGTCTTCTTTTGAGAAATGTCTGTTCATATCCTTTCCCCACTTTTTGATGGGGTTGTTTGTTTTTTTCTTGTATATTTGTTTGAGTTCTTTGTAGATTCTGGAAATTAGCCCTTTGTCAGATGAGTAGATTGCAAAAATTTTCTCCCATTCTGTAGGTTGCCTGTTCACTCTGATGGTAGTTTCTTTTGCTGTGCAGAAGCTCTTTAGTTTAATTAGATCCCATTTGTCAATTTTGGCTTTTGCTGCCGTTGCTTTTGGTGTTTTAGACATGAAGTCCTTGCCCATGCCTATGTCCTGAATGGTACTACCTAGATTTTCTTCTAGGGTTTTTATGGTATTAGGTCTAACATTTAAGTCTCTAATCCATCTTGAATTAATCTTCGTATAAGGAGTAAGGAAAGGATCCAGTTTCAGCTTTCTACTTATGGCTAGCCAATTTTCCCAGCACCATTTATTAAATAGGGAATCCTTTCCCCATTTCTTGTTTTTGTCAGGTTTGTCAAAGATCAGATGGTTGTAGATGTGTGGCATTATTTCCGAAGGCTCCGTTCTGTTCCATTGGTCTATCTCTCTGTTTTGGTACCAGTACCATGCTGTTTTGGTTACTGTAGCCTTGTAGTATAGTTTGAAGTCAGGTAGCGTGACGCCTCCGGCTTTGTCCTTTTGACTTAGGATTGTCTTGGGAATGCGGGCTCTTTTTTGGTTCCATATGAACTTTAAAGCAGTTTTTTCCAATTTGGTGAAGAAACTCATTGGTAGCTTGATGGGGATGGCATTGAATCTATAAATAACCTTGGACAGTATGGCCATTTTCACGATATTGATTCTTCCTATCCATGAGCATGGTATGTTCTTCCATTTGTTTGTGTCCTCTTTGATTTCACTGAGCAGTGGTTTGTAGTTCTCCTTGAAGAGGTCGTTTACATCCCTTGTAAGTTGGATTCCTAGGTATTTTATTCTCTTTGAAGCAATTGTGAATGGAAGTTCATTCCTGATTTGGCTCTCTGCTTGTCTGTTACTGGTGTATAAGAATGCTTGTGATTTTTGCACATTAATTTTGTATCCTGAGACTTTGCTGAAGTTGCTTATCAGCTTAAGAAGATTTTGGGCTGAGATGATGGGGTTTTCTAAATACACAATCATGTCATCTGCAAACAGGGACAATTTGACTTCTTCTTTTCCTAACTGAATACCCTTGATTTCTTTCTCTTGCCTGATTGCCCTAGCCAGAACTTCCAACACTATGTTGAATAGGAGCGGTGAGAGAGGGCATCCCTGTCTTGTGCCAGTTTTCAAAGGGAACTTTTCCAGTTTTTGCCCATTCAGTATGATATTAGCTGTGGGTTTGTCATAAATAGCTCTTATTATTTTGAGGTACGTTCCATCAATACCGAATTTATGAAGCGTTTTTAGCATGAAGGGCTGTTGAATTTTGTCAAAAGCCTTTTCTGCATCTATTGAGATAATCATGTGGTTCTTGTCTTTGGTTCTGTTGATATGCTGGATTACGTTGATTGATTTGCGAATGTTGAACCAGCCTTGCATCCCAGGGATGAAGCCCACTTGATCATGGTGGATAAGCTTTTTGATGTGCTGCTGAATCCGGTTTGCCAGTATTTTATTGAGGATTTTTGCATCGATGTTCATCAGGGAGATTGGTCTAAAATTCTCTTTTTTTGTTGTGTCTCTGCCAGGCTTTGGTATCAGGATGATGTTGGCCTCATAAAATGAGTTAGAGAGGATTCCCTCTTTTTCTATTGATTGGAATAGTTTCAGAAGGAATGGTACCAGCTCCTCCTTGTACCTCTGGTAGAATTCAGCTGTGAATCCATCTGGTCCTGGGCTTTTTTTGCTGGGTAGGCTATTAATTGTTGCCTCAATTTCAGAGGCTGCTATTGGTCTATTCAGGGATTCAACTTCTTCCTGGTTTAGTCTTGGAAGAGTGTACGTGTCCAGGAAATTATCCATTTCTTCTAGATTTTCTAGTTGATTTGCGTAGAGGTGTTTATAGTATTCTCTGATGGTAGTTTGTATTTCTGTGGGGTCGGTGGTGATATCCCCTTTATCATTTTTTATTGCATCTATTTGATTCCTCTCTCTTTTCTTCTTTATTAGCCTTGCTAGCGGTCTGTCAATTTTGTTGATCTTTTCAAAACACCAACTCCTGGATTCATTGATTTTTTGGAGGGTTTTTTGTGTCTCTATCTCCTTCAGTTCTGCTCTGATCTTAGTTATTTCTTGCCTTCTGCTCACTTTTGAATGTGTTTGCTCTTGCCTCTCTAGTTCTTTTAATTGTGATGTTAGAGTGTCAATTTTAGATCTTTCCTGCTTTCTCTTGTGGGCACTTAGTGCTATAAATTTCCCTCTACACACTGCTTTAAATGTGTCCCAGAGATTCTGGTATGTTGTATCTTTGTTCTCATTGGATTCAAAGAACATCTTTATTTCTGCTTTCATTTCGTTATGTACCCAGTAGTCATTCAGGAGCAGGTTGTTCAGTTTCCATGTAGTTGAGCGGTTTTGATTGAGTTTCTTAGTCCTGAGTTCTAGTTTGATTGCACTGTGGTCAGAGAGACAGTTTGTTATAATTTCTGTTCTTTTACATTTGCTGAGGAGTGCTTTACTTCCAATTATGTGGTCAATTTTGGAATAAGTGTGATGTGGTGCTGAGAAGAATGTATATTCTGTTGACTTGGGGTGGAGAGTTCTATAGATGTCTATTAGGTCCGCTTGGTGCAGAGATGAGTTCAATTCCTGGATATCCTTGTTAACTTTCTGTCTCGTTGATCTGTCTAATGTTGACAGTGGAGTGTTGAAGTCTCCCATTATTATTGTATGGGAGTCTAAGTCTCTTTGTAAGTCTCTAAGGACTTGCTTTATGAATCTGGGTGCTCCTGTATTGGGTGCATATATATTTAGGATAGTTAGCTCTTCCTGTTGGATTGATCCCTTTACCATTATGTAATGGCCTTCTTTGTCTCTTGATCTTTGATGGTTTAAAGTCTGTTTTATCAGAGACTAGGATTGCAACCCCTGCTTTTTTTTGTTCTCCATTTGCTTGGTAGATCTTCCTCCATCCCTTTATTTTGAGCCTATGTATGTCTCTGCATGTGAGATGGGTCTCCTGAAGACAGCAGACTGATGGGTCTTGACTCTTTATCCAGTTTGCCAGTCTGTGTCTTTTAATTGGAGCATTTAGTCCATTTACATTTAAGGTTAATATTGTTATGTGTGAACTTGATCCTGCCATTATGATATTAACTGGTTATTTTGCTCATTAGTTGATGCAGTTTCTTCCTAGGCTCGATGGTCTTGACATTTTGGCATGTTTTTGCAATGGCTGGTACCGGTTGTTCCTTTCCATGTTTAGGGCTTCCTTCAGGGTCTCTTGTAAGGCAGGCCTGGTGGTGACAAAATCTCTAAGCATTTGCTTATCTGTAAAGAATTTTATTTCTCCTTCACTTATGAAACTTAGTTTGGCTGGATATGAAATTCTGGGTTTAAAATTCTTTTCTTTAAGAACGTTGAATATTGGCCCCCACTCTCTTCTGGCTTGTAGAGTTTCTGCCGAGAGATCTGCTGTCAGTCTGATGGGCTTCCCTTTGTGGGTAACCCGACCTTTCTCTCTGGCTGCCCTTAAGATTTTTTCCTTCATTTCAACTTTGGTGAATCTGGCAATTATGTGTCTTGGAGTTGCTCTTCTGGAGGAGTATCTTTGTGGCGTTCTCTGTATTTCCTGAATTTGAATGTTGGCCTGCCCTGCTAGGTTGGGGAAGTTCTCCTGGATGATATCCTGTAGAGTGTTTTCCAATTTGGTTCCATTTTCCCCCTCACTTTCAGGCACCCCAATCAGACGTAGATTTGGTCTTTTTACATAATCCCATACTTCTTGCAGGCTTTGTTCATTTCTTTTTCTTCTTTTTTCTTTTGGTTTCTCTTCTCACTTCATTTCATTCATTTGATCCTCCATCGCTGATACTCTTTCTTCCAGTTGATCGAGTCGGTTACTGAAGCTTGTGCATTTGTCACGTATTTCTCGTGTCATGGTTTTCATCTCTGTCATTTCGTTTATGACCTTCTCTGCATTAATTAGTCTAGCTGTCAATTCTTCCACTCTTTTTTCAAGATTTTTAGTTTCTTTGCACTGGGTACGTAATTCCTCCTTTAGCTCTGAGAGGTTTGATGGACTGAAGCCTTCTTCTCTCATCTCATCAAAATCATTCTCTGACCAGCTTTGATCCGTTGCTGGCGATGGGCTGTGCTCCTTTGCAGGAGGAGATGCGCTCTTATTTTTTGAATTTCCAGGTTTTCTGCCCTGCTTTTTCCCCATCTTTGTGGTTTTATCTGTCTCTGGTCTTTGATGATGGTGACGTACTGATGGGGTTTTGATATAGGTGTCCTTCCTGTTTGATAGTTTTCCTTCTGACAGTCAGGACCCTCAGCTATAGGTCTGTTGGAGATTGCTTGAGGTCCACTCCAGACCCTGTTTGCCTGGGTATCAGCAGCAGAGGTTGCAGAAGATAGAATATTGCTGAACAGCGAGTGCACCTGTCTGATTCTTGCTTTGGAAGCTTCCTTTCAGGGGTGTACTCCACCCTGTGAGGTGTGGGGTGTCAGACTGCCCCTAGTGGGGGATGTCTCCCAGTTAGGCTACTCAGGGGTCAGTGACCCACTTGAGCAGGCAGACTGCCCCTTCTCAGATCTCAACCTCCATGTTAGGAGATCCACTGCTCTCTTCAAAGCTGTCAGACAGAGTCGTTCGCGTCTGGACAGGCCTCTGCTGCTTTAGCTGATCCCTGTCCCCAGAGGCGGAGTCTACAGAGACAGACAGGTTTCCTTGAGCTGCTGTGAGCTCCACCCAGTTCGAGCTTCCCAGCGTCTTTATTTACCTACTTAAGCCTCAGCGATGGTGGGCGCCCCTCCCCCAGCCTCGCTGCTGCCTTGCGGTTAGATTGCGGTAGACTGCTGTGTTATCAAGGAGGGAGGCTCCGTGGGTGTGGGACCCTCCCGGCCAGGTGTGGGATATAATCTCCGGTGTGCCGGTGTTACAGCGCAGTATTGGGGTGGGAGTTACCCGATTTTCCAGGTGTTGTGTGTCTCAGTTCCCCTGGCTAGGAAAAGGGACTCCCTTCCCCCTCGCGCTTCCCAGGTGAGGCGATGCCTCGCCCTGCTTCAGCTCTCGCTGGTCGGGCTGCAGCAGCTGACCAGCACCGATTGTCCGGCACTCCCGAGTGAGATGACCCCAGTACCTCAGCTGAAAATGCAGAAATCACCGGTCTTCTGTGTCGCTCGCGCTGGGAGATGGAGACTGAAGCTGTTCCTATTCGGCCATCTTGCTCCACCCCCCAAGAGTATTTTAAAACTATGAAAAATATCTACACTAAAATTTTAAAATCATACTTATATACATTAAATAAGAACTAAAAATATGGAGAGATACATCAACTTTATAGGCTGGAAATCTCAACATTGAAAATATGTCAACTGTCCCAAATTGACATATATTTAAGATAGTCTCAATCAAAATTCCAATACACCTTTTGTGAACACAGACAAGTTGAATCTAAAATATATATGGAAATTCAAATGGCCAAGAATAACCAAAGTAAATTCTAAAGGGGAAGAACTCTATTGGGGGACTTACATTCCCTGATACTAATCATATTATAAAATTATATTAAGACAGTATTGTATTGTCACAAAGATAGGCAAATAGACCTATGGAAAAGAACATAGTTCAGAACCACATCCACATATATAGAGAGGCCTAATTTGTGAAGCTATTATGGAATGAGAAAAGAAAGAGCTTTTCAGTAAATGGTGTGAGGTCAGCTGGATATGTATATGCCAAAAAAGAAGAAGAATATTGAGTGTGTACCCTTGTCTCCCGCCATTAAAAAAAATTTTTTTTTTCAATGGATTGTATGTATCAATTTTAAAGATAAAGCTTCCAGAAGAAAACATATAATATTTTTACAATTTGGAGGTAGAAAAAATATATTTTAAAATTATACACAAAGTTCTAAGAATCAATGAGAAGACGGATTCATTTGGGCTGCATTAAAATGTAAAACTTCTGTTAAATCAATAGACACTATTAAAAGAATGAGAATGCAAGCTACAGAGTGGGAGAAGGTATATGCAATACACAGATCTGTGCAAGGACTCATTTCCAGAATATGCAAAGAATGGCTACAAATCAATAAGAAAAAAAAAAACAATTGAAAAATGGGCAAACACCTTGAACAGCCACTTCACACAAAAGATATCCAAATGGCTAAGAAGCATGTGAAATGTGGTCCATTTCACTTGTTAATTGAGAAAAGCAAATTAACACCACAATAGTATAGCAATACACATCCATTGAAATGGCTAAAGTAAAAAAGACAGACAACGTCATGAATATAGATCAGCTGGAACACTCATACACTGCTCATGGGAACATAAACCATTACCATAAATTTGGAAAAGTGTTTGACTCTATCTTTTAAACCTGAACATATGCAATTGTTATATTGTATGATTGCCAACTTCATTCCAAATTAAATATTTGAAAGAGATGACTATATATTTTTACTAAAGATGAGATTATTCATAGCAGCACCTTTCACAATGGCCCCAAATGTTTAACAATCCAAATGTCCACCTACAATATAACAGGTAAATTATGATACACACATACAATATAATCCGTTGCCACATTAAAAGTGAATAATCTACAGTTAAATAAAACAACATGCATCAATCTTGCAAAAGTAATGTTGAGTGAAGGAAAAACCAAGAATACTGCTGTGGTCTGAATTGGTCCCCCAAAATTCATGTGTTAGAAAGTTAATCCCCAATGCCTAGTACTGAGAGGTGGGACCTAATGGGAGTTGTTTAGGTCATGGAGATTCCACCCTTGTGAATGGATTGATGCTGCCATAAAAGGGGCTTGTGGAAGTGGGCTGACTTTCTCTCTCTCTCTCTCTCTCTCTCTCTCTCTCCGGCTCTTCTGCCATATGAGAATAGCTTCCCTGGAGGACGCATCAATGAAATTCCATCTTGGAACCAGAGGCTGAACCTACTGGCACATTGATCTTGGACTTCCCATACAGTAGAACCATGAAAGAATACATTTATGTTCTGTATAAATTATCCAGTCTCAGGTATTCTGATACAGTAGCACAAAATGGACCAAGACAAATACTGTGGTGGTTTCAGGTCCACATAATTGTTTGGCATACCCTTCAAAAAGTAGGACCTAAGTCCTCTCCCCTTAAGTGTGGAGTGGACTAGCAAAAAGAAGGAAAGTGCAAGTGACAGTTCAAGACATTGGAGAATGGATCATAAAAGACACTGAAAATCCCTCTCCTCACTCTCTCAAATTGGTTCATACTGAGATCAGCCAGCTGCCATGTTATCAGCAATCTTAGGGAGATATGCACATAATAAGGAACTGAGGCCTCCAGCCAATAGCCATATGAGCTAAGCTTTTCAGAGTATTTCTTCCAGTCCCAGGTAAGCCTTCAGATGACTCCACTGCTGGTGGACATCTTGACTGCAACCTTGTGGAAGACCCCAAGCCAGAACTGTCCAGCTAAGCTGCTCCTGAATTCCTGACCCTCAACAACTGTGAGATAATGAATGTTGTATTAAACTACTAGGTTTGAGGGAGTAATTTGTCGCACAGCAACAGATAACTAATATGCTACATATGACATTATTGCATCTGTAAATTTCTGAAACAGGAAAAACAAATCAATGGCACTTGAAGTGAGGACAATGGTTATAATTGTGAATATGCAGTAATGGGATAGGGACATGAGAAAAGCCAGCTCCAAAGACAGCTATCATCACTCCCCCATTTCCTGTACACACATGGTACCTTCTTCCCTGGGCTGACTTTGTGACTTGCTCTGACTGTAGAATGCATCAGAGAGGACACTGTGCCAATCCTGAGCCTGCCAGAAGCCTGGAAGCTTCCACTTTCTCACTCTATAGAGAAGATAGCTGGCATACTGTTATGAAGCTCAGCCTAGCACACTGAATAATGAGGACCTGCAAGGAGAAAGAAAGGCCACATGGAGAAGCGCTGAGGCACCAGACATCTGCGCAAAGCCTTCTTGGGTGTATATAGCAGTGGAGATTAGCCGCTAACTGAATGCAGCTGGTTGATTTACCCGAACAACACTAGATACGGCAGAAGAACTGATCAACTGAGACCTGCCCACATTCCTGACCCACAGAAGAATTACAATAAATAAACTGTGTTTGTTTTAAGCCACAGAGTTTTGAGGTGGTTTGTTATGCAGCAATCAATTACTAAAACAGGGCCTAATGGGGTTGACAGGCTTCTGGTAATTTTCCACTTCTTAGTCTGTGTGTTCATCTTATGAAAATACACAGATCTGTACATTGTATGTACTGATGCACTTTTCTGTATGTTATACTTCAGTTTAAAAAAAAAAAAACCTATAAAAACCTATCAATCTGCTTATTTATTTACCCATTCATTTACTCATTCATTCACTTAGTATCCTGGCACACAGGTGTTCAAAGTCCTGCAAAGAAGTATTTCAGAACATAGACAGTGGAAAGAGGGCAAGAAAGAAGTGAAATTTACAATAAATCCTAAAGGTTAAACATGAGCTTGTTAGGTGAAGGAGAGAATGGAACATTCCACATGGAGCCCTGTACAAGAGCATCCTGTACAAGAGCCCTGATGTAGAATAGTTCCCATTCTATTCAAGACATCAGGAAAGGTCCACATGAATAGAAAGGACAGAAAGGGGAACACCAGAGTGACCAACCATCCCAGTTTGCCCAGGATTGTTCCAGTTTTAGCAAAGAAAGTCCCATGACCCGGGAAACCTCTCAATTTCCAGCAAACAGAGGCAGTTGGTCTCCCTAAAGGCCGGAGATGCAAACAGAGCCATAACTGCAGAAACTGAACATGCTGTGTCTTCTAGACTATAGAAAGGCTATTGGTCTTTATTCTAGGGGCTGAGGATTTAAGCAGACAATGGGATAGTGGTATTATTTCTCCTCTTAAAGAATATGAATGACTGCTTGGTTGGTTTTATTGATTATATGTGAACTTGATACTCTCCTATTCACTCCTGAATTAATTGGTAAAAAAGCACTGATATCACAGATACATCTCTGGCCACAGTTGCTGCCTGTAATATCAATAATGGGGGGTTGTTATGAGGAACCCAGGGGCCACTACTGTCTACCCCCTAAACACTCATCTGCCTCCAAAAATTTACCTCTCACCTCCCAGTATCTCTTCCAGCTGCTTTTCCAATTAGGAGATGTGCTTGGTTGACACCGGGCCAGTGACAGCCCTCAGGGGCCATTCCAACTGCTTCTTACTAAGGGTCAGCAAAATCTTCTTTGTAAACCTCTCGTAAGTATGAATTTTCCAAAGATCTCTTTTACTAAGAAACTCGATCAAACCAAAACAAACCAATAACTGTGTCAGCAGCATGGTGTGAAAAAGAGCATAGTACTGTCAGTCCTGGTTCCATCATGTACCACAAATGTGTGTAGTCTTGGAAATAGCCCTGGGCTTAGTATTGTTATCAGTAAAGCTGAGAGAATAATCATAATAGCTGCCCTGCCTCCATCACAGAGAAGCTGCGAGGGATAAATTACATGATGACATTTGGCCAACTGCAAATCACAAGACAACTGCTACTCTAACCAGCCATAAAATGGGGACAACGGTTTATCCCATTTAGGGTTACTGGATGGATTCTTCCATGTTTTATATCAGACACTTACTAGGGACTGGGAAAACAGTCTGTGTGGGTTATAACAAGGTCTCTGTCTTCCTGGAGCTTACATTCCAGTGAGGAAGACAGATAGTGAGCAAATAGATACCTTAATGTTAGGTAGTGATAAATGAAAAGGCACGGTAAAGAGATAGTGAATCATGGAGTGAAGAAGGCAGTTGGCTGCATATTCAGGAAAGTCTCTGTGAAACATATTTATGTTTACATTAGACAGGTACTGAAACAAAGAGAGACTATGGATAAAGGGAAGAATGGGGATCTGCATTTCAGGCAACAGAAGTGACAAACACAAAGGTCCTGTGGCAGGAACAGAAGGAAGACAAACATGGCTAGGCTGCATAAGCAACATGCAGGAAAGTTCTCAGAGGTGGGCAAGGCAGCATCCTGTGGGTCTTCCTATGCAAAGTAAGAAGTTTGCATGTAAATCTGAGTGTGCTGGGAAGCTTTTGGGGTGCGGGAGTTGAACAAGGAATGATGCAATTGGATTATATATTTTGAAAATGGGCTTTGGCTGCTGTGCAATGGACAGAGAGGAACGTGAGAGGGGGGAAGATAGTGGAAGTGAGGAAAGCAGGGAGCAGGTCACTGCAGAGGTCTCAACAAAAGACAAAAGTAACAAAGAGGGAGGGAAGGCAACATAGCCCAAAGGGTAATGCATTCTACATTCTACCTGCAGAGCTGATGGGAGATGCTGACAGCTTGGGTGAGGATTTTGAAGTAAAGTCAAAAAGAGCCACACCGTTTACTGATACTTAAATAAGGCAAGAAAATCACTTCACACAGTGGCTGCCATACAAGTACTTAATGTGCTATGATAGTTGTTCACCATAATTATTTTTTATTTTTATTGTGACCAAGCTGGAGACTAATGACAGGTTCCTGGGTTGGCATTGCTGCTGGAAGTCTCCAATCTCTTGCCATCACCCACCATTTCCAGACTTGCACTGACCCATCCGTGCCACAGACCTCACTTCCCAGCTGCACGGCAAACCCAGTTCTCCTCTCCAGCAAGGCAGCTGTTTCACTTGGACCTCCAGGAAGCAGGAAGACAGGCTCTTTGGACACACCTGGAGGCAACACCCACTGTTACCTGTGGGATCTGCCGCTGCTCTTCACGATCTGCACAGACTTCCTTCCCTCACAATTGGAAGTTCCACCCTTTCTCCTGCCCCCAGCGTTCATCCCCCTACAGGGTCTCCTCCCAGGTCCTCTCTGAGACCCTCCCCACTCGCATCCCATAGGGTGGGTGAGCCTGATGCTGCTCCCACCTCAGAATGACTCAGCAGCTCAGCGCCTGCGTGAGGTGCTAGAGTCTTTCGCAGCTCACAGTTCTCCCTCCTAGCTCCACTTTAGAATTACGTGGGGAACTTGTTAGAATACATTGATGCCTAGCCACTTCTGGGATGACTTAAATCCAAGTCTCTGAGGGACTGAACGAGACATCCATGTTGTCGTTGAAAGGCTTTTCCAGGTGATCCTAATGAATAATCAGATACGTTATTGTGGCTTTGCTTTTAAGATGCTGAGATTCTCAACATGCTCTAAAAGGGAGGCAGAATTCCTGCCAGGGAAACAGATTCCAAGACCTGAAGAGGGTCTTCAGTCCAGATGCTCATTCAACTCGGCAATTGTCAGAAGCCCATAGAAGAGTGTTTATAAAGAGTACGTTGTGGTGCCAAGAAACCAGCTTTCCTTTCTTTTTCTTTAACCCTGGAGAAGGCTTTGAGTGCATTATCCAAAAAACAGAGGTCCTCAACTTCACAAATGAGAAATACGTGTGTAAACTGCAACAGCAGCTTGAGTGATGGGGACAAAAGCTAAAAACGTGCATTGTTATGTAAGTATGTCAGTAGATTCAGCCAAACTACAATGATGTCAAAAGAAGCATAAAAAATGGAAAGTTATCAAATTATTATCAATGATTTCCAGACTAGAACCATTTTATTTTTATTTTTTTGAGATAGAGTCTCCCTCTGTTGCCCAGGTTGGACTGCAGTGGCATGATCTCAGCTCACTGCAACCTCTGCCTCCTGGGTTCAAGCAATTCTCGTGCCTCCGCCTCCCAAGTAGCTGTGATTAGAAGCACGCGCCACTATGCCCAGCTAATTTTTGTATTTTTAGTAGAGACAGGGCTTCACCATGTTGGTCAGGCTGGTCTCAAACCCCTGGCCTCAACAATCCGCCCACCTCAGCCTCCCAAAGTTCTGGGCTTACAGGCATGAGCCACCATGCCTGGCCAGACTAGAATTCTTGACATATAAGAGGTGCTTAATAAGTACTAGTGGCCAGGTGAGTGAGTGGGATTGAAGCAATTCTGCACACCCTCATAGACACACAAAAACTACTGTCAGAAGCTTTAGCAGTTTCACAGACCTTTGAAGTCCCAATCACGAGGCCTATGGGTCTCAGGTTAAAACTGTTGAAAAAGACAGTGACTCCAGCGAGCAGGAGCCTACCCTTTACATCCTATAACACCAGCTCCAAGCACATGCCCGGCTTGCTGGATGAAAGAAAGAACCCTGCCCCAGCCATTCATCTGACCCTCTGGCAAGGGATTATGATTTCCACAGTTGTCAAGCCAATCTGCTGGAGTCCAGTTCTTTTTTCCGAGGAAATATTAAGAAGCAACCTGTAATCTAGATGAGCTCAACAGGTAACAGAATATGGCCCAATAAACTCACCTGAGCTCTAAAATGCTTAGCAGCTCCTGCACCTGGTGAGCCAGCTCACATCTGGGAAATATTTACATATTTATTTCTCACTTTGGAAGTTGAGGACCTCTTTTTGTTGGGTAATGCAGTCAAAGCCTTCTCCAGAGTTAAAGAAAGGGATAAGGAATGCTGGTTTCTTGGCACTATAACACGCTCTTTATGAAAATCTTTTACGTGCTTCTGACAAGTCATCAGGGTAGCCGAGAATGACGTCACCTGGCCACCCTTTAATCCACAAGTCTCTGCAGCAGAAACGTGTCATACACATGTGGCAACAGAGCTGAGAGTGTGATGAAGTCCAAATAGAATGTTTCTCTCTGAAAGTGCTTGAGACAGAAGTCAGAGCTGCCTCAATACTGTATGACATTCTGCTGGGCTTGTTTTTAAAAGCTTTATGAAATGCTTTGGGGATGTCCAAACCCAGGTACCGACTTTCTTTAAGGTCATTTTTGAAACACGAGTGAATGTTAGAGTAGCAAAAAGCACAGCTGTTCTACACTCCGTGTATCTCATGTTGCAACATCCACTCTCTGAAGGAACCAAAAATTCCCACTGTGCTGCTACTGCCACTGCTACTACATCTACTGCTAGTAGAAACAATTAAAATAGAAAAATTCCCTGAGACACCTTCTTCTATTTTCCTCCCCAGATGTAATCACTGCTAACTATTGCTGTGTACCTTTCTATTAAACATTTACAAACATAGATCGCTACACCTACGAATGCATAGGTTTCTTTATTATGCAAATACTATATCTATTTATTTGCAACTTGCCTTTTTTTTCATCTTGACAATACGCCAGAAGACCTTCCCCGGTCATTACATGTAGGATAAATACTAAGAATCACAATGGCATGGTCAAAAAGGTTGCACCTATTTTAACTTTCAAAGACAACGTCAAACTGACCTCCAAAAAGTTCCAAAGCCCCAAAGTAACCACTTGGCAAAATAGCACACAGCTCTAGTAAGCCGCTTCACCTTTCTGTGCCTCAGTTTCCTGACTTGTGAAAAGATGATTAGTAATCCATCCCCCGCCTACCTCCCAGGGTGGTTGTGAGAACCGAGTCAGACTGAATATGTATCTGTACTGTGAAATGTACAACACGAAGTACAAATGTTAGGGATTACTCAACAAGAGACTTCAAAGGCAGCTGGCAGTTTCACAGATGGGCTGGGTAGCCCAGAGCACAGCCGCCTGCTCATAGTTTGGGCATTTGGAAATCACAACACTATGTTGTCACTGGCATTGTCTAAGGAGCACCCATCCTCCTCAATTGCAGACAGAACTAGCAAAGGCTCAGCCAGGCATACAAATTGCAGGACTCCCTTAACATATTCAGAGCACGTAGGGTTGGCATTAATTTAAAATCATTCATTGCACTTCTTATCAGGGTAAAGGACATGGGTGCATTTTGGTATTATCTTGAAGTTAATTTGAGGCTTTCAATATTTAAGTGTTTGATAACTTGTAGTCTGAAAAGATGAAACACTAAAAGAGCTGTAGATTGTCTTTATTTATCCCCAGGTGAGATTCAGGAAGCTCCCCCACTGCCCCAAATAACACCGACTTTTTAAAAGAAGTATGTCTAAAAATTCATTTTTAGGCGATTGATTCTTTTGGAATGAAGATGCTCAATCCAAGAGACAAAAAAGTAACTTCTGAATAGCTTCCTATTCTATGAAATGCCTGGGTTGGAGCAAACACTTGGTGATTTATGCAAGTGTGCAAGGATGCATATTTGTAAAATGAGCTATTAGCACCTTAGAGCCTAACCCTGTCGCCTCTTCATCCCATTTTAGCAGAGCCCTTACTCCGCAGCAGGGTTATCCTGCCAACAAAATGTGCCAGGGAGCTGCTCCTCCAGTTGGAAGGCACGCCTTTTGCGTTGTTTCCTAGGAGGAGTGATGATCTCCATAAAACACTCTTCTCTTCCCAATCAGGTACCCTTTGCACAGTTCCTTCATACGTTCAGGGGAGCTCACAGCCCCTCGAGTGTAAGTAGGGCAGGGATTTGGAGAAAGAAATACATGTTTTTGAAACATGAAAAGATAGTTGGGGACACATTCACAAATGCTGCCCCATTCCATGGAAGGATAGATTTGGACCAGGGAGGGCAGTACCGTGAAAGCCAACTGAGACATGAGACTTGCCTTGGTCAGGAGGAGGCTGCTGATTCCCTTTAAGCAGAAAGAGCAGTGACATAACAGAGCTGGGCTCTAGGAAGGGCAATCTGGTAGGGTAATATGGAGAGCAGCTGAGAAAGGAAAAATTGAGAAGCAGGAGATCAGGTGGAGTCTCATGGGGGTGCTTGCTGATGCGTGATTAGAATGGGGTTGGCTAAATAAATAATGATCCATTGCTCCTCTGTCTGCAGGACCATTCCCAGCAGCCTTCAAACATGCTGTAATTTCCAGTATGCAGGGGGGAGGGGAAGGCCCATTGGCCTCAGAGGAAAAAAATTTAAAAGATCAATTAGACAACAAGCAAATGAAAAACATGAAAATGCGCCTTTCTACTGGGAAACCTAACATCAATGATTCAGTGTCAGACAAACAACATCATCTTTCCTAATACTGTTGTGATGTGAGTTTTATTGGTACTGTCATTTTGTTTGCACCTAATTAATCATTTGATTCATTTTTAGAGCTGGATATGAGCTATCATCATGAGAATTTTCTACCCTGTTCCATGTTTGTATATATATAGTGCAATTATAATAAGAGAATGTAAGTCATCAAACTCCTCGACCTGTCAGCTCCTGCAACCCTTGATCCTCTGTTTTTGCTTTATAACAAAATTCACAGCCAGAGATATCTCAATGGTAAGGTCCAATTCCCCAGCTCCCATTTCCTCTGGCATTCATTCCCATTAGATTTTCATTTCAGGCTCTCCTCAAGGTCACCAGTGACCTTCCAGCTGCTAAGCTCCGTGATCTCGTCTCAACCCTCATCCTACTTGAGTCACCAGCAGCATTTGTGTCTGCTGATCCTTCCTCCTCCAGAAGCCGCTTTCTCCTCCTGCCTGCTGCTGAACTGGCCCTCCCCATTCTCCTCCTTCTCTCTACTGCTCCTTCCCAGGCTCCTCTGCTGGTTCCTCTTTCTTTTTCAACCTCCAAGCTTTGGAGCACTCAGTCTTCAGACATCTCTCCTCTATCTGCATTCACTCCCTAGGTGAGAAGGTCCATCGTGTGCCAATGACTCCCACGTCTATAACTCTAGCCCAGACATCCCAGAACTTCAGATTTGATTTCCAGTTGCCATTCATCCTCTCCATTTGTGTGGAAAATGGGCATCTTGAACTCAAAACGTCCAAAACCAAACTCCTGATTTCCCCTCCGTAAATCTGTTCTTCCTGCAACGTTCACAGCCCCGTTAAAGGGCATCACCATCCTTCCTATTGCTGGGGCCAAAAGCCTTGGAGTCATCCTGTCTCTTCTCTTTCTCTCCCACCTCATGTGCAATCCACCAGCAGATCACCCAGATCTTCCTCCAAAATTAACCCACAATCCCATCCCTGCTGGTCCTTTCCACAGTAACACCTGAGCCATGCTGCCCCCACCAGGCCCCTGGGTTATTGCAAGAGCCTCCTGCTGGTTCCCTGGCATCTGCCCTTGACCCCTGTAGTCTCTTCTCAACAATTCAGAAATGTAAGTCAGATCAAGTCATTCTTTGCCCAAGACCTTACCAAGTCTTTGCATTTTACAGAGAGAGAGAAAATAAAAAGTTTTTACACTAGCCTACAGAGCCCTCTGTGACCTGGCCCCAGGTTGACCTTTTAAAAAATTGTGATAAAAAACACATAACACAAAACTTACCATCTTAATCACCATTAAATGCACAGTTCAGTAGTGTTACATATGTTCACGCTGTTGTGAAAAACATCTCCAGAACTTTTCATCTTGCAAATATGAAACTCTGGACCCATTAAATAGCTTCCTTTCTCATCCTCTCCCACCCCCTGACAACCACCATTCTACTTTCGGTCTTTACAAATCTAACTTCTCTAGGTACCTCACGTAAGCAGAATCATACAGTGTTTGTCCTTTTGTGACTGGCGCCTTTCACTTACCCTGGGGCTGCCTTTTTAGTTCCTGTACTTCTCTCCCCCTTGCTCAGTCCACTCTGGCCACAGGGTCCTTCTGGTTGTCCCTGTACCACATTAAGTATACCCTCTGCCTCAGTGTGTGCAAGCCAGCTTGCACCTGCTCCATCTGACTCACAGAGATTATAAGCATCTCTTTCCTACTGCACATTCAGTGACCTCATGTTGGTGGCTAGAAATCAGCCTTGGAGGGAATGTTTATATCATGGAAATCAACAAATATTGCAGATAAGGCTTTTTTTTTTTTTTTTTTCTCCCAGAGAGCTGGTTGTTAGTCATTTGTCAGCACATCACTTCGTTGCCTAGACAAACCTTCCCTGATTAGTCTACTTACTTCTTCACTTCTTTTATGTCTCTGCTCAAATATGCCAACTCTAGAGGGGTCCTCTCTGACAACACTATAAAAATCGTAACCACACAGGCTCCCCTTTCCATTTCCCCTACATTAATTCTTCTCCATCTGACAAACTATGTAGTTAGCAGTTTGTTGATTGTTTGTCTGTCTCTTCTAGAATGTCAGCTCCACAAAGACAAGGACTTTGTCTTGTTCACTTCTTTATCTCCAGCACCAAGAACTATGCCTGGCATGGTGACAGCATTCGATAAATATGTGTTGAATGAATAAATAATGCATTTTAATGAATTATTCCATGCACATATTAATTTTTAAGTCACTAGTGCACTGAAATGTTGCACAGTAAAAGAAAGACTAAAATAGATGGATCTATATATACCGACCTGAAAAGACATTTCAGATTTAAAGAGCAAGGTGTTAAATGTCAAAATAATGTATACAGTGTGTTTACATATACACACATATACTTAGAAAAATGTCTAGAAGAATACGGAAGTCTGTCACATTTTATCTTACATACTTTTAGAATGAGATTTCTAAAACAATGAGCTTGCATTGCTTTTGTTTTCACAAATTTCAAATCTGTAAAAGCAAAGAAGAAAAAAGGAAACCGTCTAGATTGTGAGCTCCGTGAGTCATATTTGTTCGAACATCTTTAGTGTCTAGAAGCTTCCTGGTAAACAGTAGGTGCTCAAAGATGCGATGGAATGGATGACTTCAAGTGAGAGGGAATACAGCCTGAAGTCAGGAGAAAGGGAGGGGCCGAGTGGCACAGGATCTAAAGTTGGGGGGTGAACTGGCAGCTCCACAAGTCTGTGAGGGGACACATGGGACTTGAAGGATGAGGGAAAGAAGGTGGCAGACTTGTGCTCACTTATGAGCAGGTGTTCGACATCACCTGAGTACCAACCTCATGCCGAGCACCATGCTGGTATCTGGGGGCCAAAGGATGAAGAAGTCCTAGTGCAACCAGACCCCACAGGTTTCTGTGCCATGGGTGAAGCATAAAACAAAAAACAAGTGAGCTTGGGAGGAAAACCAAGGGGCTTCCTCATTTGAAAAGTGTTGTACTTACAGAGAGCAGGCTTGAGCCACACATGCAGGAAGCAGCCAGTACTTGGAGAGGGAGCCTGTGTGTTTGGCCTCAGTGTCGTACCCACCATGGGGCTCATCCTTGCGAGGACTCGCTGCTCATCCTCAGTGTGGACAAAGTGGCTACCATATGGAATCTTAATGCAGGATTTAAGACCGTTAACTTGGAAATGCCTCTCTTAACCAGCCGAGTAAGTTTACAGCATAAGAAATGGACAGAACTAGACATAGACAATAATGCTTCTCTTCTTGGGAAATCAAACTGTTTATTCTTGTCCTGGGTCCCTGATGGCACCCGATTACACACACCATTATCCACACAGTCAATTTAGGAGACATTTATCTTCTATTTTAAGAAATCATAATAACTTATTATGGGAATGAAAAAGATTGGGCATACTTCATTATGTGTTTTCCCTCAATTAAGTGGATATCTCCGTGAATTAATATTTTTAAAGGTATAGGTCTTTCTTCTGACCTGGATTCTCATTGGGTTTTCTCAAAATTAGTCAGTAGATCTCAAGATAAAAATCAATGATACATGGTTAAAAAAAATTATGTATTACTGCAGTTTAAAGTTTTCCCAAGCCAATTATTTAAACCACTATAACTTGATAAAAATAAAGAACTGTTCTACTATTTTTAGTGGTTTTCTTTCTAGAAAAGTGACGCATATGACAGGAAAAGTCTTAAGATAGGCAAAACAAGCTTGATTCTGCGACTAACTAGCTAGGTAACTTAAAGCAAGTCATACGACTTCTCGACAACTCATTTCCTCATCTGCAAAAATGGTTAGAATAATTATCACCTCCCAGGCTGTTGCGAAGGTTACTAATGTACTTTATTAAATTGTATGACAAATTTTAGCAAGAGCAATTATGACTTGTGTTCATTTGTTATAGAAAATAGTTTTAGTTGTATAGATGTGTTATTAAAAATCACTGTGTCTTAAGCTTGTTGTAACTACCGATTATGCACATATTCCTACAACTTCTGCCAAATAACCTTTAAGAAAAAGCCAACAGGCAAATCATATTTGCTTTCCTGAGTGACCTCAGCCAACCTTCATCTTTTCTTCTGATGTTTTGTAAATTCTTCCATTCATCATACAAACATCTCTTACACGACCCTGGTATGTACTGCATTCATGGCTAATTTTCAGGTATTTGATATTCTTTAGGGCAAAGAATACATGAATAAAATGGAAAGGCAAGAGCCTATCAGGCGAAAACACAGAAGTCTACTTAGGAACCCACAGCCTCCACGGCTTCTTGGGTGGGTAACTGAATGTGTAAATGATGGCTTAAGACCTTGGACTCCACGAAAGGGGATTTTCTCTCACCCTTAACAAAAGATTTCCATTCATACAATTTTGTTCTAAAGCAAAGCAGCCCTATATTTATGAGACAAGCAAAAAAGTGAAGACAAATTGGGAAGAATGACATCATCAGTGCTCCGGAGATGTGGTGGGGAGGGGGGGAAGGCATGAGGACAATGAGCCTTCCTTCCTTTCAGCAACGTAACCCCATTCACTTTTTTGAAGGAATAAGAACCGTGCCCCACACAAGCACCCACTTCTTTTTCTCTCTACTAAACCTTTCACCTTGTCTCCTTGCATCTTTCTTTTTTCTGCTCCCAAAATTTTTAGCCTCAAAATCCAAATGGTTCAGAGAAGAATTAGAGGCTGATCAAAGGGAGCCATGGGGGTGAGGTGCAGAGAAGAGAAGTGTAGAATCTTGAGTTGTTCCCACCCTCCTGACATTTTATTTTGTCATTTCCGTTAACTTCAGATCTCGTCTATTTTCCCAATTAGTTCTTAGCTTGTACTTGAGTTTCTCTTCTGAAAAGGTTACAGTGCATTTGCGTATTAAGGAGTTTAAATGATCTACACTTCAGCAAAATGTTCATCTTTAAAAGCCATCCTCTTGTCCTTGGTCTTCATATTAAATCAAGGTAAGGATTAAAATTCAACTGTTTCTACCAGTGCTTTCTTTAATGAGAAAAACAAAACTAGGTTTGAAGTGGATTAAATAACTCATTTGATGTCACTCGAGGTGGAGCTGGAACACGAGGCACTCACTAGAAGCAAGTGCATGTGTTTATGCTTCAGGATTAAAATCATTTAGCATTTGGTAACAGGTTGACCCTGTTGCTCTGTTGACCACACTAGAAGCTCCCGAATGGCTTGGACTTGCTGTCGCTTCTTGTATCAGCAATATACAGGATCACAGCATGTGACACCTTAGGGAATATCCACAGAGTCCCAAACTTTAATGTGTTTGAGAATCATGTGGGGAGTTTGCTCTAAAGACAGCAAGCCTCCTTCACTAGGTCTGGGAATAGGCAGGGCACACCAGAATTCCACTGCACAAGCCCTGCATGTGACACTGGTGAGGTGGCCCATGAGAAACCCCGTGGAAAGCCCTGAATGACAGGATGGCAGTTTTCAGGTACAGATGCACTTCTCCCGTCCCGCAGCCTCTGAAGTAATCAGTGCCTTAGAAACATTCCACACTCAGGATCAACTTATAAAGAAAACAAACCCAACAGCAACAGGAGCTTCGTGGCATGAATCCTTCTTAGGTTTTAAGAATCACTATCGCCTTCTTCGCCACATACTTCTTTACACAGGACTTGACGTATTAGATGAATATCTTACCCATCTATTTATTTCATCCACACACAGATTCCCTGTCAGTGCTTCAGAACAGAAGAACCGAACTAATTTTAGCAAATCAAAATGTCATCCCTCAGTCTTGCCTCCCAGCCTGGCTCCTTTCAGAAGACTTGGGATGTTTGAGGGCTGATGAAGGGCGGCTGTCAGCAGCTCCAAAACACATCGCAGGGGAGGCCTAACTCTGGGAAGAACCATACCTGCGACCCTGAAGATGTGAGGCTCAAAAGTGGGAAACCCTCTTGCTCAGGGACTAGAAAATTTCCCAAATGGAGGTGATCAGCCATTAAACATTGGACCAGTGACACAATGTATAATTGCATAAAAATTCATTTGCAATATATTGAACTGAGCAAACCTTTGGCTGTGCCTTATCATGGGTTGGGACTTCTTGAGCTGTGACTGTGCCCGGAAATGTGCCACAAAGGCAGGAAATGAACAAAATGCATTCACAATAGGGACCTAGAGGGACATGCACTCAAATCTTTGCCTGTCACTGACTCACTGTTGGGATGTCCGAGGCTGTGGGTTCCAATCACCAGCCTTTAGAGTTCTTTCCACAGGGGCTCCTGCACTTGATACTTCCTAAGATAAAAAGCATGTCCATGTGAGGTTGTTGGTTGCTATATAATTATTAAAGGAAGGGTACGCACTTTTTAAAAGCCAATCAAAGTCACCTCTTGTCTGAGATGTTTTCCAGTGTGTTCTTGACAAAAGATCTGAAAGGAGGAAAAACAAATGTACTGGCTCCTAACCTGCCCACAGCTCAAGACAGAGATTCACAGACACCCAGTTGGCTTCTCTACAGCTCCACTTTCAAGCACATGTGCATTCTCTCTCTCTCTCTCTCTCTCTTTCTCTCTCACTCTCTCCCTCCCTCCCTCTCAAAAAGAAGGAATCCCTACTGCTCTTTCTGAATGCCGGGACCACCTTGATCTAAGGCTCCATGGCACTTGTTCCTTTTATGAGAATGACAATCATCCTTTAAACAACATGCCAAAAGATCAAAGATCTGTGTAGCACTTTACTCAAATCAGAGTGTTGGCTCCTGGGGGTTTGAAATGCACTTTTCATAATTCCTACTGACAATGCTCTGACTAGATGAGTTTGTCCTCCCCACCCTGGTGGATTTGCTCTAGGGAGAGCTCCTGGAAGCAGAACAGAGGGACCATATACCTTCTGCTCAATGAAGACAATCCCCACTAAGAGTATCAGGCTTAAGTGCATTTGTCGGCAAGCTGAGCCTCTCAAAGTCAGATTTCACTAAATCAGTGTTAATCCCATTTACATAATCCAGTACTTGGGGCTTTCTAAAGAGTGCGTGATTTAGTAAAAAGCTGCTCTGGGGTATTAAATGGGACCCCAGTAAAAGGGAACTGTTGATGTTAACATCAGCTTTGGCACCTAAGAGCCTGTTCCTACAACAAATGGACTTCCTACATACCCACTCTTAGGTAGGTTAGCAAGTGAGAAGGATACAGTGGTGATTCATTCTATTGCAGTTCACACACTCAAATGCCTATTAGAAACAAAGGTAAAGGAAATGAGTGAAGTTGGCCTCTTTGGGACAGTGGTAAACTTGGTAAGGCAGGTCGCATCCAAAAGGATGAGAAGCTATGGAGCTCCATTCAGTGCTACCATGAAAGATGGCAGTCCTGAGCTGTCAGACTTTCTAGTTCCAACCCCCCACAAAAAAAGTCAGAAATTTGTGTTTTAGGAGAAAGCCACTATGTATTTTTCTTAATCGACTTAATGCGATGCATGAATATAGCTTAAAAATCAAAGGCTTATAATAACAGCTGTCTTTGACCCATCCCTCTCCAAATACAATTCCCATTCTCAATAACTACCACTTTCAACACTTCTTTTTTCTGGTATTTTCTTCACTATAAGTAAACATTATGCTTATGTTGCTCTTAGTTATTCTAAACATTACCTATTTACCCTCTGCATTCACAGAGGTGGAATTTTTTTTAGCTCTTATTGCACCCAACCTTCCCAATACAGCCATGACCCCTTTTGGGTGAGACTTAGCCCGAGGCTCTTCAGCTCTGCCTCCAGCTGTCACCCTGGGGCTTCCCTATACCTTTCTGCGGAGCTGGGTCCCTGTCTTCTGGATTCCATGGTTTTCTCAGATGTCATTTTGCTGGAACATATTTCTGGTGACTTCCTAAAACAGCTAGCTGGGAGGTAAATTTTTGGAGGCCTTGCCTGTTTGAAATGTCTTTACTCAACTCCCACACTTGATTGGGAATTTGGCTGGTATATTTCTGCATTGAAAATGATTTTTCTTTAGAATTTTGAAGGCATCTCTCCATTGTCTTTCAGGTTCCAGGTTTGCCATAGAG
Source organism: Piliocolobus tephrosceles (assembly GCF_002776525.5). NCBI lineage: Eukaryota > Metazoa > Chordata > Mammalia > Primates > Cercopithecidae > Piliocolobus > Piliocolobus tephrosceles. The sequence goes on along the minus strand of NC_045442.1, from coordinate 7,050,991 downwards.
AAATCTGATACCATCTGATTCATGTTCTTTGTGTGTGTCGTGTTTTACTCTCTGCAGACCTTAGGATCTTCTCTTTATGCATGGCGTTCTGACATTGCATGGTGACAGAGAGAGGTATCAGTCAAACTACTGGGGTCTACAACCTGGCAATGTCACTTCTAGTTGTGTGACCTTGGACATATAACTTAACCTCACTATGCCTCTGTAAATGAAGATAAATGCCCTTTGTGTAAAGTGGTGGTGCAGATTAATGAGATAACACATCAAAGCCCTTAGAACAGTGCTTGACATGTAGTCCGCAATAAATGAGCGTTTGATTTTGTGACCATTGATACTATCATCTCATTCTTTGCTCCAGCTGGGCCTTCTATCACAGTGGTTTGTGCCCCTCTTGAATTATCTTTGATAGCTTCCTCCCTCTATTTTGTCCCTTCTTGTTTCTTGCCATTCTTATTAGGCAGACACTGGACTCCTGGATGCTTCCTCCCCTACTCCCATGCTTTCATAGTTTTCATGTCTTTTTTATTATTTTTCTACTTCCTGAGATATTTCCAGGCCCTTCATTCACTATTTGATTTCCATTGATTTCATTGATGGCTATTATACTTTCCATCCCCAAGAGCTCATTCTATTTCCAATCACTTCTTTTCCATTCACATGTTGTTCTTGGTTTCTGAATGTGGTATATTATGTCTTTGAGAACAGCAAGTTGACTTTTATTGACATTTTCTTCTGATTTCTACAGTCACATCTCCTCAAGGTTCCTTTCTTCTATTTATTTGTTTTGTTCTGTCTTTCTTAGTGGAGAATTTATTCCTCAAAGTTCTGGCCATCCCTGGCTCATATACAAGAGGAAGGCTCATATACAAGAGGAAGGCTCATATACATTCATATACAAGAGGAAGGTCCTAAAAGGCTGAATAGACCTTCATGCTTACGAGTTGTCTCCGTTGACTGGTGGGCTTCACCCCAGGTGATCGAGCCAGAGCCCTTTCCATCTCCCCAGGGTAGAATCCTCCAGGGTCCTGCCTGGGGGACACAGTCTAGCTGCAACATTCCAGGGGCAGAGTTGGGGGTAGGAGCTGGGACTCCCAGGTTCAAGATGCAAACTTCCATTGAACCCCGTGTTTAATCCTGCACCTTGACTCTGCCTTCTCAAGTCCAGTGTTCTCCATTTTAATACCTTTAGAGAATGCACTTCCTAGCTGTCTAGGGGACCAACGGCGCCAGTATCGGCTCCCTGCCAATCCCACTTACTGCTACTCTGCCTTCTGCCCCTCACATCCTAGGGCCTCCTAGTGCTGTGCCTCTCAGGGCTTTCCGCAGGGCACTTTGGCTATGTCTCCCAAGCACTGCCCTCCACAGGCAGGTTAGACTGCAGCTTCTTTTGCTCTAAGTCAGTTTCCACTCCTCCATCCACTTTCCGTGTCAAGGAAAAAAAAAAATCCTGATTTTTAAAGGTTGCCAACTAATTCAAACTTTATCATGTTCTTTGGCACAAGTGGAGAACAAAAAATGTGTCAGCAGGTCACAAGCAGCCCCCTGATCAGTTGTTAGCTCAGGACAAGGCAGTGATTCTTGAAGTTTGGGACACTTCCACCCAATCCCACCCATCACAAGAATGACTCAAGATGTCAATAAAGATGTAGATTTCTAGACTCCACCACAGACCCACCAAAACCAGAAGCCCTGTGAGGAGGGCCCAGGAATCTGCTTTTTAAACAAGTTGTCCTGGGAGCTTTTGATGTGAGTGGCCTGGAATCTGTCCTGTGAAGATCAATGCTCCTCAGAGGACAGCCAACCTGGAGCTGAGCCTGGAGGCACCATCCTAAGGCCAACAACTGCTCACCTGTTCATAAAAGTTGGCCTCTTGGTTAGACCTGCTTAGTCTCTGGCCAGCCAGCATTTATGCACTGAGTCTACTTGACACTGGCCTCCCTGGGTAGTTCTTGTGCACCATGAGCTGTAAGGCATAACCCAGTGATCCTTTCCTTCCATCAAGGCAGACAGTAGGAGGTCTAGTCAATGCTCTGCTTGGCCCTGCACTGGAAAAGCTTTCAGCAAGAATGAAGATAAACGCCATCTTTAGCAGTACCCTTAGGACAGGTGAGTGCATCAACAAACTCATACTGCAGAGGAAGGAAGGCTGGATGAATACCACACACACAGCAAAAGGAATGGGCTGTACCAGACGACGGAACACCTTGGGGAGTATGCCATTGAGTTATGATTTCCAAGAGAAGAGGGCTACAGCAGAAGATGGATGATAAGATGTAAAACAAATGTTTCTGAGCAACACAATGCACTCAAAGCCACCTTAGGACCTCCACCAAGACTGGAATCAGAGGGAGGGAGGATTAAAAGGAGAAGGAAGATCACTGCTCTGTCTCTTTGGGCTTCCTGGTACCTGGAACAGCTCTGTGGATGAGCCAGCCTGAGGACCAGACTTTAGAAGTAGCTCCCAACTAAGGCAATGCTTCTGAGGACACCTGCAGAGATGATCAACTAACTTCTCCATAGGACCCCACCATGGCACGAGGGAATGAGCACAAAGCAGAAGGCCTGGCTCCAGGTGGAAGACCAACTCCTTGACTTCCCTGTAACTCAGCCTCTTCCTCTAGTAAGTGGGGTCTCATCATCTGTTGCAGGGTCTGTGAGCCTTCCCAGGTCTACACCCAGCAACCTTTTCGAAGATGACTGTCTTTTCTCCCCAGCAGCATGTTTCACTGCACTGAGGACATAGTCTGTCTCCATAACTTCTGCACGCCCAGGACTTAACACCGCGTGACCCGTAGCAGGTGCTCTATGAATGGTTTTTATTGACACGTTAATTAATTAATCTACTGGGCTTGGTGGCTCACACCTGTAATCCCAGCACTTTGGGAGGCTGAGGCAGATGGATCACTTGAGGTCAGGAGTTTGAGACCAGCCTGGCCAACATGGTGAAACCATGTCTCTACTAAAAATACAAAACTTAGCTGGACGTGATGGTGGGTGCCTATAATCCCAGCTACTTGGGAGGCTGAGGCAGAAGAATCACTTGAACTTGAGAGGTAGAGATTGCAGAGAGCCAAGATCACGCCATTGCACTCCAGCTTCAGTGACAGAGTGAAACTCCATTTAAAAAAAAAAAAAAAGGGAAATAAACTGAAACCCGTTTGGTAACCTCATAACAGTTAAATGCACATGCCTTTTCATATCCAGCAACTCCATACAATCCAGGATATTTGGAGAAGTTGTTCACACAGCCTTGATTGTAAAGGCGAAACATTGGAGACCTCCTAAAAGCCAACCAATAAAAATTGGCCAATTAATTAAGATACGGCCATGCTAGGGAACTCTGTGCCACAGTCAGAATGAATGAGGTAACTGCCAGTTCTTACTTGGAAGGGTGCCCCTATGGTATCATCAGGAGAAGACCATTATTGTTAGTAAATAGACACATTTGTTAAAAAATCAAGAGTATGTACCCATATACAAGTTTCTCTGCATAGAAAAACTTCTAGAAAAATAGAGATTACTCCCCAGAGAATGTAATTAATAGCAAGATGGGTGGTAACGTAGTACGCTCTCATTTTTTTATCAGAATGTGCTGATTTTGTAATTTTTTAAATCCCCAGTTCCCTATTAAAATGCAGCTTTCTATGGGGAAGGGCCATTCTGCGCTGCCAGGCAGCAGCTTGGCCGGAACCCAGGTGAATCATGGACGTGGGTATTTATTAGGCAAATGTCTGAGGACCAGCCCCGGGAGCCCGGGAGTGGCCTGCAATGAAGGGGCTCAGCCAGAGTCCATCCAGCATTGGCCCAGCCTTTTACAGATGGGGAAACTGAGGCCCAGAAGGAAGAAGGATTTTCACAGGAAAGGAGGGACCAGATCCACATGGCGAGGGGGCTCTGACCAGAGCCATTCCCCACCTGCAGACCAGAGCACAGCAAGAGTCAAACAGCAGGATTTGTGGAGTGCTGCCCAGTGGCCTGGCCTCCTGTCGTGGATGGACAGTGACACATCTTCAGCCAGCTGCAGTCACGCTGGGTCCTGCCTCTACCACAGCGTTCACTCTCTCAAGGTGGCTGCCCACGCACAGTGTATGAAAACCAATGGACCAAAATGGAAAAGAATTGGCCCAATATCCATCTCGTGTTTTCCCCTCCAGAATGTTGACATCACTTTATATTTTTCAACATCAGAGTGTCTACTAGGTCAGAAGAATTTAAAATCAGTTACATCTGGGCGGCTTGATACTAGGGATAAAAGCAGTTTCCATTACATAATGAAATCCTTGGCTTTCCCCATCCCGAGCCGCAGCTCCCCTTCTAGTTGATTGAGCTGCTGACTGGCACATGAATACTGTATTTAACTAAAATCAACAAGGGCCAGGAGGCATAGGATTTTGCCTGCAATTCCAAGCAATCTGCTGACCTTTCTCTGACACTACTTATTATATTTTAGTGTTGGAATCAATTGAACGGTGGGTTCTAAAGAGAGCAAGTGAATTCATTTGTGCTTTGGGACAAGGCAGCCCCAGCGATCCTCATCCATCACTGTTAGAGGGAAGGGGAAATGCCTTAAAGTGGCTCGTTTTCTTTCAACTGCAATATGCCAGGAGAGCACACAAGGATTCTATAACATGCAGCAGTCACTGTGATTCATCCTCATAAGGCAGTGTCTGGGCCAAAAGAGAAGGTAAATCTCAGAGAATCACCTTCCTCTGCTGGGAAAGTGGATGGGGCCAATTGTCCTAAAGGTACCAACCATGTAAGGGGCACAGTGCCCTCTGGTGGTAGCTGCTTTTTTCTGCGCTGCATAATTGCACGCTCCACCTACCTGCCCCATGGAAGAACAAGGTGGCTCTGTTCAGAACCTGTTGGTGCTGGGCTGGGTGGCTTGGGGAGTGGGGAGGCCAAGATTGCATGTGCTGGATGAGCCTCACAGGGCCTGAGGAAGAGAGTCTGAAATTGACAGCGAGGCAATCGACATGAGAAAGTATGGCAGGACAGGCCAGTAGGTGCAGGTCTAGCTCCTGGGGGTTGTGCTGAAAAATGGCAACCAACTATCCAGGCAAGAGGCTCTACAGAGTTCTGATAACCTCCCCTCCAGACCTGCTGAAACAATATGGAGAAATGCCCAGCCAAAAAGGAAAACAGCAATGCCTGCTGGAAGAACACGGGCTTGGGGGTCAAAGAAGCTGGGTGTGGGGCTCAGCTCAGCCACTTGCTGGTTGAGTGACAGAGGGCAAGTAATTTACATTCTACAGTCTGCAAATCTGTTTCTTCATTTGTGAAATGGGAGGTAAGAAATCTTACCTCAAGAGGTCATCATCCAAAAAAACAAGACAATCTGCATAATGGCTCATGGCAGGGTCTAGCTGAGAACAGGTGGTTGTCAAGTGGCAACTGTGGCTGAAAGGGGGCTGCAATTTAGTGCCCTGTATTCTACTCCTTTTTTGTAGAATGTATTATTATTATCATTATTTTATTTTTCCATAAGTTATTTGGGCACAGGTGGTACTTGGTTATATGAGTAAGTTCTTTAGTGGTGATTTGTGAGATCACCCAAGCAGTATACACTGCACCACATTTGTATTATTTTATCCCTCACCCCCCCCCACTCTTCCCCCAAGTCCCCAAAGTCCACTGTATCATTCCTATACCTTTGTGTCCTCATAGCTTAGCTCCCACATACCAGTGAGAACATACAATGTTTGGTTCTCCACTCCTGAATTACTTCACTTAGAATAATAGTCTCCAGTCTCATCCAGGTCACTGCAAATGCTGTTAATTTGTCCTTTTTAATGGCTAAGTAGTATTCCATCATACATATATATCACAGTTTCTTTATCCACTTGTTGATTGATGGGCATTTCAGCTGGTTCCACGATTTTGCAATTGTGAATTGGGCTGTTATAAACGTGTGTGCAAGTATCCTTTCCGTATAAGGACTTCTTTTCCTCAGAGTAGATACCCAGTACTGGAATTCCTGGATCAAATGGTAGTTCTACTTTTAGTTCTTTAAGGAACCTCCATACTGTTTTCCATAGCGGCTGTACTAGTTTACATTCCCACCAGCAGGGTAGAAGTGTTTCCTGATCACTGCATCCACGCCAACATCTGCTATTTTTTTCATTGTTTGATTATGGCCATTCTTGTAGGAGTAAGGCGGTGTTCGCCTGATGGTTTCGATTTGCATTTCCTTTTTCACTAGTGATATTGGGCATTTTTTTCATGTTTGTTGGCCATTTGTACATCTTCTTTTGAGAACTGTCTCTTCATGTCCTTAGTCCACTTTTGGATGGGATTTTTTTTTTTTTCTTACTGATTTGTTTGAGTTTATTGTAGATTCTGGATATTACTCCTTGTCAGATATATATATTGTGAAGATTTTCTCCCACTCTGTGGGTTGTCTGTTTACTCTGCTGACTGTTCCTTTTGCTGTGTGAAAGTTCTTTAGTTTAATTGGGTCCCAGCTATTTATCTTTGTTTTTATTGCATTTGCTTTTGGGTTCCTGATCATGAAATCCTTGCTTAAGCCAATGTCTAGAAGGGGTTTTCCAATGTTATCTTCCAGAATTTTTATAGTTTTGGGTCATAGGTTTAAGTTCTTAATCCATCTTGAGATGATTTTTGTATGAGGATCCAGTTTCATTCTCCTACATGTGGCTAGCCAATCCCAGCACCATTTGTTGAAAAGGGTGTACTTTCCCCACTTTATGTTTTGGTTTGCTTTGTCAAAGATCAGTTGGCTATAAGTATTTGAGCTGATTTTTGGGTTCCCTATTCTGTTCCATTTGTCTATGTGCCTATTTTTATACCAGTACCATGCTGTTTTGGTGACTATGACCTTACAGTATAGTTTGAAATCAGGCAGTGTGATGTCTCCAGATTTGTTCTTTCTGCTTAGTTTGGCTTTCACAATATCCAGGCTCTTTTTTGGTTCCATATGAGTTTAGAATTGTTTTTTCTAATTCTGTGAAGAATGACAGTGGTATTTTGATGGGGATTGTACTGAATTTGTAGTTTGCTTTGGCAGCATGGTATTTTCACAATATTGATTCTACCCATACCATGAGCATGGGATGTGTTTCCATTTGTTTGTGTCATCTATGATTTCTTTCATCAGTGTTTTGCAGTTTTCTTTGTAGAGGTCTTCTGACTCCTTGGTTAGGTATATTACTAAGTTTTGTTTTATTTTGTTTTGTTTTTGCAGCTATTGTAAAAGGGGTTGAGTTCTTCATTAGATTCTCTGCTTGGTTGCTGTTGGTGTATAGAAGAGCTACTAATTTGTGTACATTAACCTTATATCCAGAAACTTTGCTGAATTCTTTTAACAGTTCTAGGAGCTTTCTGGAAGACACTTTAGGGTTTTCAAGGTAAATGATCATATCATCAGCAAAGAGTGACAGTTTGACTTCCTCTTTACCAATTTAGATGCCCTTTATTTCTTTCTCTTGTCTGATTGCTCTGGCTATGACTTCCAGTACCATGTTGAAGAGGAGTGGCGAGAGTGGTCATCCTTGTCTTGTTCCAGTTTTCAGAGAAAATGCTTTCAACTTTTCCCCATTCAGTATTATGTGGCCGTGGGTTTGTTACAGATGACTTTTATTACATTAAGGTACATCCCTTGTATGCTGAGAGTTTTCATCATAAAGGGATTAGGTTTTTGTCAAATGCTTTTTCTGTATCTATTGAGATAATCATGTAATTAGTTTTTAATTCGTTTATGTGGTATACCACATTTCCTGACTTTACCACATTTACTGTTAAACCATCCCTGCATCCCTGGCTTGCAACCCACTTGATCATGGTGGATTATCTTTTTGATACGTTGTTGGATTCGGTTAGCTAGTATTTTGTTAAGGATTTTAGCATCTATGTTCACCAAGGATATCAGTCTGTAGTTTTCTTTTTTGGTTATGTCCTTTCCTGATTTTGTTATTAGGGTGACGTTGGCTTCATATAATGAATTAGGGAGGGTTCCTTCTTTCTCTACCTGATGGAATAGTGTCAAAAAGATTGGTACCAATTCTTCTTTGAATGTCTGGTAGAATTCTGCTGTGAATCTGTCTGGTCCTGGACTTCTTTCTGTTAGTAATTTTTTAACTACCATTTCAATCTCGCTTCTCATTATTGGTTTGTTCAGGGTATCTAATTCCTGATTTAAGCTAGGACGGTTGTATTTTCCAGGAATTTATATGTGTATAAATTTTTTTCCAGGAATTTATGATGTGGTTTCCAGGATTTGTTTCAAGATTTAGAGCTCCTTTTAGCAGTTCTTGTAGTGGTGGCTTGGTAGTGGCGAATTCTCTCAGCATTTGTTTGTTTGAAAAAGACTATCTTTCCTTCATATGTGATGCTTAGTTTCGCTGGATACAAAATCCTTGGCTGATAATTGTTTTGTGTGAGGAGGCTGAAGATACGGCCCCAATCCCTTCTAGCTTGTAGGGTTTCTGCTGAGAAATCTGCTGTTAATCTGATCCATTTTCCTTTAGAGGTTACCTGGTGCTTCTGTCTCACAGCTCTTCAAATTCTTGCTTTTGTCTTAACTTTGGATAACCTGATGACAGTGTGCCTAGGTGATGATCTTTTGGTGATGAATTTCCCAGGTGTTCTTTGTGCTTCTTGTATTTGGATGTCTAGGCCTCTAGCAAGGGCAGGGAAGTTTTCCTTGATTATTCCCCCGAATATGTTTTCCAAACTTTTAGAATTATCTTCTTCCTCAGGAATACCAGTTAGTCTTAGGTTTGGTCGTTTAACATAATCCTAAACTTCTTGGAGGCTTTGGTCATATTTTTTCTTCTTTTTTTGTCTTTGTTGGATTGGGTTAATTTGAAGATCTTGTCTTCAAGCTCTGAATTTCTTTCTTCTACTTGTTCGATTCTATTGCTGAGACTTCCCAGAGCATTTTACATTTCTAAAAGTGTGTCCACAGTTTCCTGAATTTTTTATTTTTTCTTTAAGCCATCTATTTCCTTGAATGTTTCTCCTTTCACTTCTTGTATCGTTTCTTGGATTTCCTTGCATTGGGCTTCATCTTTCTTTGGTGCCTCCCTGATTAGCTTAATAACTAACCTACTGAATTCTTTTTCAGTTAAATCAGGGATTTCTTTTTGGTTTGGATCCATTGCTGGTGAACTAGTGTGATTTTGAGGGGTGTTGAAGAGCCTTATTCTGTCATATTACCAGGATTGGTTTTCTGTTTCCTTCTCATGTGGGTAGGCTCTGTCAGAGGGAATGTCTAGGGCTGAAGGGTGTTGTTTAGATTCTTTTGTCCTCTAAGATATTCCTTTGATGTAGTACTCTTCCCCTTTTCCTATGGATGTGGCTTCCAGTGAGCTGAGCTACAGCAATTGTTATCTGTCTTCTGGGTCTAGCCACTCAGTAGGTCTATCTGGCTCCGGGCTAGTACTGGGGGTTGTCTGCACAGAATCCTGTGGTATGAACCGTTTACCGGTCTCTCAGCCATACCACTGCCTGTTTCGGTGGAGTTGGCGATGTAGGGGGTGGGGAGTGTGCAATGGACTCCGTGAGCATTCTTAGCCTTGGTGATTTAATGCTCTGTTTTTGTGCTGGTTGGCCTCCTGACAGGAGGTGGCACTTTCTAGAAAGCATCAGCTATAGTAGTGTGGAAAGGGACCAGCAGTGGACAGAGCCCTAGAACTCCCAAGATTATATGTCCTTTGTCTGCAGCTACCAGGGTGGGTAGTGAAGGACCATCAGGTGGGCGCAGGGATAGGCGTGTCTGAGTTCAGACTCTCCTTGGCGGGGTCTTGCTGTGGCTGCGTGGGGGATGGGGGTGAAATTCCCAGGTCACTTGAGTTGTGTACCTAGGAGGATTATGGCTGCCTCTGCTGAGTCACGCGGGTTGTCAGGAGAGTGGGGAAAATCCAGCAGTCACTGGCCTCGCCCAGCTCCCATGCAAACTGAAGGGCTGGTCTCACTCCCACTGTGCCCCAAGTCCCCAACAGCCCCAAGTCTGTTTCCAGGTGGTGGGTGAGAGGGGCTTGAAAACTTGCCCCAGGCAACCCGCGTCCCAGTCCCAGCTGTGAAAGAAAAGGGCTTGGTTCTTCCCCCATCTGTGGAGTCTGCACACTGGGTTTGTACCCTCCCCCAGGTTCTGGCCAGGAGGCTTCCCACCCTGTTCAAATTGTTACAAAGTTCAGCTAGAGAATTCCTTCTCCCTGTGGAGTTTTGCTCCCTGCTCCTCTGGCCACCCTCCCCATGGATCCCTGTGGTGCCAGCAGGAATGACCTGCTTGGGGACCCAGCGAGCTCCCAGGGCCTTTCTGCTGCTTCCTCTACCCCTGTATCTCGCTTGGCTCTCCAAACTGACTCAGCTCCAGCTAAGCAGGAAACTTCTCCTGCGAACAGACCTTCAGCTTCTCCAGCAGGGGGGTGTGTTCAGAAGAGGAGGGTCTCCCTTTCCCATTTCCGCAGTTGAGGTACTCACAGTATTCGGGGTGTCTCCCAGGTCCTACAGGGGCAGTCCGCTTCCTCCATAGGGTCTGCGGGTCCTCTCAGGATTGCTGATTTCTTCTTGCAGTCGATCTGGAGCTAAAATTCACGATGCGAGCCTCCACACGCTGCTCTGTCCAGAGCTGCAATCTAGTCCTGCCTCCCGTCCACCATGATGATCCCTGTTTTCTTTTTTTTTTTTTTTTTTTTTTTTTTTGAGACAGAGTTTCACTCTGTCATCCAGCCTGGTGGGCAATGGTGTGATCTCGGCTCACTGCAGCCTCCAACTCCTGGGTTCAAAAGATTCTCCTGCCTCAGCCTTCTGAGTAGCTGGGAATACAGGTGCGTACCACCACGCCCAGCTAATTCATATATTTTTGGTAGAGATGGAGTTTCACCATGTTGGCCAGGCTGGTCTCAATCTTCTGACCTTGTGATCCACCCATCTCAGCCTCCCAAAGTGCCGGGATTACAGGCGTGAGCCACCGCACCTAGCCGATGATTCCTGTTTTCTATTCTTTAAGCAACTTGATGAGACTATGGAAGATGATGGGCACTTTAAAATCACAGGCGTATATGATAAAGTCATGCCTCTAAAGATGAGGTCTAAAAGTCTGAAGAATGTGGTATGAACCATTATGCATGTTTCTTATATTTTCCTTTCCCAGTTTTCCTACCGCTGTCCATATCTCATTCTAAAATTAACAGGCCTCAATAGCTCTTTTTAGAAGCTTCTCATAAATTACTTTTTGGAGGAGAATTTCATATTTCAGACAACCCTACTTGGTCAAGTTAATCCAGAGCATTTCAAAGCATGAAGATCATCAACTCCGTGCCCACCAATTTTAAGTTGCAAATAGCAACTGTTCTATAGGAATCATCTATTTGAACACTGAACTCATGTGTATAAAATTTATTGTTAGTGCCACTAAAACATATGATGGTTTGTATCTTAATTGGGGTGGTAGCTAAACCAATCTATACATTAATAAATTGTATAGAGGCCGGGTACGGTGGCTCACACCTGCAATCCCTGCACTTTAGGAGGCTGAGGTAGGTGGGTCACTTGAGCTCAGGGATTCAAGACCAGCCTGGGCAACTTGGTGAAACCCTGTCTCTACCAAAAATACAGAAACTTAGCTGGGTGTGGTGGCGTGTGTCTGTGGTCCCAGCTACTTGGGAGGCTGAGGTGGGAGGATTGCTTGAGCCCAGGAGGCAGAGGTTGCAGTGAGCCGAGATCGTACCTTTGCACTCCAGCCTGAGCGACAGAGCAAGACCCTGTCTCAAACAAAACAAAACAAAGCACAGAAACATACACACAAATGTATAAAACTGGTGAAATCTGAATAATAATCGTAATATTATTCTAATAATAGTACCGATAATTGTTAATATTGGTATGATCTGAATTATACCAATGTTAACTCCCTGGTTGTAATATTGTATTTGCGTTTTCATTAGTGGAAACTGGGTGAAGTGTACATGAAACTTCCCCATTCATTGTTTTGCAATTAACTGTGAAACTATAATTACTTGAAAATAAAAAGTTAAAGCAATAACATACCATTGGGTTTGCTCTAACACACAGTTACTGATAGGCATAATAACTATTCTATGCTGAGGTAATAAGAATTATTAACAGTTAGCTGTGAACATGAATTCTAATTTTTATTACTTTTCATACTCAAATACGATGCTTTCCTCCAGCATCTTTCATATTTCCTCAATTTTAAGTTCCAGTATTTTTATATTTTAACTCCCTTGAAATCAGGATGAGTCTGATAATGGATAGCATGTCATAGTTTAATTAGCAGCATTCGTCTTTCTTTTTGGCGCAGGCAAAGATTCTCTCCTTGATGAAACTCTAGCCAGGTTCCTCTGAACACTCTTTTCAACGAGGCCTCAACCTGAGCCCATAAAGACCAAAAAACACTAACACAGTTTCCAACAACTCAAGCTTACATCCCTAAAACGACCCTATCCCCGCTTAAAGTGCCTGCCTGAGAAAACTCAAAGCTGCCCCCCCAGATTTTCTGTTTGTTCCGGCCATCAGCTGAGGATAGGGCCTCTGTCTCCCAGTCTCCATGGAAGGATCGCATTGTCACGTCCATAAATGCCAACCAGCAGACACAGCTGGCCTGGTTGCATTTACACCAACTGAACCTTTGTAATCCCACTTCCTTGACTCCAGTGAGCCCCCACTCACCTGTTCCCCACTCCCTCATTCTCCCTTTAAAACACCCAGTCACCTCTGTACAAATCCAAGTTGATTTCAGTTCACACTTGGACTCATTTTCCTATTGTCATGGTTATTACTAATTAAAACCTGTTTTTACCACTTTAACTGGGGTCCAGCTTTATTTATATTTGGCAGTCCATAAATAGTGATGTATCTTCAACTGATGGCATCCTGGAGTCCATGGCATGTAATGAATGCAATGGTCATTAGTGCCATTTACCCAACATTGGGTAAATATCTAGCCCTTCTCCTGGATATGTGGTGCAATTGCCCTTGACTGCCTTACGAAAATTGTGTGGCTGTGAGATTGACTTTGGGCAGCAAAAAGTGGGCAGAAATGATGCCCCTTCCAGAAGAATTCTTTCAATACCTGTGAGCCACATGTCCTTCAGTTACCATCATGGCCAGCAATGTCACCATTGGTAGGGGTTCCGTCAGCCCATATTCCAGAGGAAAGGAAGTAAGGACAAGAGCCCCAGGTGCCCAAAAGTAACAGGAAACATGAGCAAGAAACCAAATCTTTACTACCCTGAGGCACGGAGAAGGGAATGTTGTTACTGCAGGATAGCTTAGCCCATCCTAACTAACGAAGTGATGGTCGATGTGGGCCGTTTCCCCTTTCATGGTTGATTCTCATATCCTAGGTGGTTATGGTTTATAAAGTCACCACAAACACTGAATTAGCAAATTAAAATACCGAATCATCACCCACAGGGGAAATACTGGGTTAGGTAGCTGCAAGCCTGGAGTCACAATATGTTCATCAACTGACCAATATATAACCTTGTTTTGGCTGGTGTGGTGGCTCATGCCTGTAATCTCAGCATTTTGAGAGGTTGAGGCGGGCAGATCACCTGAGGTCAGGAGTTCAAGACCAGTCTGGCCAACATGGTGAAACCCCATCTGTACTAAAAATACAAAACTTCCCAGGAGTGGTGGCAGGCGCCTGTAATCCCAGCTACTCAGGAGGCTGAGGCAGGAGAATCTCTTGAACCTGGGAGACAGAGGTTGCAGAGAGCCAAGATTGCATCACTGCACTCCAGCCTGGGCAACAGACTGAGACTGTCTCAAAAATAAAAAAATAAAAATAAAAATTATATAAACATATATATAAAACCTAGTTTTAAGTGCATTTCTATTTAAAGACACCTTATTTATTACATATTGTTGATTCAGTAACATTAAACTCAGCCAACTCAAGCCTGTAAAAGCTTATCTAATAACATATTCTCTCTGTGAGGCACAGCACAGCCTTCTTGCACTTAAGAACACTCACCAGCACGGTCAGCACTCTGCTTGAGGGCCATTTTTAACAGTAAAATCACCAACAAAACACAAAGGTGTGAAAAACATGGCATTAGATAAACTGTGGAAAGGTCACTTGTTTACAGATGACAGCTGAAACAAGAAGGCAGAGCGTCACCTTGCTTGACCTCAGCTGAAAACACACATGTCAGGTGTCTCAGATTTAAGCAACTCTGCATGAATTTGTCTGCAAGTGACTGCAAAAGCACATGAGTATTGATTTTGGTGAATTTGCAAATACTGAATCTGTGGGTAATGAAGTTCAACGGTACCAGAAGTTCAGCAAGTGGGTCTTTGTAGATCCTGGACATCCTGAGACTTTCAGAGAGTCGGCAAGACCCAAAAGATTTCATGGTACTGCCAAGATGCAATTTGACTTTCTCTGTGCTAACATTTGCACGGATGGTGCAAAACGTGGTGTGTAAAACTGCTGGTGCCTTAGTGACCACGGAAGGCCAGGGTAGCACATCCAACTGTGAGAGTCATCCACGTGTTCTTCACCACCCTGCACTCACAGAAAGGGAAAAAAGTCAGTTTCACTCAAGAAGGTTCTTGATGAAGTAAAAATTATGAATTTTATTTTGTCTCTACCAATGAAATCACACCTTTTAATATCCATTGTGACAAAATTGAGAACTACCCGTAAAATACTTCTGCTGCCTGCCATAGTACCACAGTTGTCTTGAATAAGATATCTCGTGCAATTGTTTGGGTTGCACACCGAACTAGCCATTTTTTCATAGAACACTGTTTCTGTTTGAAAGAATCTGACAAACTATGGTTCTTGAGACTTTGGTAAAGGATGGGAACTTCCTCCAGAGTGAATGAGGTAAGTCTGTCACTTCAAGGAAAATAACTGACATGTGTTGCCAATGACAAAATTCAAACTTTCAAGTGAAAATTAGATTTTGGAAAGTTTGTATCTGCTACCATGAGCTGTACAGCCTTCTTATATTTAAATACTTGCTGATGTGATCAGGGCTGATATTAACAAACTTAGTTGTTGATTGTGTCCAATGAAATGCATCAACATTTGGAAGAGCTGCCTAACTTAGGAAACAAGTATCTTCCAACTGGTTAGTTCATGATGTTATAAAACCATGCATTGGTAAAAGACCTATTCAAAATACAAGATAGAAAAATTGTTTTTAATATAGTCAAGAATAATAAGTTCATCAATATCATTCTATATTCCACATTGCATCTAACTTTTGGGAAACTATTACTGTCAAGTTTTCATTTTTTTCTATTTTTTTACTATACTTTAAGTTCTGGGATACGTGTGCAGAATGTGCAGGTTTGTTACATAGGTATACATGTGCCATGGTGGTTTGCTGAACCCATCAACCCGTCATCTACATTAGGTATTTCTCCTAATGCTATCCCTCCCCTAGTCCCCAACTCCTTGACAGGCTCCAGTGTGTGATGTTCCCCTCCTGTGCCCATATGTTCTCATGATTCAACTCCCACTTATAAGTGAGAACATGCAGTTTAGTTTTCTGTTCCTGTGTTAGTTTGCTGAAAATGATGGTTTCCAGCTTCATCCATGTCCCTGCAAAGGACATGAACTCATTCTTTTTTATGGCTGCATAGTATTCCATGTTGCATATGTGCCACATTTTCTTTATCCAGTCTATCATTGATGGGCATTTGCGTTGGTTCCAAGTCTTTGCTATTGTGAACAGTGCTGCAATAAACATACATGTGCATGTGTCTTTATAGTAAAATGATATATAATCCTTTGGGTATATACCCAGTAATGGGATTGCTGGGTCAAATGGTATTTCTAGTTCTAGATCCTTGAGGAATTGCCACACTGTCTTCCACAGTGGTTGAACTAATTTACATTCCCACCAACAGTGTAAAAGCATTTCTATTTCTGCACAACCTCTCCAGCATCTGTTCTCTCCTGACTTTTTAATGATCGCCAGTCTAACTTGTGTGAGATGGTATCTCATTGTGGTTTTGATTTGCATTTCTCTAATGACCAGTGATGATGAGCATTTTTTCATATGCTTTTTGGCCACATAAATGTCTTCTTTTGAAAAGTGTCTGTTCATATCCTTTGCCCACTTTTTGATGGAATTGTTTTTTTCTTGTAAATTTGTTTAAGTTCCTTGTAGATCCTGAATATTAGCCCTTAGTCAGATGGATACATTGCAAAAATTTTCTCCCATTCTGTAGGTTGCCTGTTCACTCTGATGATAGTTTCTTTTGCTGTGCAGAAGCTCTTCAGTTTAATTAGATGCCATTTGTCAATTTTGGCTTTTGTTACAATTGCTTTTGGTGTTTTAGTCATGAAGTCTTTGCCCATGCCTATGTCCTGAATGGTATTGCTTAGTTTTTCTTCTAGGGCTTTTATGGTTTTAGGTCTTACATTTAAATTTTTATCCATCTTAATTTTTGTATAAGATGTAAGGAAGGGGTCCAATTCTCTGCATATGGCTAGCCAGTTTTTCCCAACACCATTTATTAAATCAGAAATCCTTTCCCCATTGTTTGTTTTTATCAGGTTTGTCAAAGATCAGATGGTTGTAGATGTGTGGTATTATTTCTGAGGCCTCTGTTCTGTTCCATTGGTCTATCTATCTGTTTTGGTTACTGTGGCCTTGTAGTACAGTTTGAAGTTAGATAGCGTGTTGCCTCCAGCTTTGTTCTTTTTGCTTAGGATTGCCTTGACTATACAGGCTCTTTTTTGGTTCCATATGAAATTTAAAGTGGTCTTCTCTAATTCTGTGAAGCAAGTCAATGGTATCTTGATGGGAGTAGCATCAAATCTATAAGTTATTTTGAGGAGTATGGCCATTTTCACGATACTGATTCTTCCTCTCCATGAGCATGGAATGTTTTTCCATTTGTGTCCTCTCTTACTTCCTTGAGCAGTGGTTTGTAGTTCTCCTTGAAGAGGTCCTTCACATCCCTTGTAAGTTGTATTCCTAGGTATTTTATTCTCTTTGTAGCAATTGTGAATGGGAGTTCACTCATGATTTGGCTCTCTGTTGGTCTGTTATTGGTGTATAGGAATACTTGTGAGTTTTGAATATTGATTTAGTATCCTGAGACTTTGCTGAAGTTGCTTATCAGTTTAAAGAGTTTTGGGGCTGAGACAATGAGGTTTTCTAAATATACAATCGTATCATCTGCAAACAGAGATAATTTGACTTCCTCTCTTCCTATTTGAATACCCTTTATTTCTTTCTATTGCCTGATTGCCCTGGCCAGAACTTCCAATACTATACTGAATAGGAGTGGTGAGAAAGGGCATCCTTGTCTTGTGCAGGTTTTCAAAGAGAATACTTCCAGCATTTGCCCATTCAGTATGATTTGGCTGTGGGTTTGTCATAAATAGCTCTTATTATTTTGAGATACACTCCATCAATACCTAGTTTATTGAGTGCTTTTAGCATGAAGGAGTGTTGAATTTTATTGAAGGCCTTTTCTGCATCTATTGAGATAATCCTGTGGTTTTTGTCATTGGTTCTGTTTATGTGATGGATTACGTTTATTGATTTGCATATGTTGACAAGCCTTGCATCTCAGGGATGAAGCCGACTTGATTGTAGTGGATAAGCTTTTTAATGTGCTGCTGGATTCGGTTTGCCAGTATTTTATCGAGGATTTTTGCATCAATGTTCATCAGGGATATGGGTCTGAAGTTTTCTTTTTTGTCGTGTCTCTGCCAGGTTTTTGTGTCAGGATGATGCTGGTCTCATAAAATGAGTTAAGGGGGAGTCTCTCTTTTTCTGTTGTTTGGAATAGTTTTAGAAGGAATGGTACCAGCTCCTCTTTGTACCTCTGGTAGAATTCAGCTGTGAATCTGTCTGGTCCTGGGCTTTTCTTGGTTGGTAGGCTAATAATTACTGCCTCAATTTCAGAATTTGTTATTGGTCCATTCAGGGAATCGACTTCCCTGTTTTGGGAGGTTGTACGTGTCCAGGAATTTATCCATTTCTTCTAGATTTTCTAGTTTATTTGCATAGAGGTGTTTATAGTATTCTCTGATGGTAGTTTGTATTTCTCTGGGATCAGTGGTGATATCCCCTTTATGATTTTTTATTGTGTCTATTTGATTCTTCTCTCTTTTCTTCTTTATTAGTCTGGCTAGTGGTCTATTAGTGGTCTATTTTGTTAATCTTTTCAAAAAACCAGCTCCTGGATTCATTGATTTTTTGGAGGGTTTTTCGTGTCTCTATCTCCTTCAGTTCTGCTCTGACCTTAGTTAATCATTGTCTTCTGCTAGCTTTTGAATTTGTTTGCTCTTGCTCCTCTAGTTCTTTTAATTGTGATGTTAAGGTGTTGATTTTAGATCTTTCCCGCTTTCTCATGTGGGCATTTAGTGCTATCAATATCCCTCTAAACATTGCTTTAGCTGTGTCCCAGAGATTCTGGTATATTGTGTCTTTGTTCTCATTGGTTTCAAATAACTTATTTATTTCTGTCTTAATTTTGTTATTTACCCAGTAGTCATTCAGGAGCAGGTTGTTCAGTTTCCATGTAGTTGTGTGGTTTTGAGTGAGTTTCTTAATCCTGAGTTCTAATTTGATTGCACTGTGGTCTGAGAGACTATTTGTTATAATTTCCATTCTTTTGCATTGGCTGAGGAGTGTTTTACTTCCAATTATGTGGTCAATTTTAGAATAAGTACTATGTGGTGCTGAGAAGAATGTATATTCTGTTGATTTGGGATCAAGAGTTCTGTAGATGTCTATTAGGTCTGCTTGGTCCAGAGCTGAGTTCAAGTCCTGAATATCCTTGATAATTTTCTCTCTCGTTAACCTGTCTAATATTGACAATGGGGTGTTAAAGTCTCCCACTATTATTGTGTGGGAATCTAAGTCTCTTTTTAGGTCTCTAAGAACTTGCTTTATGGATCTGGGTGCTCCTGTATTGGGTGCATGTATATTTAGGAGAGTTAGCTCTTATTGCATTATCCCTTACCATTATGTAATGCCCTTCTTTGTCTTTTTTCATCTTTGTTGGTTTAAAGTCTGTTTTATCAGAGACTAGGATTGTAATCCTTGTTTTTTTTTTTTTTTTTTTTTTTTTTTTTTTTTTTTTTTTTTTTTTTTGGCTTTCCATTTGCTTGGTAAATCTTCCTCCATCTCTTTATTTTGAGCCTATGTGTGTCTTTACACATGAGATGGGTCTCCTGAATACAGCACACTGATGGGTCTTGACTTTATCCAATTTGCCAGTCTGTGTCTTTTAATTGGATCATTTAGCCTGTTTACATTTTAGGTTAATATTGTTATGTGTGAATTTGATCCTGTCATTATGTTGCTAGCTGGTTATTTTGCCCATTAATTGATGCAGTTTCCTCATAGTGTTGGTGGTCTTTACATTTTGGTATGTTTTTGCAGTGGCTGGTATTGGTTTTTCCTTTCCATATTTAGTGCTTACTTCAGGAGCTCTTGTAAGGCAGGCCTTATGGTGACAGCATCCCTCAGCATTTGCTTGTCTGTAAAGGATTTCATTTCTCTTTCACTTATGAAGCTTAGTTTGGCTGGATATGAAATTCTGGGTTGAAAATTCTTTTATTTAAGAATGTTGAATATTGGTCCCCACTCTCTTCTAGCTTGCACAATTTCTGTAGAGAGATCCACTGTTATTCTTTGGGATCTTCCCTTTGTGGGTAACCCAACCTTTCTCTTCGGTTGCCCTTAACATTTTTTCCTGCATTTCAACCGTGGTGAATCTGACAATCATGTGTCTTGGGGTTGCTCTTCTTGAGGCGTATCTTTGTGGTGTTCTCTGTATTTCCTGAATTTGAATGTTGGCCTGCCTTGCTAGGTTGAGGAAGTTCTCCTGGATAATATCCTGAAGTGTATTTTCCAACTTGGTTCCATTCTCCCCGTCACTTTCAGGTACACCAATCAAACGTAGGTTTGGCCTTTTTCCATAGTCCCATATTTCTTGGAGGCTTTGTTCATTCCTTTTCCTCTAATCTTGTCTTCATGCTTTATTTCATTAAGTTGATCTTCAGTCTCTGATATCCTTTCTTCCACTTAATCTATTCAGCTATTGATACTTGCGTATGCTTCATGAAGTTCTCGTGCTGTGTTTTTCATCTCCATGAGGTCATTTATGTTCTTCTCTAAACTGGTTATTCTAGTTAGCAGTTCCGGTAACCTTTTATCAAGGTTCTTAGCTTCCTAGAATTGGGTTAGAACATGCTTCTTTAGCTCAGAGGAGTTTGTTATTACCCACCTTCTGAAGCCTACTTCTGTCAATTCATCAAACTCATTCTCTGTCCAGTTTTGTTCCCTCACTGGCAAGGAGTTGTGATCCTTTGGAGGAGAAGGGGCCTTCTGGTTTTTGAAATTTTCAGCCTTTTTGCACTGGTTTTTCCTCATCTTCATGGATTTATCTACCTTTGATCTTTGATGTTGGTGACCTTTGAATGGGATTTTTGTGTGGTCGTCCTTTGTGTTGATGTTGATGTTGATGTTATTGCTTTCTGTTTGTTAGTTTTCCCTCTAACAGTCAGGCACCTTTTCTGCAGCTCTGCTGGAGTTTGCTGGAGGTCCACTCCAGACCTTGTTTGCCTGGTTATCACCAGTGGAGGCTGCAGAACAGCAAAGATTGCTGCCTGCTTCTTCCTCTGGAAGCTTCATCTCAGAGGGGCACCTGCCAGATGCCAGCAGCTCTCCTGTATGAGGTGTCTGTTCACCCCTGCTGGGAAGTATCTCTCCATCAGAAGGCATGGGGGTGAGGGATCCACTTAAGAAGGCAGCCTGTCCCTTAGCAGAGCTTGAGCACTGTGCTGGGAGATCTACTCTTTTCAGAGCCGGCATCAGGAACATTTAAGTCTGCTGAAGCTGTGCCCACAGCCATCCCTTCCCCCAGGTGCTCTGTCCCAGGGAGTTGGGAGTTTTATCTATAAGCCCCTGACTGGGGCTGCTGCCTTTCTTTCAGAGATGCCCTGCCCAGGGAGAGGGAATGTAGAGAGGCAGTCTAGCTACAGCAGCTTTGCTGAGCTGTGGTGGGCTCCACCCAGTCTGAATTTCCTGGCAGCTTTGCTTACACTGTGAGGGGAAAACCGCCTACTCAAGCCTCAGTAATGGTGGCACCCCTCCCCCCAACAGGCTCAAGCATCCCAGGTTGACTTCCGACTGCTGTGCTGGCATCAAGAGTTTCAAGCCAGTGGATCTTAGCTTGCTGGGCATTGTACAGGTGGGATACACTGAGCAAGACCACTCAGCTCCCTGGTTTCAGCCCCCTTTTCAGGGAAGTGAATGGTTCTGTCTCGCTGGCATTCCAGGTGCCACTGGGGTACAAAAAACACTCCTGCAGTCAGCTCCATGTCTGCCCAAATGGCCACCCAGTTTTGTGCTTGAAACCCAGGGCCCTGGTGGTGTAGGCACCCGAGGGAATCTCCTGGTCTGTGGGTTGCGAAGACTCTGGGAAAAGCATACTATCTGGGCCAGATAGTACCATCCCTCAAGGCACAGTGCCTCATGGTTTCCCTTGGCTAGAGGAGAGGGTTCTGTGACCCTTTGCACTTCTCAGGTAAGGCGACACCCCACCCTGGTTCTGCTGGCCCTCCATGGGCTGCACCCACTGTCTAATCAATCCCAATGAGATGAACCAGGTACCTTAGTGCAGAAATCACCTGCCTTGTGTATTGGTCTCACTGGGAGCTGAAGACTGGAGCTGTTCCTATTTAGCCATTTTGCCCAGGTATCTACTGTCCAGTTTTAATATAGTATAAAAGGAGAATATTCATACTTATCCGAAGAGGCTATTAGAATAGTAGTCCTTTTTCCAAGTACACACCTCTGTGAGACCAGATTTTCCTCATATAGTTCAACCAAATATATCACAACATATTACCTGAAGAAGCAGCTATGAAAATGTAGCTATCTTCTATTAAGCCAGACATTAAAGAGATTTGCAAGCTGGGTGCAGTAGCTCATGACTGTAATCCCAGAACTTTCGGAGGCTGAGGTGGGAGGATCGCTTGAGCCCAGGAGTTCAAGGCCAGACTGGGCTATAAAGCAAGACCCCATCTCACCATCACTAAATAAAAAGAGAGAGAGAGAGAGATTTGCAAAAAGGTAAAACAGTGCCACTCTTCTCACTTTCTTTTTCTTGGAAAATACAGTTATATTTGATGAAGATGTCATTTTTGTGAACTTGCAATGGCTTTGTTATTGTCATTTTTAAATTAATTAATAAACATTTTTAACATCTCAGTTGTAAGTTTTAATGTCGTACATCTCAATAGACGTAACCACCTTAACAAAGGTTTTTTGGGTTCTCAGTAACTTTTATGAGTATTTTAGAACTGCTGCCCATGCCATATCCTTCTTAGTCAATACCATCATCACTCCATATACACACTGAGCTTTCCATTGGCTGCAAGAAGAAGGTTCCAGTTCTCACCTCCCAACAGAGAAAGGAGAGCAGAGAGAAACTAGGTGCTTGCAGAACTGGAGGCCCTGGAGACAAATTCTCAGCCTTGAGGCCTTCATAGCAAATAGGCTTTGCTTATCTAAATCACCACAGAACACTAGAAGCCATGTACCAAACGACTTTATCCACACCATGGAGAGAACCTTGGTCTTCACAGGTAAAAAGTCTCTGAAAAGCCATTGACAGCAGAGTCCTTCAGGGCCAATGAAAAGAGGGTTTCCATGCCAGGTCCTCACCCTAAGCTATCTCATCACCCTACAAACTTCCAACTTCCATCTTTAGAAGGATTTCTCAACATTGTACTGTCAGGCTGTTAAATCTCTTTCTGTTACCCCAGTAAAAATACAATAGAAATGCAAGACCAGGCCAGGCGTGGTGGTTCACACCTGTGATCCCAGCATTTTGGGAGGCCAAGGTGGGTGGATCATTTGAGGTCAGGAGTTCGAGACCAGCCTGACCAAAATGGTGAAACCCTGACTTTACTAAAAATACAAAAATTAGCCAGACATGGTGGTGCACACCAGTAATCCCAGCTACTTGGGAGGCTGAGGCAAGGAGAATCGCTTGAACTCGGGAGACAGAGGTTGCAGTGAGCCAAGATTGCACCACTGCACTCCAGCCTGGGAGACAAAGTCAGATTCTGTCTCAACTAACTAACTAACTAACTAACTAACTAACTAACTAACTAATAAAATTAAATAAAAACAAAATAATACCAATACCCAAAACCTGAAAAATCTATTTTGGTTGTTAATGAAATCTCCCCAGCCTATGCCAAAAAGGGAATGGCATTGCCTGGCACTCCACAAGATGAGCAAACTCTTTCAAATCCCACTCCTCAAGGCAGCCACACCCTCCAAAGTCTCTTGCCTTTTTTATCAGGTTTTTCCTGCACATCTCTTCTTCCTCCCTCATAAAAATCCCACTAGCTCCTCTTGGCTTTAGGGCTCTATCTTTTCTCTGTAAGTATCTCTCCCATTTTCCTACATAGTTCAGTCTAGTTTTCTTCCCTTCTCTTCTTCACTTACTACATAGATCAATAGAACAGATCAATAGAACCGATTAACACAACACAAACCCCAACACAAAAGTATCAGACTCCCCCTTCAAAGCAGAACGAGATAGGCTGAGAATACTAATATGCAAATCTTTTTGGACAAATCACTTTCTTTTTTAACAGACAAATGACATGTAGTTCCAAAGTCTTTTATATTTTTTACAATGGTTACCAATGAAAGGTGTTTCTAAATCTGGAGTTCTTAAATGAAAATCAGTGCTGCATCAGCTTTTACTGAGGGCTCTGCTTCAGTATTTTTCTTGACAGTATTGCTTCTCTGCTACTTCCTGTGCAAATAAACACGTGGAATTTTCAGGGACAGTGCTTTGTCATGAATGCATTGTTAGTGTTGTCTTGAGTTGTCGTGGTTTGGGCTTCCTGCTATTATTCCATTTTAATTAGAAATCTTTATTAGTTTGACTTCATCATTATCACTTTAATTTCTTGTGAGCTATTTGGTTTGTTATATAATGAGATGCTTATTAGCATCCATAGCATTTTTGGCCCATAATTTTTCAGTGCTCAGATTTAGGACAATGTGTAATGGTACAAATATGAACCCTTCAGACTCCTATTGCTAAGATTTGTGAGATGTTATTATAGATAATTATATAATGATAAGTATGCCATCTCTATTATTTTGTTGTTGTATAAATAATCCCCTTGGAATGTCTTTGGACAGTGAAATTTTCTGGATGTTAGAAATGTTTCTTCAGCCGAGAAGTTGGAACAGGGTAGTTGGGAGTCACAGCGTTTGTGTCCCAAATAACTAATGTCAAAAATGTTTAAGATGCAATGATTTGTAGCACATGCTGTTAATTGCTAAATCAAAATCTCTAGTCTGAATTTTCCTAAGCCCTGGTCTCATATATTCAGCCATGTTACAAAAGCAAACCCATCATTTCCCCAATCAAAACCATCTTCCCTCTCCCCACATCAAACTGACCCTGTATAGCTATTCCAGTCTCAAGAGACAGTATGTACAAGTCGCCCACTTACAGACCTGGCTGCTTCCTCTTCCCCTATCTAAATCCCATGAATTCTGTCTCCTAGATATTTCTTAAACCCATCCTTTTCTCCCCACCCCATCCTTTTCACAGGGTCATCGTGGGCCACTTCATCCTAGCTCCTGTCCAACAGCCTCTCAGTCTCTATGCCCAGTGTATCTGCTTCCTAGGGCTGCCATAACCAAGTACTGGATGGCTTACACAACAGAAATTTATACAGCTCTGGATGCTCGAAGTCTGAAGTCAAGTTGTTGGCAGGGCCATGCTCTCTCTAAAGTTTCTTGGGGAGAAACTGTTTCATACCTCTCTCTTAGCTTCTGGTGTTGCCAGCAGTCCTTGGTATTCTTGGCTTGTAGATGCATCACTCCAGTCTCTGCTTCTGTCATCCCACAGCTTTCTCCCTGCGTGTCTCTGTGTCTCCTACTCTTATAAGGACATCAGTCATAGTGGATTAAGGGCCCACCCCATTCCAGTATGACTCCATCTGAACTAATTACATTTGCAAGAATCTTACTTCCAAATAAGTTTGTATTCTGAGGTTCTGAGAAGAGCATGAACCTTTCTGCTGTGGTTCAAATGTGTCCCCCAAAGTACATGTGTTGGAAACTTAATCCCCAGTGCAACAGTGTTGGGAGATGAGGCCTAATAAGAGGTGATTAGGTCATGAGGGCTTAGCCCTCACAAACAGGATTAAAGTCATCATCACTAGAGTAGGTTAGTTATCACAAGAATGGGTTAGGTATAAAAGTGAGTTCAGCCCCCTTTAGCTTCTGGCTCCCTCACACGTTCTCTTGTCCTCTCACCTTCTGCTATGTACTGACACAGCACAAAGACTCTCACCAGATGCCAGTCCCTGGATCTTGGACTTCCCAACCTCCAGAATTATAAGAAATAAATATCTGTATGTATAAATTACCAGATCTGTAGTTATTTTGTGACAGCAGCAAAAAATGGACTAAGACACTCTCCAACCTGGTGCATCCATGACTGCAACTTCCTCTGACCAAAGGATAGGGGTGTCCTTGCCGTTCCTACTCTGGTTTGAGATCCAATCTTCAACAAGTAATAAATTTCTATATGCAATTGGGTCTGTTTCCAGGTTTTTCTACTCTGTTCCATTGGTCAGTCTATCTATGCATGTACCAATTCCACACCATCTTAGTTGAAGAGGCTTTATGATATGTTGTAATGTTTCACTTTTAGAGGCTTTATTGTACATTTAGCCTCTGCTCCCTACCCCTGCTGCTCATCTTCTTTCAGGTTCTCCTAGTGAATCTTCTGCATTTGTTCTTCTAAATAATTTTTATAAGGTACTTGTCAAACTCCAATTAAAATAATAGCTAATGCTAATTTCTCTGGTTTATTGTGGTCGGAGAATGCTAGATGTATTATTTCTGTTTCTTTACATTCATTGAAACCTTTTTATGGAATGATTTGATCCACTTTTTAAATGTCCTATGTATTTTAAAATAAAGTGTCTTCTCTTATGTTGTGTGTGTGTATATATATGATTTATCTTACACATGCTCATATGTATGTAATTTACCTTACACATGCTAATTAGATCTTCCATATTCTTACTAATTTTTTTGTCCATATGGTATTCCTGCTGTTGAGAGAGGTGGATTCTAATATTAATGTATTTAACAACTTCTCCTCGATTTTCTCATTGATTCTGCTTTATCTATAAAGCAGAGGTTTTTTTACTGGATACCTAAATATTAATAACTGTGGTATCTTCATTGTGAGATTATAAACTATGTTTGTCTCTTGAAACGCTTGCTGTCTCACCAGACACCAATCTTTCCCCCTTAAATGTTTATCCTTCTTTTCATTTTATTTATGTATTATTTTACATAGTATAAGTTTGTCTATTCCTTGTTAATGTATCTGAATCTCTTCATTTTAGGAGTGTCTTCAACGTAGAGCATTGTGCTGAATTTTTGTTTGGTAGCCAAAACTGTTAATCTTTTTCTTTTAATAGGGTAAGGCTTTCTCCTCCTCCTTCTACTTGTTCTTCCCCTTTCTCTCTCTCTCTCTCTCTCTCACACACACACACACACACACACACACACACACACACACACACATTTCTTTCTTTTTCTTCTTTCTTGATGGGAATTCACCATGTGGCCCAGATTGGTCTTTAACTCCTGGCCTCAAGTGATCCTCCCACTTCAGACTATCAAAGTGCTGGGATTACAGGCATGAGCCACCACACCTGGTATATTTGCTATTATTATCAGTATATTTTGTCTCACTTCTGTTATATTATATGCTTGTGAGTATATACACAGATATGCCTTGACTTACAATGGAGTTATGTCCAGATAAACCTATAATAAGTCAAAAATATTATAAGTTGAACATGCATTTAATACCAAAGAATACCCACAGAAAAGCCAAAAAATTGTAAGTCGAACCATTATAAATTGGGGGACATCTATAAATATGTATATATGGGCTGGGCACAGTGGGTCATGCCTGTAATCCCAGCACTTTGGGAAGCTGAGGTGGGTGGATCACTTGAGGTCAAGAGTTAGAAACCAGCCTGGCCAACATGGTGAAACCTCGTCTCTATTAAAAATACAAAAATTAGCTGGGCATGGGTGCACATGCCTGTAATCCCAGCTACTCAGGAGGCTGAGGCAGGAGAATCACATTTAAACCTGGGAGGTGGAGGTTGCAATGAGCCAAGGTCATGCCATTGCACGCCAGCCTGGGCAGCACAGTGAGACTCCATCTCAAAAAAAAAATAAAAAATGTGTATATGTATATGCGCGCGTGTGTGTATATGTGTACAGATATATATACACACACATATATATACCTGTGTACATATATATACACACACACACATTTGCATGTATTTTTAAATATATATAACAGTCTTCCAGTGTATTGTCTTTTTTTTTAGAGACAGGGTCTTGTCATGTTCCCCAGTCTGGTCTCAAACTCCTGAGCTCAAATGATCCTCCTGCCTCAGGCTTCCAAACTTCTGGGATTATAGGCGTGAGCCACCACATCCAGCCCTCAGTATATAGTCTTTTTTATTTTTTATCTTTCTACTCTTTATTTTTAATCTTTTGGGATTTAGGAAGGCTGTATTTTTATAAAAAGTAGTTACCTTTATGCTAGTGCCATTTTATAATACTTTGGTCTCTCCTCTTGTGACTTTTATTTATTGATCACCTACTGTTTAAAAAATATTAAAATTAGCTAGTAGTCTCTTCTTTGCACTCTCATTCTTCTCCCTAGCTTCTAATATGAAATATCATTTTGCTCCCAGTTAATACCAATTAGTCAGTCAACGAGCTTATCCTTTTCTTCATAAATGGTTCCCACTTTTGATAGCTTAGCTGTACAGCGTCAATATGGTGAGAGCCCTGTGCTATATTTCTTCTTAAAACCATCAGTTATATATTTAAACTCACCAGCAGTCCTTTTGCCAATGTCCCTCAGTCATTTTAGTTGCCCATAACTCTTTCTCCATTAGAGCAAGGCTCAAGGTAACAATAGCCCTAAGTTCTTGCATATTCATGAGAATTTGTCTATGGCCTTTATCCTTGAAAGAGAGCTTGGCTGGATATAAAATTCTCGGTTCACAGTTTCTTTCCTTGAGTATCTTAAATATGTAATTCTGTTGCCTTTTGGTATGAATTGTTGCTGTTGAAAAGGCTGATTACAATTTGAGTGTCCCTCCCTTAAAATGACTTGACTTTTTCATATGAATGTCCAAAGACTATTTTCTTTTTCCTGTCATTTTACATATTTTTATTAAAAGTCTTTAAGTTTTTTTTCTGGAATATAACCATTCTGTGTCAATGTAGACACGTTGTTTGCCCTTTCAATTTTCAGTGTCAAGTGATTTATTTCAGGAAAGTTTTCTTGCAAATTTTATAAAACTTGGCCATGTGGAGACACTGCAGGGCAGGGGTCCCTCCTAAGGTCCTGGAAGGGGACAGTACAAGTGCTGGTCCCTGATGCTGAGGCTTTGTAATAAACCCACCTCGGTGAGGCCATCAGGGTTAATAATTCTAATTTCTATACTTCAGTGAGCTACTATTTTATTGAACAGTCCTTTCCTGGGGAACTCCTCTAAATCCTCTGCGTCCTAAATTGTACCAAGAGGCAATTATGGCCAAGGGCTATCTCTTACTAAGCTGCAAACATTTTAATCAGTAGGAGCATAATATACTCCAGGAATGGTTGATTACCCACACCTCTGATGGCCATGCTGTCTCAGGGCTCTGTGTCTTTGGGCATCTTTAAATGATGGCTCCAAGTCGGTGGATGTTTATTGAGAGGTCAGTGTATGCCCAGCACTGTGCTAGTCACATATGAAAATTAGTGGGAATAAAGGATATAGAACAATGTCTAGCACAGAGTAAATCATTGCTATTATTATTACTCTGAACAGACATAAAGGCTGACCCCAAGACATTGAGTGTCCTGAGTGACCAATATTGGTATTCATGATCTTTCCAATCTGACCTCCAGACCCTCTGCCTGCTGTGGACATTCAGACTTCTTTTCCATTATCTCCTGTAGTCTATCCTACTTTTTTTGTAACCACACCCTTATTTCTTGCTGGAAAACCACCTCCACCAAACTCTCATTCCTTGTTATTGGAAGAGACCAGGCCTCATCCCAGCTCCAAGGGAAGCACATTGAGCTAGATCTCAGCCAATCAACAAAGATCACATTGTTTGGGGCACAGTAATTGATCGAAGGATGAACACATGACCAATCAGAAGCAACAAGATGTAACAAGATGTCTTTTAGCTATCCAGGGAAAGATATACTATTTTCTGCTGAGAGAATGCAGGGTCTGACTTGCACACGTATGTTTATAGCAGCACAATTAACAATTGCAAAGATGTGGTACCACTGACTAAGTGCCCATTGACTGAGTGGATAAATAAAATGTAGTGCATATACACCATGGAATACTACTCAGCCATTACAAGGAATGAAATGATGTCTTTCTCAGCAACTTGGATTGGAGCTGGAAGCCATTATTCTAAGTGAAATAACACAGGAATGGAAAACCAAAAACCATATGTTCTCACTCATAAGTGGGAGCTAAGCTGTGAGTAAGCAAAGGCATACAGAGTGGACTTAGATACTCAGAAGATGGCGAGTAGGAGGTGGACTAAGAATTATAAAACTACACATTAGGTACAATGTACACTACTTGGATGACAAGCGCACTAAAATCTCAGAATTCACTACTCTATAATTCATCCATGCAACAGAAAAATGCTTGTACCCTAAAAGCTATTGAATTAATATTTTTTTTAGAAAAAAAGCTAATTAAAATGTTTCACCCTCAAACTCGCAACCATTGAAAAAACAAAAAGGCCAGGTGCAGTGGCTCACACCTGTAATCCCAGCACTTTAGGAGGCCAAGGCAGACAGATCACTTGAGGTCAGGAGTTCAAGACCAGCCTGGCCAACACGATGAAACCCTGTCTCTACTAAAAATACAAGAATTAGCTGGGTGTGGTGGTGTACGCCTGTGATCCCAGCCACTCAGGAGGCTGAAGCAGGAGAATTGCTTGAACCCGGGAGGCAGATGTTTCAGTGAATGGAGATGACGCCATGCACTCCACCCTGGGCAATGGAGCAAGACTCTGTCTCAGGGAAAAAAAAAAGAGAGAGAGAGAGAGAGAAACGGAGAGAATGCAAGGTCTGAAGCTGTTGCAGCCCTTTGACATGAGAGAAAAGATTGTCTGGGATGAAGCCCATAACTGAAGTCAAACAATAAGATGTGGAGACACAGGATCTGGACATTTTCTGATGACTGTCCAGATGCACACCTAAAGCTATGCCTGGTTCTCACTCACGCGAAACAAGAGTTTCCTTCTCTCTTCAGCTGGTGGGTTTTGGGGTCTGTTGTTTACAGCCAAAAGTATTAAGTGGCACACAATTTGCTCTTGTTTTCCGTAATTTTACTATTGAAGAACACTGAAATATCCCTAAGACACTGGGGGTTTTAGCTAAAGTTAAAAGGTTAAAACACAGCCGCACGCTCTGCCCCCTTCTTTGCCTTTATCAGCTCAGAAACAGAGCTCAGAGATAGTGGTGTCAGAGAGGATCTAGGAGCTGACTTCACTCTCCCCGTAAATTTTCTTTCCCACATTGTCTTGCCTTTTAGAAGCCTGAAAGTACTCTCTTCTTTATCTTGTCACCATAGAAGATTTGTGGCTCTTTGTTAAAATACTACTTAAGCAAGGTCCCCAAGCCACTGCCTTGAGAAAGAAATACTTTTGAAGTAAGACCTCTCCCCCATGATGGGTGGAACATGCATTAACAAAACTTCTTCTTTTGTGCATCTGACTTTTGCTTTCAGGAAAGCATCTCAGCTAAGAACCTAAAAAGGGAAAGGAAAAAAATTATGTTTTCTCCCTACACTATCTTCTGTGTGTCTGCATAATTTTCCACTTTTCTACCTTTTTCAGCTTACAGAAATCTTTCTATCTGGGATGGCCTTTTGCTCATCTCTGCATATCTAAAATTCTCTTCATTTTTCCAGAGTTTAGGTCAAGTGATGCCTTTTCTGTAAGGAATTTAGTAAAGTATTCAGGGAAGATGAGGCATCAGCTCAGCAACTGACTCCCAAATAGTTTAAGAGACCAGTGTTCTGTGTGTTGCATTTGCACCTTTCTTACAACTGTGGAACTGTTTTGAATTTTTCATAAAGATTCAAAAAGTGTAAGCTCTTGGAGAGGCTCGTCATCAATAGAGAGAACTTCACAACCATATTATTAATATAATAACACTCTTCCTGTTGTGGTCGATTTGAAATAGCCCAAAACGTGTCCCTTCTCCTAGACAAAGTAGATGGGCCCCTTGTCAAATGCGCAAAGTATTCAGGATTTATCTGCATTCCTCACACACAGTAGGTACTCAACAGATGTTTTTTGAATGAATGAGCGGACAGGGATGGGTTCTACACACAGGCATCAATGCATTCGTTGTGTTTGGAAATCCATAAATCATTTTTCTTTCAATTTTATTGATGTAAGAAAATATTATTAGTGTCCCAGGGTCTTATCCCTCCATTCAAATAGGAGAGTAAGAAGGAGATTTTCTATCGACTGAAATAACTTTGCTTCCTCACTATGTAACGGGATAATTGAAGATGCATGCAAAACTAATGGATTCTTGGTGAAAGAAAGGGATGCATGAAGAGAACCTGATATCATTGCACAATGACAAGAGCAGCATTTATTTATCAGAAAAATAAATTGGATTTGCTTGGCTCCTGGCACTGCCCCATTGTGATGCTAATTACACCTTTGCAGCAACTCATCTTGT
Source organism: Piliocolobus tephrosceles (assembly GCF_002776525.5). Taxonomy (NCBI): domain Eukaryota; kingdom Metazoa; phylum Chordata; class Mammalia; order Primates; family Cercopithecidae; genus Piliocolobus; species Piliocolobus tephrosceles. The sequence continues at coordinate 7,019,197 of NC_045442.1, read as the reverse complement.
TCTCCTGGGCCTCCCGCTGCTTTGTCTTCTCTCATTTGTTGGTGCTTCTTGCATCAGACGACCCCTCTGCCTGACCCTATGTACAAGTGCAATGACATATATGGGCATAAAACCTGCCAACACCATCACGGGTATCACACCTCAGAAAACAGAAAATTCCCACTCTTTGAGTAACCAGCAGGAGATCATACTCAGCCTGGGTGCTGCAGGACTGACCTCAAATTCTAATTCCACTTAGAAAGCCTTGACTCTGACTACCCTCTCAAAAAGGTGTAGTCAAAGTGCCTGGTGGGGAACTCTCACCCCGTGTCTCATGTTGCTGAAAGGGAATTATATCAGGAGTTCAAAAGAGCCCGTTTCTGGTCCCTTAACAGTGCTTGTGTGACTTTGATTAATCGTTCAACATCCCCAGGTTTCAGGCTGCTGATCTGGGAAGTGGATACAGCATTAACAGCCCTAAGTTCTTCACAGAGTCATAGGGAGGGGCAAATGTATGTGAAAATGCCAGGAAAGAAAAGCAGCTTCCAACACCCCAAAATTCTATCAATATGTAGATGCTAGAGCAGTAGTTACAGAGGCATGAGACATCACAGCAAAGAGAAGACAGAATGGGTTCAGGAACTTTGGGCCAATCTCCAGATGAAATGGAATGGCGGCCCTCCGCCGGGGTGAGCCTGGCCCTCCGCCGGGGTGAGCCTGGCCCTCTGCCATACCTGCGGTTGGTAGTATCACCAAGAAGGTGTTCATTGGACAAAGCTGTATAATATAAAGTCTAATTTTAGCATACATTAGTTTAACCTGCATCTCCAACAGGTAACATCTGTGGCATCTGGTGATGTTTGGGACAGCAGAGAAAGGACATCTGTGGAAACTGTGTGGTGTCTTCGTTTCTCTCCCCATCTAGGAAGACATGGCCCTTGGCATCTTTTCTCACCTGCTTTTACATTCTGCTCAGTCGTGGCTCTGCCTCTCTTGCGTATTTTCTCTTTCACTACTTTCCTCTCTTCAAGTCAGACACACCTAGACACCCCCGACACAGAAAGTCAAACCTCTGCAGAGCCACCTTTGCAAGCTGAAGGAGTCTCCCCCATCCCTTAGGTGCGTGTTCCATGGTCTAAACGTTCGCCAGCTCAGGCTTTGGATAGCTTCGCACCAGAACTGCTTCCTCAAGGCCCCCACTGACCTCCTCACCTCCTCGCCAGGTGGTCTTTCCCCCTTGCTGTCCTTGACCCTGCCGACCAGTCACCCCATTCCTGGAGTTTCCCTTCCCATGAAGCACCCTGTGTTCCCTCTCTGGGTGCTCCCAGCTTTCTCAACTGGACTTTCTTCTCTACCTTCCCCCATGGCCTCCAAAGTGGAGATCTGTCCCTTGGCCCAGCTCTTTCCCACTCTCTCCATGTCTACTTTCTTTGACCTTCTCAGCCCTCCCAGGCCCCAGCTAGCACTCTCTGAAGAGGACTCCAGAGCGAGAACTCTCCTGGCTCACTGCCAGCTGTGTGGAGTCTCCCATGTGTCCTAACCTGTGTGTGCCAGCAGACACCCCTGCTCACCATCGGCCCACTGAGATGATTATGCCCCTCACACCGACTTCTACCTCGAACTCTGTATTTCTATCAGGTGGGCAAACATCCTTCCAGCCACCCAACTGTGGGGTCCTCTGCAGTGCCGCTTGCATTCTCTGCCAACCCTGAGAACTATTTAATTCCTTTTGCTGCAAATCACGCTCAAGCCATTACTGCGGTTCTCCCAAACACTAACCTTCCAACTGTCTTGCCTCCCAACCCAAGCATCTCTCTTTTTTCTTATTTTTTCTTTTTTTTCTCCCCCAAGCCTCAGTCTTGCAAGACTGCAAGTGCAGCTTTCATACGAGGTGTCAGAAATGAAAGCAATTCATCACATCCTCCCAAGCATCTATTTTTTCTAACACAACTGCCTGGTCCATCTTCCTAAATTACAACATACAATTCCCAAATCCAAAAGCCACTGTCAGCCCCCACAGTCACTTCTCACATCGCTTTCTGTAGAGTTCAGTCTCCTTCTCTTGGCATCTGAGCCCCTTGTAAGTCTTGTCCCAGCCATTTTTGCAGCTTTATTTCCTACTCCCCTTCACATGGACTGCATATTTCCTCATAAATGGAGGATCTGCCACTACCCAAGCACGCCCAGGACTGCCCCATCTCTAGGCCTTTGCTCACACAGGTTCTTCCCGGAGTACCCTTCCTCACTTTCCATCTCTATCTGTCAAAATCATTTGAGGCCCAGCTCTAATCCACCTGCCAGGAAGCCTTCCCAGATTCCTGCTTTTCTGTCATGCTCATTAAAACCATGGGCATACATGCCCCATCTTTTCATTCAACTATAAATTCCTTTAGTGAGCAGGCCATTCCTCACTCACTGATGAGTGAGTGCCACCCATCCCATGCTACCCGTGCAATCATTCTTCGCTATGATAAATTCATTTGCTGAAATAAATTCTCCTGGAGTCAGTTCAAAATCTCCTCTGAAATTAACCTTGATCCATTTCTTCCAGTGTTCTCAAATTTTTCTTAGACCTAAATTTCCTCTTTTGAATTATCTAGGTAGACTTGCTAGGTGTCCGGTGACCACAACATCCATCTTGAAACTTCAGGAAAGAATAATCCAATACATAGGAAATAATAGAATAATGTTAGATGAGGGGATGTTTGTGAGCTATAAAATGCCCAAAGGAGAAATGCTGCTTGAATATTTAATTAGCAGTGATGCAAGTGATATGGTTTGGCTGTGTCCTCACCCAAATCTCATCTCCAATTGTAGTTCCCATAATCCCTATGTGTTGTGGCAGGTAATTTAATCATGGGGTAAGGGGCAGTTACCCGTATGCTGTTCTCGTGATAGTGAGTTGTCACGAGATCTGATGGTTTTACAAGGGGCTTTTCCCCCTTTTGCTCTGCACTTCTCCTTGCTGCCACCATGTGAAGAAGGATGTGTTTGTTTCCCCTTCTGCCATGATTATAAGTTTCCTGAGGCCTCCCCAGCCCTGCAGAATTATGAGTCAATTAAGACTCTTTATAAATTACCCAGTCTCCGGTATGTCTTTATCAGCAGCACGAGAATGGACTAATTCAGTAAGAAACTGAAGGAGTCACAAGGAGAGCCACTCCTCCTGACATTTCAGTTCACTGAAAGCGTGGGATCTCCTGTTTCTATGGCCAGGGAAAGAGACAATTTCATTTCCAGTATAGAAATAGAAGATTTACTGAAGTAAAGTGAATTGGGCAAGTCGGCACATTGATAGGGTAGAGGCAGCCAAACAGACTCTGAACAGGGCCAGCTTCAAGAGCATGCAACTTGGGCAGGTGTGCACAGCCCAATGCTCAGAACAGAGCACTGGCTTGATGCTTGACTGTTGCCATCTTGAAATTTCTAATTTTTGAACAAAGACCCCCACGGATTACAGAGCCAGTCCTGGTCTGGGCCTCTGATATCAGAGGACTGAAGGATGAAGAAGCGCTGAGGAGGTGACATCCGTGAGCTGCCACATATCTAATGTCACTTGATTAGCAGGGAGGGGAATTCTTGCCCTAAGGGAAAAAGTTACATATTTGCTAAAAAAAAACATGATTCAAGCTACTGCTCTTCTCTTTTGTAAGCCAGCCTATGAAAGCATTATAGGAAACTTTCTTGTCTAGAGAATGGAGGAGTAGAATTTCCATTCAACTAAAGGTTTCCATGTGGAATCACGAGACAAATTAAAATGTATTATATGCAAATGTCTCTGGCATGTATGCTCATAAATGTGTTTACAAATACTCCAGGGTGGCATGTCTTGACTGCAAATTATGCAGCCTCTAGTCTTTTAGAATATTTCTCAAATTTTCCTTTTAGAAAATGGCATGATATGGCCCTAAATAGTTTACATCTACAACCTGCAAGTTTCCTTCAGTGGAATATCTTGGTAAGGGATCATGTATGTCTATCACACCTGAGAAAGCATTCCTCTGTTAATTAGAAGAGCTAAGAAACCTACATTTTCTAGGCAAATGCCTGCACTGGAGAAACTAGAGGGTTTAACTACAATATTTGTCTTGTGACTCACTTTGGCTTTGACAGTTTGACTACAATAATTATCACTTTCTTAGGCAATATTTAATGAAGATAATAAGATAATCCTGTGCACTACTGCACTTTCTCATTGAATCTTTTTAATCCATTATAGCAATGATAGAAAAAAAACAGTGAAGTTGTTATTAACTCAAGACTGAATTTTCATATATGTTACCAAAAAAAAAAAGGTGCTTCACAATATATAATTTTAAAGTGCAGATATACCATATTTATTTGTGTAGTGGGATTTTAAAAGTTCTCTGAATGAAAGCACTAACATTCTCTTTTGGGGTGGTGGGGGGTTGCTCTCATTATTTAGGAAAATATCTTGATCAGCTGCTTGTGGGGTTGAAGAAAAGATCCTCTCACTCAGTTGACTTAGAACAAGTTAACCAGACACAGGTGAGCTGCTCTGTATGGGAGAGTCAAGGAGATGAGAGAAGCCAAGAGAGAAAGGTTGAAGGAGAGGGCCCCAGGGACTTTGAAACAGAGAATAGCTATTATAATATTCAATTTCAAGTTGAAAATCAATTCTGTCTCCCCAGCTTTCCTTCAAGTCCACCGCCCCCACAAATGCTTCCAGTGTGAAAATCAAGGGAGGGGCAGAGTCGTGCACTTAGAGTGCCATGAGCAGACAGACCCTTGGGGCCTGCAAAGCAGAAACCGGGATTTGCTGAAACCTCAGGGAACACGTCCAGACCCTGGGGCTGCCCTGAGTTTCATGCAGCCTCTCCTTCAATAGTACCTCTAATTTTCAATAAGAAAGAATGTTCCCTGGGAAATTCTCCCCAGTGAATTTATTTATTTATTTATTTATTTATTTATTTATTTATTTATTTATTTATTTTAAGATGAAGTCTCACTCTGTCATCAGGCTGGAGGGCAGTGGCGCGATCTCGGCTCACTGCAACCTCTGCCTCCCGAGTTCAAGCAATTCTCCTGCCTCAGCCTCCTAAGTAGATGGGATTGCAGGCACACCCCCCCACCTCCAGCTAATTTTTGTATTTTTAGTAGAGATGGGGTTTCACCATGTTGGCCAGGATGGTCTCAATCTCTTGACCTTGTGATCCACCCGCCTCAGCCTCCCAAAATGCTGGGATTACAGGTGCGAGTCACCGTGCTCAGCCTTTTTTTTTTTT
>NC_045442.1:7007474-7013872 GCF_002776525.5 Piliocolobus tephrosceles | reverse complement strand
TTTTTTTTTTTTTTTTTTTTTTTTTTTTTTTTTTTGAGACAGAGTCTGTCTCTGTTACCCAGTCTGGAGTGCAGCAACATGATCTTGGCTCACTGCAACCTCCACCTCCTGGGTTCAAGTGATTCTCCTGCCTCAGCCTCTCGAGTAGCTGGGATTACAGGCATGTACCACCATGCCTGGCTAATCTGTGTATTTTCAGTAGAGATAGGGTTTCACCATGTTGGCTAGGCTGGTCTCAAACTCCTGACCTCAGGTGATCTGCCTGTCTTGGCCTCCCAACGTGCTGGGATTACAGGCGTGAGCCACCACACCCAGCCTGTTTTTAATGATTAGACAGATCTACTATGACTGTCAACGGAGTTTCCAACTCCTAATCTACCGCTCCCCCAAGGGAAGACTTTATCTTGAACAAGCCCACAAAAGATGAGAGAGGACATGGCCCCGCCTCTGCAATGGGTGTCTTCTCTTCTCACTTTCTCACTAGAACTTTAAGCTGGTTAGATTTTCTGTACTCCCAAGCCCTATGGAAAAACTCTGTAAGAAACTGGGGCGAGAGCAACCACCAGCATCTTCTTCACTCAGGGTTAAAGTTCTTAAGGCTCATTCTTTCCTTCTCCCTTCTTTCCTAGCCGCTCCCTGGAAATCTTAAACACACTCACCAAGTGGGCCCTCTTCCTCAGCTTCCTCTCAACCACCCCATATTTAAAATGTGTTTTTTGAGCACCAACTCTGAGTAAGGTAAGACCTAAGGCAGTCTTGCTTAAAAGCTTTTTTTTTTCCTTTTTAGGAAGAAATGGCTGAAAGAAGAGGAAAATATTGGAAAACTCACCCACTAGAGTAGCTATACTAAATAATCTTATCACTGTAACTTACAAATAGCCTGAGGCTAAGGTCCCTTGCTCTATACACCCATGACTCACCACCCACCGGTACACTCTAAAATCACCTCCTCTACATTTCTGGATGGTTCCTCTCTATAGGGTCTGGGAGATGATGACCAAGTCCATTTCACTCCAAAAGTGCGTAACAAGATAGCCTGAGGTGAGAGAGGTGGCTGAGGGTTTTTTGAACCTAGATGAAGAGAAACTGGGAAACTCGTTTCCATCTGTGAACAGTTTTCTTCCTAAGTGGGATATGCCTGAGTTTGCATTTTGATGTAATCTCTTCTTAGTTCTGGGGAAACGTGCCAAAGGTCCATACAAAATCCATGGAGCAAAGAGACTTTACTGGAAAGAAGGGGTTTGAGACAATGTGGCTTTGGCGTGCCGAGTAGCACTGCATAGTCATCCCAGACGCTGTTATTTTTGTGGGCAGAGCTGCCAATCCTGCAGGGTGTTGGTGACAGAAAGGCGTTTCCCTCCTAAGTGATGGCTGAATCTGCCCTTTGCCCATTCTTTTGTGTCCTACAGTACTGCGAGTATGTTCTTAGAGCAACTGTTGGACCGTGAGAATGGGATGTCGAGGTCTTGAGGAAGGATACACAAGGGTCGTTCCTCACCTCACCCCAAGAAGGGAGACCCACCGGGACTCCAGGCTTACCTCCCCCAGCGCAGCCTGGAACACAGGCAGGATTTAAGACCAGGTAACCTATCCTGGAGAAATGTATGCATTTCCTGTGGCTGGCAGTGGGGCAAAACAGTGGTCCTAAAGAAATCAAACCTGGGTGGACTTCTGACTCAGGTGAGGGGGGAAAGGTCCTCCTAGTCTTGGGGTCCAGGACCAGTTTGGCTTGGAAGCGCACAGCTGTGAGACAGAAGCATGCTGGGAGCCTAGGTCAGGTGGGGCTGAGAGAGGACCCGTGCAGGGGTTGTATATGACACTGGATTACCTATGGCCAATCATAAGGGTCAATCACAGGGGTCAATCATAGGGGTTGCCTATGATCATGGCTCACTCAATATTTTTCCGGAAGTTGGAAGCTGGTCTTTGTTGTGCTGTAGGACCTGGAGGAGCCCATGGGAAAACCCAGCTCAGCCCTTGTACAAGTTTCCTATTGCTGTTGAAACAAATGACCGCAAACTTAGTGACTTCAAAGAATACAAATTTACTCCTACACTTTTGTAGGTCCAAAGTCACCAAAAGGTGTCTCAGAGGGCTGAAATCAAGGCCTGTGTGTCTCCTGGAGGCCTTAGAGGAGAATTTGTTTCTTTGTATTTTCCACCTGCTAGGGGACTCCTGCATTCCTTGGCTAATGGCTGCCTGACACCGACTCTGCATCCACAGTCACGTCTCCTCTGACTCTGACCTTCACGCCTTATGAATATGTTGGGCCCACCTGGATAATCCATGGAAGTCTCCCCAAGGCAAGATTCTTAACCACATCTGTAGAGTCCCATGTAAAACAACTGTTTCAGCTTAACAGTGAATAATTGTTTACTATAAGAGGACCCAAATATTGCATGGGGCATACTTATACTAAAAATGTGTCATTGTTTATCTGACACTTGAATTTAATCCGACATTCTGTATTTTTATTTGCTAAATCTGGAAACCCTTGAGGAACTCACAGAAGTAGTCTGGAAGCATCTGGAAAAGAAGGTACTTTGAGGGAGCTAATGTCCTACAATGAAGCCATTAGACAGTTTTGCTTGTGCAATTTACATTATACAGGATTCATCAACTCTAGAAATTACATTCATAGTTTCCTGAACACTTTATTTCCACATTAATATTTTTCTGATCTTAATTGTATTGTCTTCTGTAACACAGGATTTTCTGCATTTTGAAATTTGTCCAGTTTTACCCAGATACTAAATACATATTTCAAAAATGTGATTCCAACCAACATACCCAGTTGATTTTTTTAATTTTCATAAAGCAAAATAAAGACACCACCTGTTGCCTTTAATAAACAGATGTGTGGCTCCTACAAACTTGTGAGGGAACCATTTACTGTGGAATTCCTCTTGGTCATCAGGAAGATCAAGACAATATGACTAACCAGCTAGGTTCCTTATATGTCAGAAATTCCCAGAGATATTTTACAAAATGCTATGATTCTTCAAAAAGCATTATAGCCTGGGTATTGAAAAGGGTTTCAAGTAAATTGATACAGCAAGGAAGCTTCCCTATGTAGTGGGCAACCAGAAGTGTGAACAAGCCTATGGTGCTTTGACATCGTTTTTGAAGAGGTTTGAGCTCTTCCTTGAATTACACAATAACCTGAGCTATTTAGACCAATCCTGTCCAACAGAAGTAACTGTAGCCACACACATAATTTGAATTTTCTAGTAGCCACATTTTTTTAAAAGAAAAAGGAAACAGGTGAAGCTTATTTTAATGATGTATTCTATTTTGCTCAACATATCTGAAATATCATTCTTATAACATGTAATCAATACAAATAATATTAATGAGATATTTTTCCATTTTCTTTTTCCCACTAAGGGTTTGAGATCCAGGTTGTATTTCATACTTCCAACACATTTCCAGTGCTCCTTAGCCACATGTAGCTGGTGGGCTTCATACTGGATAGAGCGGTACTAGATTACACCAAACGCCCAACCAACACAGTACGTTTTCTAAACACAGAAGCCCAAGCAAGCCAGGGACTATCTGCTGCTGATGGATGCCACTAGATTACAGAATTCTAAAAAGTCAGGGAACTTTTTTTTTTTTTTGAGATGGAGTCTCGCTCTGTCGCCAGGCTGGAGTGCAGTGGCACAGTTTCGGCTCACTGCAAACCCTGCCTCCTGGGTTCAAGTGATTCTCCTGCTTCAGACTCCCGAGAAAAATCAGGGAACATTTTAAAATCCGAAACAGTTAGCCCATTTGTCTCCATTGTCATCCCTTCACACATGAAAGATGAGTGCTCAGATGCACAAAGGCAATTAATTGCAATCAAGCAATTAGGAGGAAATGCTATGTTAATTTATTCCTTTACACCTACAGGAAGAGACGCAATAAATTCAACAGCCCAAGGCTGAGGATGAGAAAAGTCATCTTTCTAAAAAAGAACAAGTTTCTAACCTGCCTCAAACATAAAATGGCTCTCAATCCTGTGACAGTGACAAGATATGGCACTTTAAATCTTCTGGAACAAATTGAAGTTTGGAGTCCCAGGGACCATGAGCCCCAGAGAAGAGGGGCTCAGCAGGAACTCTTGAGCTTCCTGGATGATGGCATCTGGGAAGAAGAGTAACATGGGACCACTGGGGAGGAAAAAGTGGCTTCTGTGCCCCAGATGGCTCATGAGCATGAGCCTGTACTGTCCTCCCAGGAATGAGACTGTCAGACACTTGGGAAACTTGAGGCCATGGCTGGGAAGGTGAATGGATGACATATAAGGTATTCTGGAGCTCAGCGAAACTCCTTTATCACAGAAAACCAGTTGTTCCAGTCAGACTCATACCTGGAATTTTTACCACAGCCTCTCTATTAATGGCATCCACCTGGGAGGAGGCTGGTGCCCAGTTTAAGCAAGCACTTAATTTTGCTCCCATGTGGCAGTACCTGTGTATAAGAATTCACTGAAGTGTCAAACAAATGCTCCCAAGTCTACAGTTCACATATTCCATTTTTGAGGTTAATAAAATATGCCTTTGAAGTTGGAATTGTTTCTTTGGAGACAATTTCTTCGGAGACAATACCTTGATGCATGAGGGTTTTCACCATGTACAAGATCACTTGAGCAGACTTAGAATCATAGCTACTAGATCTTTCCTACAATGGCAACAGGAACAAAACTTCCATGGTACTTATTTGAGGGAATCTCCATGTTCTATAGAAGAGATGCTGGTCTAACTTCTCAGATGTCCTTAGATGCCATGACTTGTGCTCCTGATCTGAGTGCTCTAGCTAACGCACGTGACATTTTGGACTCATTTCCATGTTTCTTGCCAAAAAGATTAACACTAACTGAGCTGCCAACAACATTCTGAATATTTAGGTCTTCAAAGCACCAATAGTGTGTGGGCATGGAGCATAGATAGTTAGCATTACAGCTGCTGGCTAACATCCTGCTCTGTAAGATCTAAAGGTGTCATCCACCGAGTGATAACAGTTGCATTATATTTAAATAATAACATGGAAAATAGAAGCGTCTCACCCAGAAGGCTCTTCACTATGAGAGGCCATCTCCAGGTCCCCTTCTATCCCAGGAAAAGAGACCGGTATCAAACCACTGAGCCTAATAATTTAGAACACACAGCTTTCTTTTGGAAGATTTCTGTTGAGGGTTATTTTTGAAAGAGGAAGTAGAGAAATAGGATTCATTGACTCCAAGCCTCTTCTTGTAGCAATGTGGCCTCCAAAGTTCATGGAGTAATCTTCTCTTTGTGGTTCCTTTTGGGACATAGAGAGAGATTGCAGCCTCTCCTGGCTTTACACCATCCTAATCTTAGAGAGACTTCTGGCTCTGGGTGGAGCTGGTTGTAGGCTGACTCATGGGCCTTGATTTTGGGAATGAGAGCCACTTACATTGGTGCTTTTAGCAACTTCCCAGGGACTCAAACTACTATAGTCTAAGGGGAAATAAATGCCTTAGCCTGCTGCCATGGCTGCTACCGTGCACCAGAAAAACCTAGTGAGCAGGACATAGAGATGCTACTTTTCCCAGGGAACCACCCAGCTTTTTAAGGCATCTCATACAAAGTCAGAGAATGAGCTAAGTCAGAGCTACTCCAGATGTGATCCAGGGACCCACAGCTTCAAGATCACCCGAGAGGATGTTAGAAATGCGAAATCTCAGGTTCCAAGCCAGACCTGCTGAGTCCGTCTTAACAACTCTCCAAGTGACTCCAATGCTCACTAAAGTTTAAGAAGCACTGAAGCACTGGGCTAAGTTACAGGTTCATGGCTTCTCTTCCGTAAAAACATTAAAGCCCTAACATAATCAGCTTCCTGGAAAAAAAAAAAAGTAAAACAAATATTCTTTATTTCTATGTATTCATTCAAGATTTGGTTGGGGCCAGGTGAGGTGGCTCACACCTATAATCCTAGCACTTTGGGAGGCCAAGGCAGGCAGATCACCTGAGGTCAGGAGTTTCAGACCAGTCTGGCCAACATGGGGAAACCCTATCTCTACTAAAAATACAAAAATTACCCGGGTGTGGTGGTGGCCGTCTGTAATCCCAGCTACTTGGGAGGCTGAGGCACAAGAATTGCTTGAACCCGGGCGGCAGAGGTTGCAGTGAGCCGAGATCACACCCCTGCACTTTAGTCTGGGTGACAGATGAAATTCTGTCTCAAAAAAAAAAAAAAAAAAAAAAAAGACTTGCTTGGCAACCACTATATGTCAGGCGATGCTAGACCTGGAGATGCCGTGAGAGCCCACCCTACTTATGCCCAGTGATGGCTGTACAACATTGTGAATGCACTTGAGGCCATTGAAGTACACAGCTAAAAATGGTTAAAACTGGGTGGGGGGTGGGGACGGGTAGAATTATATAGCAAGCCAA
>NC_045442.1:6913760-7007074 GCF_002776525.5 Piliocolobus tephrosceles | reverse complement strand
TTTGAGACAGAGTCTCACTCTGTCGCCCAAGCTGGAGTGCAGTGGCCAGATCTCAGCTCACTGCAAGCTCCGCCTCCCGGGTTCACTCCATTCTCCTGCCTCAGCCTCCCGAGTAGCTGAAACTACAGGCGCCCGCCACCTCGCCCGGCTAGTTTTTGTATTTTTTAGTAGAGACGGGGTTTCACCGTGTTAGTCAGGATGGTCTCGATCTCCTGACCTTGTGATCCGCCCGCCTCGGCCTCCCAAAGTGCTGGGATTACAGGCTTGAGCCACCGCGCCCGGCCAATGCAAGAAATTTTTAAACTGCTGTTAGAGAAATGAAGTTTTGTTTCTTGTTTTTTCTTTTGAGACAGTCTCATTTTCTTTTTTTGAGACAGAGTCTCGCTCTTCACCCAGGTTGAAGTGCAGTGGTGATATCCCAGCTCACTGCAGCCTCCATCTCCTGGGTTCAAGAAATTCTCATGCCTCAGCCTCTGGAGTAGCTAGAATTACAGGCACATGCCACTACACCCAGCTAATTTTTGTATTTTTAGCAAAGATGCGTTTCACTGTGTTGGCCAGGCTGGTCTCGATCTCCTGGTAATCCACCCACCTCGGCTTCCCAAAGTGCTGGGATTATAGGCATGAGCCACCACACCTGGCGGAAGAATATTTCTGATGGGCCCATCAGAAGACAGGACATGGTCAAGGAAAGAATCAGTGAGCTTGAAAACAGGTCAATAGAGATTTCCAAACTGAAATGCAGAGAATGAACAAAACAAAACAGAACATCCAAGAACAATGGGATAATCTCAAAAGGTGTAACAAAGTCACAACTGGAATAAATGGAAGAAAGAGAAAATGGAATGGAAGAAATATGTGAAGTAATAATGGCCAAGAACTTTCCAAAATTAGTGACAGACACCCAATCGCAGATTCAAAATCTCAGAGATCATCAAGCAGAATAAATAACAAAAAAAAAAAAAAAACTACACCTAGGCATATCATATTCAAACTATAGAAAACCAAAGACAAAGAGAAAATCTAGAAATAAGCCTGAGGGAGGAAAAAAGACAAAAAAAACACTTCACCTACAGAGGAACAAGGATAAGAATTATAGCAGATATTCATCAGAGACCATAAAAGCAAGAGAGAATGGAATGAAAAATTTTCTGTTGAATGGGTAAAATAAATCTGCCAATCTAGACTTCAATATTCAGAGAAATTATCCTTCAAAAGTGAAACAAATAAAGATTTTTCCTATAAATGTAAACTGAGAAAATTCATCACCAGCAGACCTGTCCTGCCAAAAATATTAACAGATTTTTTTTCAGGCAGAAGAAAAATGATATAGTTCAAAAACTTGAATCTACACACAAAAAAAGGAAAAGCACTGGAGAAGAAATAAATGCAAGTAAAATAAAATATTTTTCTTATTTCTAATTGATGTAAGTAATAACTATTGGTTTGAAGTAATATTAACAATGTATTGAGTGATTATAGCAAATGAATAAGTGAAATGAATGACAGCAATGTCACAGTATGGTAGGGAGAAATTAGGAATTCACTATAAGATACCCTTACCACACATAAAGCAGAATAATTTTATTTGAAGGTAGACCTGGATGGTATTGTAAACTCTTAGAGCAACCACTACTTTTTTTTCAAAGATGTATAATGATATCCTAAGATATTAGATAAAATGGAACCATATAAAATCTTCAAGTAAAATCAAAAAAGGCAGAAAACAAACCCCTGGCAATGAACAGAAAATAGTTGTAAACATGACTGACATTAATATTAACCCAAATATAGAAATAATCATAAAGATGAATTATTTAAATATTATAATTAAAAGACAGATTGTCAGAGGACAAAAAGACACAAGTATATATTATCTATATGAAACTGACTTTAAATGTAAAGTTTAATGTAAAAATATAGAGAAATATAGACCATGCTAACACTATTCTACAGAAAGCAGGAGTTTCCATTCCCTGCAAGCCTCTGAATAATAATAAAAAAAAGTAACGAAAAAGTTTAAAAAATAAAAAAGAAAGTTGGAGTAGCTATATAAACTTCTAACAAAGAAGATTTTAGAACAAGGAAAGTTTTTAGTGATACTACATAATGATAAAGGGGTCAATTATCTAAGAAGACAGAACAATTCTTAACATGTATGCACTTGACAAGCATGAAAATACATAAGGCAAAAATGGATATAAATGAATAGAGAAATATAACAAATCCATTATTGTAGTTGGAGAGTTCAATATCTTCCTCTCAGTAATTGATATATCAAACAGAAAATCAATAAGAATATAGTAAACTTAAACAATACTACCAATCAGCTTGAACTATCAGTTAATTTGATTTAATTGCCATTTATAGAATACTCCATCAAACAACAGCAGAATATACATTCTTCTCAAACTCACATGGAATATTCACCAAGATAGATACATTATGGGCCACAAAACACACTTTAACAAATTTCAAAGAACAGAAATAATATAAAGTGTATTCTCAGACCACAAAAGTATTAATCAAGATATTAGTAATAGAAAGATAGTTGGAAATCCTTAAATATTTGGAAATTAAGTAACACACTTCTAAATAATGCACAGGTACAAGAGGATGTGTCAAGAGAAATTTAAAAATATTTTGAACTAAATGAAACTGAGACAACTTGTCAAAATTTGTGGAATGCAGTAAAAGCAGTGCTTAGAGGAAAATATATGGCATTAAATGAATGTATTAGAAAAGAATAAAGCTATAATATCAATACTCTAAACTTCCATCTTAGCAAACTAGAGAAGGAAGTACAATTTAAATCTAAAGAAAAGAAAAATGAATAAAAATTGGAGCAGATATCAATAAAGTCAAAAATAGGAAAAATAATAGAGAAAAATCTATGAAACCAAAAGTTGGCCCTTTGGAAAGAGCAATAAATTCGATAAACCTCTAGCCAAGCTAACCAAGAAAAAAAAAAGAAGACACAAATTACCAGTATCATAAATTTAAAAAACTTCATCACTACTTGTCTCATGGATATTAAAAAAGATAACAAAGGAAGACTACAAACAACTCTTTCTATGCCCACAAACTTGATAATTTAGATGAAATGAACTCATTCCTTGAAAGGTACAGACTACAAAAATTCACACAAAGAGATGTAGGTAGCCTGAATAACCCTGTATCTTTCAAAGAAACTTGATCAATAATGAATAAGCCTCCACAAAAAAGCACCAATTCAGATAGCTTCACAGGTGAATTTTACCAAATATATAAGGAAGAAATAATGTCAATTCTCCACAATATCATCCAGAAAATAAAAGCAGCAAGATCACTCCTAATCATTCTATGAGGCCAGTATTACCATAATAACAAAATCATATACTAAAAACATTACAAGAAAGGAAAATTACAGACCAATATTTCTCATGAACATAGACTCAAAAATTCTCAAAAAGTATTAGCAAATCAAATCAACAACATATAAAAGAATTCTGTTTCACAACCAAGTGGAGTTTATTCCAGGCATACAAGGCTGGTTCAATATTTGAAAATCAATGTACTCCACTACATCAACAGACTAAAGAAGAAAAATTATATGATCATATCGAATGACACAGGAAAAGTATTTGACAAAATCTGACACCCATTCATGATTTTAAAAAAATAACTCAGCAAATTAAATCAAGAAGTCAATCCCTTTTATAACAGCTGCAAAAAATAAAACACTTAAGAATATACTTAACCAAGGAGGTGAAAGATTTCTACAAGGAAAACTACAAAACACTGCTGAAAGAAATCATAGCTAACACAAACAAACAGAAACACATCCCATGCTCATGGATGGGAAGAATCAGTATTGTGAAAGTGACCATACTGCCCAAAGCAATCTACAGATTCTATGCAATTCCCATCAAAATACCATCATCATGTTTCACAGAACTAAAAAAAAAAAAAAAATCCCAAAATTCATACGAAACCAAAAAAGAGCCTGCATAGCCAAAGCAATACTAAGCAAAAAGAACAAATCTGGGGTCATCGCATTACCTGACTTCAAATTATACTACAAGACAAAACAGCATGGTACTGGATAGAAACAGGCACATAGACCAACGGAACAGACTAGAGAACCCAGAAATAAAGCCAAATGCTTACAACCAACTGATCTTCAACAAAGTATACACACACAAAAATTGAGGAAAGGATATCGTATTCAATAAATGCTGCTGGAAAAACTGGCAAGCCACATGTAGAAGAATGGATTCCCATCTCTTACCTCATACAAAAATCAACTCAAGATGGATCAAAGACTTACATCTAAGACCTGAAACCACAAAAATTCTAGAAGATAACATAGAAAAATTCTGGACATGGGCTTAGGCAAAGAATTCATGACTAAGACCCCAAAAGCAAATACAACAAAAGCAAAAATAAATAATGGGACCTAATTAAACTAAAATGCTTCTGCGCAGCAAAGGAAATAATCAGCAGAGTGAACAGACAACCCACAGAGTGGGAGAAAATATTCACAAACTATGCATCCAATAAAGGACTAGTATCCAGAATCTATAAGGAACTCAAACAAATCAGCAAGAAAAAAAACAATCCCATCAAAAAGTGGGCAACAGACATGAATAGACATTTCTCAAAAGAAGATATATAAACAGCCAACAAACATAAGAAAAAATGCTCAACATCATTAACCACCAAATAAATGCAAATTAAAACCATAATGAGATACTATCTTACTCCTGCAAGAATGGCCATAATTAAAAAGTCAAAAAACCAGAGACATTGGCATGGATGTGGTAAAAAGGTAATACTTTTACACATCTGGTAGAAATGTAAATTAGAACAACCACTATGGAAAACAGTATGGAGATTCCTTAAAGAACTAAAAGTAGGACTGTCATTTGATCCAGCAATCCCACTACTGGATATCTACCCAAAGGAAAAGAAGTCAATATATGAAAAAGACACATGTGCATGCCTATTTACAGCAGCATAATTTGCAATTGCAAAGATATGGAACCAACCTAAGTGCCCATCAACCAACAAGTGGATAAGGAATACGTGATATATATATATATATGCCATGGAATACTACTCAGCCATAAAAAGGAATGAAATAATGTCTTTTGCAGCAACTTGGATGGAGCTGGAGGTCATTATTCTAAGTGAAGTAATTAGGAATGGAAAACCAAATATCATATGTCCGCTCTCATAAGTGGGAGCTAAGCTATGAGGATGCAAACGTATAAGGATACTATAATAGACTTTGAGGACTCAGTGGGTAGGGGGAAGGTTGGGAGGGGGGTAAAGGATAAAATACTACATATTGGGTATAGTGTACACTGTTCTGGTGACAGGTGCACTAAAACTTCAGAAATCACCACTAAAGAACTTATCCATGTAACAAAAAACCACCTGTTCTCCAAAAACTATTGAAATAAAAAAAAAAAAAAACTCTCAGCAAACTAGGAATAGCAGAGAACTTCTTCAATTTGATAAAGTACATCTACAAAAATCTATAGCTAATATCATACCTAATAGTGAGAAACTGAACACTTTCCCTCTAAAACCAGGAACAGCTTAATATATAGATGGTTACACATAGCAACATTTATAAACGTGTACATACACATTTATAAATGTGTACATACATGTGTACATATTTATATACATATAAATATGCACATACAAATGTATATGTGTACATGTATAAATGTGTACATACATATGTACATATTTATAAATATTTCTACATGTAACCATGAGTATATATACATCTGCTGCTCTGTCAGCTGAGAGGGTACAAGACATGACACACCAGTAGCAAGCAGCACAACTAACATTCAAATTTTGGTTTCTAACACCATTCTCCAGTGAAATAAAACAGGGCTCCTTAAGACATGGTTAAATTTAGGGCTGGGTCAAGAAATACACAAGATGAGCCTGGAGGAACCTGTAGTGCAAAAAAGTACTAAAAAAAAAAAAAAAAAAAAAAAAGAAGAAGAAAGCAGGTGTGTCAAAGAGACACAGGAACCAACTGAAAGAGCACCCAGTGGCCAGCACTGCAAAAATGTGAACAAAATAAAATAGCATTGGATTATAACCCGAAGTATAAAATGAATATGTAGCGTTCATATCAATGTAAAAAGAAATGACTGAATATGTAAATAGGAAAGAACAGACAAAGCTTCCATTCAAAAGAATTCTAAATAACTTATGTGGATGCTCTGCCCTTAAGGGGAGAGGCATAACTCCTCACTCCTTAAGTGTGGGCTGCATATGGTGACTTTCTGCCAAAGAGCACAGTAGGGAAAGGGAAGGAAGTGGAAAAACCTGACAAACATGACCTCAGCCAGGTGATCGAAATCAATATCAACAGTGACAAGTCATGTTGATAGCAAGTACACTTGATATGAGAATCTTATAATCTTAATAATGAGGGGAACTAAGTTCCTGTACCATCCTTGCAATGATTCTGTAAATCTGAACCATTCTTTAAACAATTTAGTTTTAAAAAGAATCAAAGGGACAGGAAAACCGAGGTCAAAGTTCAAAGAACTCACACAACTCTGAAATCCAGCCAACTCATTTGCAAAAAAATAAAAAATAAAAAGTCTATCAAGTTAATTGAGAGTGACAAAGAGTTTTAGCATCATGCCCACCATAACGCTTATGCTGAACTTCATTCTGAGCTAGATGGGCTTAAGTATATCAAATTATAGGCAAGGTGCTGATACATACCATGCTAGTTAAGAATCAGGTGGACCAAACAGAGATATAGACCAATGGAACAGAACAGAGCCCTCAGAAATAATACCACACATCTACAGCCATCTGATCTTTGACAAACCTGAGAAAAACAAGAAATGGGGAAAGGATTCCCTATTTAATAAATGGTGCTGGGAAAATTGGCTAGCCATAAGTAGAAAGCTGAAACTGGATCCTTTCCTTACTCCTTATACGAAAATTAATTCAAGATGGATTGGAGACTTAAATGTTAGACCTAATACCATAAAAACCCTAGAAGAAAACCTAGGTAATACCATTCAGGACATAGACATGGGCGAGGACTTCATGTCTAAAACACCAAAAGCAACGGCAACAAAAGCCAAAATTGACAAATGGGATCTCATTAAACTAAAGAGCTTCTGCACAGCAAAAGAAACTACCATCAGAGTGAACAGGCAACCTACAGAATGGGAGAAAATTTTTGCAATCTACTCATCTGACAAAGGGCTAATATCCAGAACCTACAAAGAACTCAAACAAATTTACAAGAAAAAAACAAACCCATCAAAAAGTGGGCAAAAGATATGAGCAGACATTTCTCAAAAGAAGACATGCATACAGCCAACAGACACGTGAAAAAATGCTCGTCATCACTGGCTTCAGAGAAATGCAAATCAAAACCACAATGAGATACCATCTCACACCAGTCAGAATGGCAATCATTAAAAAGTCAGGAAACAACAGGTGCTGGAGAGGATGTGGAGAAATAGGAACACTTTTACACTGTTGGTGGGATTGTAAACTAGTTCAACCATTATGGAAAACAGTATGGCGATTCCTCAAGGACCTAGAACTAGAAGTACCATATGACCCAGCCATCCCATTACTGGGTATATACCCAAAGGATTATAAATCATGCTGCTATAAAGACACATGCACATGTATGTTCATTGCAGCACTATTCACAATAGCAAAGACTTGGAATCAACTCAAAAGTCCATCAGTGACAGACTGGATTAAGAAAATGTGGCACATATACACCATGGAATACTATGCAGCCATAAAAAAGGATGAGTTTGTGTCCTTTGTAGGGACATGGATGCAGCTGGAAACCATCATTCTCAGCAAACTATCGCAAGAATAGAAAACCAAACACCGCATGTTCTCACTCATAGGTGGGAACTGAACAATGAGATCACTTGGACTCGGGAAGGGGAACATCACACACCGGGGCCTATTATGGGGAGGGGGGAGGGGGAAGGGATTGCATTGGGAGTGACACCTGATGTAAATGACGAGTTGATGGGTGCTGATGAGTTGATGGGTGCAGCACACCAACATGGCACAAGTATACATATGTAACAAACCTGCACATTGTGCATATGTACCCTAGAACTTAAAGTATAATAAAAAATAAATAAATAAAACAGAAAAAAAAAAAGAATCAGGTGGAGTGGGGATATCTTAATAGAATGAGGAGCTTGCTTTTTAAAATGCTAGATCAGAACATGAAAGCCCAGATACGTATGCTGGCCAAATCCCAACAGTGATGGGAAAATAGAATCCAAAACATTTTGCTGCTAATTTGTGGCATTCTTATAACTAAATTGAGCAGTTTGAGGAACACCAGGGAAGAAAGATAAATAATAAAAATGGACCTAAGGAGATTAGAAACTGAGCCAGGCACTAATTAGCCCTCTCACCCCTAACACTTGACATTGCCCCATCGCCCCTTCCCACAGAGTTACACCACAGCACCCGCTTCCCTGACAGCCACTCTCTGATCCAGAGAGAAGAGTCACGCCAAGGCCTAAGAGCTCCACCACCCAGGGAACATTCCAGCACATGGCAGGGCTCTGCCAGCATGTGGTGCCAACCACAGGCCAGTTCAACTCGTCTTTCTTGGACACCATTGCTTGCTCAAGGGGGTCTTGAGAACAGCCCTCTTGCTAGGAGAGTGTTCACATGAGGAGGGAAGTTTCTTTTTCACTCCAGAAACATTAATTAAGCATCTATGATGTGCCAGGCACTAGTCTGACCTGGTGCTATCAAGAAAAAGGGCATCTACTTTAAGAAAACCGTCCAGTGGAGGAGGCCATCGTGTCAACACACTGTACAAGAGAGGTGCTTCCAAGAGCAGAAGACCTGGAGCTCTGCATAGGGAGCAGGGATGGTTCCATCAAGCCAAGAACATCTCAGATCCATGCACACATGGATGTATAATCCACAACTAAAGCCCGATGAAGGATAATGAAAAACAGGAAGCAATGGTACTTGGGTGGAAGTGATTGGGTCCAGACACTATGAGAAAAAGGAAGAAAAAGGAGAAACGAGTGATCATGTGAGCTGGAAGGTGAGTGAGGAGGTTTCTCTTGAGCTGTGACGGGCACCTGGGATGGAAGTAATCATGGATAAAAGGCACAGATGGTATTCCATGTGGGCGACATGGGGAGCAGGGCCTGAATTAGCACTGCCTGTGGGTGTGAGGGAGGGGAGGAAGAGGACAGAAGATCAGTACAGGCTTGAGCGTCATGGAGAGCACCGTCCAGCTCAGAGGGGCCTCAGGAGAGCTGGGAGAGGCCAGGGCTGGGATTCAAGTCTGCACTGGCATCCACCCCAGACAGACTCAGGACCCTCACCAGGTGCCCAGGTGGGCTCGGCCCCTGAACAGCGTCTCAGTACTGCATGGGAAGCCAGGATGGGCCCAAACGTTCAGGTCACTCCAAGGAAAGCAAGGACGACCCTCTCCCAGCCACAGAGGCCAACTTTGCAAAAGCTCCTAACCAAAGGTCAGAACAAAATAATGACAGGTGAGATCCTCACTTTAGAGGTGACCTTCCACAGAGTCATAGAGTCCCTTTAGGGGAGGGGGCTTCAAAGTCATCAGATTGGTCACCTAGTCTTGCAGAAGGTGGAAATGTTAATGACAAAGGCATGCAGTGTGACAAACAGAGAAGGACATGGCCAGTCTCCGCTCCAGCCCTGCTCTCTGGCATGTCACCTACCCGGTGACAGGTATTTTAGGGGTGCTGGAATATAATAGAGGATAAAACAAAAATTCCTGCCCTCCCAGGGCTTATATTTTAGTGACATCTATAAATTGCAGATACCGCTAGTGCCTCCTTTATAGAATTTTGATAAAGTTAAAGTCAGTCATGTACCGCCACAATGATTGCTTGATGGTGAAAGAAAAATATCCCCAAGGCTGGTATATAACCTCTGTAACGGGGACCCAACAAACGGGAGAGTTGGAGATTGGATCCCACTGGGCTTTGCTTCACTGCTGGAGCACCTTGTGCCTGTGACCCCACCGGGTACACTCCTACCCACCAGCCGCCACCTTCCCGGATTCCTCTCCAAATGGATTCCCAGGCATTCTAGGAGCCCCGCAATCCCTTTCTCAGCCAGCTTGCATCAAAAACAAACCACTCTTTTTTTTATTTTTTTTGAGACTGTATCTCCCTCTGTTGCCCAGGCTGGAGTGCAATGGCACAGTCGGCTCACCGCAACCTTTGCCTCCCAGGTTCAAGCGTTTCACCTGCCTCAGCCTCCCCAGTAGCTGGGACTACGGGCGTGTGCCACCACGCCCGGCTAATTTTTGTATTTTTAGTAGAGACAGGGTTTCACCGTGCTAGCTAGGATGTCTCGATTTCCTGACCTTGTGATCCGCCTGCCTCGGCCTCCCAAAGCGCTGGGATTGCAGGCGTGAGCCACCAAGCCCGGCTGAAAACATTCTTTAGCAACCAGAAAGAAAAAAATTTGGTGTTTTGCCCATAACTTGTCATTTTTCTTAGTACCCTTCCTTTATAGACACTTCCATTTACACCCTGTAGGTTTTAAACAAAGATAATTAAATGGCTCTTTCAAGGCAAAGACCAACTGGTGTGATAGAAAATTACAGTTAAGGACAAGCTTCTAATTGAAATATGCAACTTACCAGACCAATGGCAATAGCTGCTGAGTCCATTTTCGCCATCAAATATGGGAACTAAATAGCTGAAGGACCTTGAGCAAGCCCAAAAGGTGATCTCATCCAAACACACTTGCAGGACTTTCTCTGCATCCTCACTTTCAAGCATTGGGTGCCTCAAAGCAATGCAGCTTCAAAGTCTTAAGCTTCTTGTCTGGGCAAATCGCCAACCCAAAGGCCCAGCAAGGAGTTTGTTTGTGAAGGTGAGCTCAGCTCCTGCTGGCGGTCACAGGATTCTTCAGCTACGCCTTCCTGCTTTGTTCTGGAGAGAATGCCAGGCCTGGGACCGACAGTTCCAAGAGGAGGGCTCCTGGGAGTTGAGGCCCAGCCAAAAGTAGCCATGTGTGCAGGTAAGCGTGACGAGGACAAGCACAAGGCCACTGCACCCATGCTCCGTCCCTTGTCTTGTTCCTTGTTTGCTAAATTCTCCGGCTCATCTGGGACTCACAACACAGCCTTCCCCACTGATCACCCTCTGCTGTATTTTCCCAAATGCTCACACCTGTTCCTGCTAGCAATGGTGAACTTCACCTGAGCCCTGTGTTCCAGAAAAGAAATCCTGCCCCCATTGATGCTTTTGCGTTAGGGGAGGTGGCTCCCTGCAAAGAACCACCCTTCCCCATAAGATTTAAATAAGACTCTTAGGCAACCCCTTGTTTATCTGTGACAAAGCCAGACACAGACCCTCACAGACACAGAGAATCCTGACAAAAATGCCCACGGACTTGACTTGACCAAATGTTCCTCAGGCTTCTCTCCCCAGGCCCCTACACTTTGGTTTACCCTTGAGTGTTGGATAAACAACCCTTTTTAATGGCCCCTCATGAGAATCAGCTGACCTCATGGAAAAATATTCCTTGACCCACTGTCAGTCATCGAGGTGCTGGATCCACTGTCATCCCTTTGTCCTGCTCTGCTCTCACACACCCAGTTCTTTTTTTTTTTTTTTTTTTTTTGTTTTTTTTTGAGACGGAGTCTCGCTCTGTTGCCAAGGCTGGAGTGCAGTGGCCGGATCTCAGCTCACTGCAAGCTCCGCCTCCCGGGTTCACGCCATTCTCCCGCCTCAGCCTCCCGAGTAGCTGGGACTACAGGCGCCCGCCACCTCGCCCGGCTAGTTTTTTTTGTATTTTTTAGTAGAGACGGGGTTTCACCGTGTTAGCCAGGATGGTCTCGATCTCCTGACCTCGTGATCCGCCCGTCTCGGCCTCCCAAAGTGCTGGGATTACAGGCTTGAGCCACCGCGCCCGGCTACACCCAGTTCTTTCTAGCCTTGTTTACTCCTCCCTGTAAAAGAAAACCATTTTTCTGCTTGACCTTAGCTTGCAGAGCTCATGGTGGGAGTATCCTCTTTGTTACAATAACAATAACCCCCACCCCTCCATTGCCGTACCCCCTCCTCCTATTACAATAGCCCCCTCCCCCTGTTGGGATAGCCCCCCTCCCTCTCTTGTAATAGTCCTTTTCTTAGTCCATTCAGACTGCTGTAACAAAAGACGGTAAACTGAGTGGCTTATAAGAGAAATGCATTTCTCACAGTTCCAGAGGCTGGAAAGTCCTATATCAAGGTACCAGCAAATCTGCTTTCTGGTGAGGGCCCATTTCCTGGTTCAGAGCTACTAGTGCCTTCTCACTGAGCCCTCATTTGGCAGAAGAGATGAGGGAGCTCTCTGTGGCCTATTTCATAAGGATGCTAATCCCATTCATGAGGGCTTTGCCCCCATGACTTAATCACTTCCCAAAGACTCCACTTACTTATACCATCACCTTGGAGGTAAGAATTTCAACATAGGAATTTGGCAGGAGACAGAAGTGTTCAGACTATAGCAGTCCCCTTCTTCTTAGTCCAATCATCCTAAAGAAGGTCTCATTACAGTCGGATCTCTTCCTACCTAAATCCAGATTCATTTCTACCTGCCATGCCAATTCCCATCTTCCACATGCCCTTTCCATCAGCCTCCCTTGTCCTTGATGACCTGGAAAGATCTGATGTACCTTCCATGACTCAACTCACCTCCTCCTTAGAGCCTTCCCTGACTATCCCTCCTCCCCAACTCAGCCCAATGGAGAGTGGATGGTTAATACCCAGCTTGGGAGTCTGGCTGACCATAGTACCAACTATTGCATTTTTGTAAGGGCACAGAGCCTCAAGCAGGTCTTTTCACCCCTCAGAGCTGAGCCTTCTCCTTTACAAAATGCTGTTAAAGATGGTTTCCTACTAGGAGGAGTAAATGGCCATGAAACACAAAGCCAGCAGACACCTTGGGGCTTCCCTGTGCCTCCTGGCTAGTGGTTTCCACATGGTCAGAGCCTGAAAAGACAATAATGATAGTCTATTTTATTGATTTGTTATGCACTTACCTGAGTTAAGGCTGCATAAACTCATTAAAATATCCATTTTAGGCTGGGCACGATGGCTCACACCTGTAATCCCAGCACTTTGGAAGGCCGAGGTGGGTGGATCACCTGAGGTCAGGAGTTCAAGACTAGTCTGACCAACATGGTAAAACCCCGTCTCTATTAAAAATGTAAAAATTAGCTGGACATGGTGACAGGTGCCTGTAATCCCAGCTACTCAGGACACTGAGGCATGGGAATCGCTTGAACCCAGGAGGCGGAGGTTACAGTGAGCTGAGATGGTGCAACTGGACTCCAGCCTGGGCAACAGAGCAAGACTTTGTCTCATAAAATAAAATACCCATTTTAAAAACTATTTTTGGTTGGTGCCGTAACTCACTGTGGTAGCACTATTAACTGCTCTTTCATAAATGCACTATGAATATGTACAAAGTCTGTCCCAGCATGAGATCTGTGGGGAGGAAACGTTCTGGAAGATGTTCCAAGATGGACAAAGGTGAACCCTCATCTTATACTGAAGCCAGAGAAATTGAGGAGCTTGCCAAGTTCACATTACAATAACCAGGGTCACAGATACGCCTCTAAGGTAAGTTTTACTTGGCTAGCACATGTCCTGTTTTTGCTTGTTTTCTTATAAAATACGGTTTTTCAAATTTTATTTGTACCCATTTAAGGGGTAGTAGTAAAGTCTGAGCTTTTAGTGTAACCATCACCCAAACATTGTGCTTCATACCTGTTAAGTAATTTCTCATCTCTTACCGCCCCCACCCTTCTGAGCCTCCAGTGTCTATTACTCCACAGTCTATGTCCATGTGTACCTATCACTTAGCTCCCACTTATAAGTGAGAATTTAATTTTCTGTTTCTGAGTTATTTCACTTAATAGCCTTCAGTTCTATCCATGTTGCTGCAAAATACATGATTTTATTATTATTATGGCTGAATAGTATTCCATCGTGTACCATACTTTATCTAATTATCCACTGATGTACACTTAGGCTGATTTCTTATCTTTACTATTGTGAATAGTGCTGCAATAAACACATGAATACAGGTATCTATTTGATACAATGATTTCTTTTCCTTTGGGTAGATGCCCACTAGTGAGATTGCTGGATCAAATGGTAGTTCTATTTTTAGTTCTTTGAGAAACCTCCATACAATTTCCCTAGAGGTTGTGCTAATTTACATTCCTACCAACATCTCTGCATCCTCCCCAACATCTGAAATTTTTTTACTTTTGAATAATAACCACTCTGACTATTATAAGATGGTATCTCATTGTGGTTTTAATTTGCATTTATCTGATGATTAGTGATGTTAAGCATTTTTTCATATATTTGTTGGTCATTTGTGTATCTTCTTTTGCAAAATGTCTATTTGCGTCCTTTGCCCACTTTTTAGTTAGGTTTATTTGTTTTGTTGTGCTTGTTGAGTTGCTTGAGCTCCCTGTAAATTCTGGATATTAGTCCCCTGTCAGTTTCATAGTTTACCATATTTTCTCCCATTCTGCAGGTTGTCTGTTCACTTGATTATTTCTTTTGTTGTACAGAAGCTTTAAGTCTGATTTGTCTATTTTTGGTTTTGCTGCTTGTGTTTTTGAGGTCTTAATTGTTAATTATTTGCCTAGACCAATGTCCAGCAGAGTTTTCCCTACGTTTCCTTCTAGTATTTTTACAGTTTCGGGTCTTACATTTAAGTCTTTAATCCCTCTTCCATTGATTTTTGTATACTTTGAGAGAAAGGGGTCCAGTTTTATTCTTCTGAATATGGCTATCCAATTTTCCTAGCATCATATATTAAAAAGGGTGTCCTTTCCATAGTGTGTTTTTGTCACCTTTGTCAAAGATTGGTTGGCTGAAGAGCCATGGCTTTGCTTCTATTTGTTTATTTTGTTCTTCACTCTGTTCCATTGGCCCATGTGTCTATTTTAATGCCAGTACCATGCTGTTTGGGTTACTATAGCCTTGTAGTATAATTTAAGTTAGGTAACGTGGTGTCTCCAGTTTTGTCCTTTTTGCATGGCATTGTTTTAGCTGTTTATGTTGTCTTATAAATCTGAATTTGAGTAATCTCAATTCTGGTGGGCTAATCATTCAAATGTATGTCCTCTATTGTTCCACAGGCCCAACATCCACTGACTTACCCCCACCAGATCCCCACGGCTGGCACCTGCAGGTATCCTGTGGACATTTTATCTTATGACTTGCAACCAGGTCTCCTGCCTCCTCAATCAGTGGCTTTGCTGTGAGACATGATGTCCCTGGCTGGCTGGGAACACTTTTATCTGTTACTCAGAAGAGCTCTGCACCAAGTCTGCAATGCAAGCCAAGAGAATCTGTCAGGTGCTCAAGAAACTCATTCAAAAGTCCAAGATACAAAAATTCATTTAACTTTAAAAGCATGATTTTCCTTTCTGACATAGCCTTTCTACTTCTAGAAACATGTCTTAAGGAAATATGGTCCCAAAAAATGTATAATGATGTTTATCACAATAATTGAATACCCCAAAAAATGGAAACCATTTAAATGTCTAGCAATGTGGCACTTAGTACATAATTTATAGCCAATCAGAAACTATATTTCCATTAAAAATCTTATCTATGCTATAATCAGATATATGTTTAAAAACATATTAATAGCACATATTTAAGTGGGAAAAAATGTGCAGTGGATCCAGTTTGCTTAGATTCCTGATTCCCCCACCTCAGGGGCCTTGGCCGCTTACTCAATGGGAGTCCCAGCTGCTGCCACCATGACCTAGTTTCCTGCTGCCTCAGCCTCCCCAGACAAAGGCTGGGCTCAGGCTCAGACCCCATTGCTCCATCAATAAACCCATATAGGCCATGGCACTGCCCACCACTCCCAGGCCCAGATGAAGCCCTAGGCCACAGGGTGGGAGCTGGTTTTACCAATGGCTCCCTGTAGAGGGTGGCAACAAAGCACAGAAATGCCAGGAAGCTGATATCTCATAGGGCAAAATTTGACCAATAAGAGGCAAGAGATCAGAAAGAACCTTGGATAAGAATCCCTTCCTCCCAGTCCCTAACCAACTATCAAAAGACAGCCAGCTGAATGTTCCTGCAAAGTTCTTGAAAGCTCAGTAAGGTACCACATCATATTTGGTTTTTGTTTTTTCCTGCCTCCTTCCCTTTCCCCTCACTGTTGCTGCCCTGGGATTGCACTTCCCAGTAAAGCCTTAGCAAATAAGCTGGGTGTCTGGGCTAAAACAAAAAAGATCTAATAAATATTATATGTTATAATATATTATATATATATATATACACACACACACGTGTATGAAGGAGAGAGAGAATTGGGGTCATGGATGATTTTTACTTTCATTTTTGTATTTTAAATTTTAATACATTTTAACATTGCATTTATAATATTTAAAGTTTATCCTTATGAGTATCATCCACTGCAAATTTTAACCACCCCTACAGAGGTAGCCAACTGAGAGCTGGAGAGAACACAGTCTTCAAAATTGCCCTCACTTCTCACACCAAGTGCAAGTTTGAGGAGATTCCCAAAACCACTCTCAGGAATTCTCTAGAAAAACTCATAGAACTCACCGAAAACTGTTACATTCATGGTTATCATTTATTACAGATCAAGGATACAAAGTAAAATCCACCAAGGAAAGAGGATCCTGAGCAGAGTGAAGGAAAAGTCCCTTCAAGTGTGGAATTTCTGTTGTCCTCGCCCTGTGGACTTGTGGACATGCACACTGTGTGATGATGATATGCACAAAGTATTGCCAGTTAGGGATGTTCACCCATGTCTCAGTGTCCAGAGTTCTTACTGGAGCTCCATCGTGTCAGCACGAGTGGTTGTGCATGTAGCTGTGATCTCAGTCTCTAGCTCCCTGGAAGTTGGCTGATAACATGTGGCTCAAAGCTCCTAACCTACATCACATTGTACCCTCTGGCTTGGCCTGAGGCTCCCAGGTAAACAAAGACACTTCCAGCAGGCATGGCATTCCAAGGGCTTAGAGATGACCTCCTGGAAGCTGAGGCCAGGCCTATTTTGGGGCAATGTTAAATTCTATACTACACAACCCCTTTAAAATTCCTCACTGGTCCTCCACTGTCTTCACATCAAAGGCAAAGCTTTGCAGACCTCTCTACGACCTGGCCATCTCTTTGGTCATGTGCCTCCTTCCCTCAGCCCACACATGCCCCTCTCGTTCCATCATGGGCAGTTGTATGTTGATGCTGTCTCTTGTTTCCAAGCCCTTGCACTGTCTATTTCCTTTGCCTGGAAACCTGGCTAATCCCAGCTCAGGCTTTGACACACAAAGGGTCTGCATCATAAGCATGGGATTCTGACACCCATTAAACTCTCTGCTTCCCTGCAGGTCATTTCTCAGGCAGCAGCTCTCATGAGGTGATTTTTTAAAAAATATTGTTTATTTGGGGAAAATAATACCAGAAAGCAAAATAGTGCTGGTGACAGAAGTAAAACATCTAAGAAAGGATGGTTCTTGGCTAGAAGGTGGAAGTGTGGGATAGATTAAAGAGGAAAATGTTGGACATGGCAGAGCTCCACATCTACACCTGTTATGACTTTGCTCTTTTTCTGGAAAAGCAATTCATGAGTTGATTCAACAAGCAGTCCTACCACTGCAAAAATTATAGATTGAGTTAAAGAGCAAACTTTAGTGATATTTAAAATAACAGTTAACTTATGGTATGTCAATATGCACAGAAAACATATGACGGTCAATGGACTTCAATAATCTGTTTACTTAACAAAGCAGTCTTAAAACCCCTTGTGTTAGGTATTTCCCCAAGCTCTTTATAAATCACTTTCCAAATTACTTATTACTCCTCTGAGCAATTCTATAAGGTTCATTCTCCAAATGTCCTGCATTTCATATGAGGAAACTGACTCACGGAGAAATTAAGTAACTTGCCCAGGGTCACACTGCCTGTAAGTAGGAAACCCAGACACATCTGCATTCTGATACTACAGTAATGTTAAAACCCTAGATACAAACGCCAAGACACCAGGAAGTGAGATTAATTTGTTCACAGCTGTATTCCCTGTTATTAACATAGTTTTTGATCACTAAGAGATAATCAAAGATTTATTGTTAAGAAGATTAAACATTTTTAAATGTACATTTATTAATTAATCACACTGATGGTCTAATATGTGGAACATTTAATAGACATTTGAAGACATTAAATTATTTGCCCAGGTAAAAGGATTCCGTAATTTTGAAAAGGTCTTGTGGATGTGAGGGAAAGTAGATGAGTTAGACTCTGGGAAGGGATTCATGCGAAGGAAAAGTCTGAGAGCCCACTCCTTCTAGCAAATAAGTGCTGGCAGATGGCTTTCCAGGGTGAATATAGCTAGGATACAATTAAATAAATTGCTTGTTGAATTCTTGAGTATATTATCAGGGTTGTTAATCGATGCCCATAAGGCTTAGGTCAAGAGAATCACAGAATTTCAAAGATGCAACTGACCTTAGAGGTCATCACATTTAATTTTCTCATTTTGCCTGTGATTTTCATAAAAAGAAACCAAGACCTAGTGTATCCAAGTGGCTGGCTTATGACTATTGCTCCCTTTATGTAGAAATTGCCTCCCTCCCCTCCCCAGGGTATACTAGTCTAATACATCCTACAAGACTCTTCTCAACTCTCATCCACATGTGGTCTTTCTTGTACCCACAAAACCATGAGAAGCCATCTTATCTCCTTCTATCTCCGATGACACACAGTTCGTAGTGCTCTTGAATTAGTTATTTTCAACAGCTGAGTATGTGTTTAATTTCCCCAGATAGGTATAAGGCTAAAAAATTATTTGTGGAGTGAATGACTGCACACTCCATGCTGTCTGGCACTGTAGCGCACACCTGGTTTCGTACTCAATGACATGCCACCTCAGGCACTTGCCCAGGGATGGGGCCCAGAGAATACTTTGTGTGCGAACTTTCACTTATCTGGGAAGTAGGTCACTGTGGCTAACATCACAAGCTCTAGAACAGACTGCCTGGATTCACTCCTTTTTTCCATCATTAACTAGCTGAGTTATTTTTAGGCATTTACTGCATTTCACTGTCCTCTTGGTCTGTAAATGGGGATAGTAAGAGTCCCTACCTCATAGGGCTTTCATGAGGATTAAGTGGATGATGTTATTTTGTAAAGCACTTAGAACAGTATTTAGTACATTGCAAGTGTTCAATAGACGCTAGCAAATATTAGTTTCTTGTTGTGTCTAGAATAAAGCCTGGCATATAGTATATATATAATACATGGTAGCTATTCGTTCCCTTGGCATCTGGAACCTTTGTTACTAACCTTCAGAAAAGAAAATTTCAAATTATCAGAAGGACAAAGAATTCAGAATAGATTAATGAAACTGTACCTCAGACAGCAGTCAAATAACCAGGGAAGGGGTAGAAAGACCTATCTGCGCAGGAAGAAATGTGTATAACTACTACAGACTTTAAAATTCCATAAAGTTGCATGAGCAATTAGAACACATTAGGGACCAATTCCATATTTGCTCCCAGAACCAAATAGCATAATTGTGTCGCTACACGAATACCATCATTTCCATTTAGTTGAAAGAGTTCTCAGGTCATAAACACAATAGTTTTTCATTCTACCATGGCCAACTGCTATGAGCATAACAGGGTCCTAATGACCCAGCCAGCTTAATCAAAGCAAGGAATTTTCTTTCCAGAAGCTTCTGTCATGTGAATTGTGTGATCTTAACTTAAAATTATGGCACCACCCAAACACAAGGCAATATTCGTTCACCTTTATGAAGCTCTTAGCTCTGAAGATTTAAAACACTCTGAGCCAAGTACTTAGAATTCAGGAAAACAAGAGTTTCATCAGAGTTACATCATGGGGTGATAATACTTACGAGGCACTGTTCATCTTTCCTGCCCTGTAACCACATTTCACAGATGACGAACAAGGATTTCACCTTTTGCCTTTGACATCAGCATCT
The DNA here is from genome assembly GCF_002776525.5 of Piliocolobus tephrosceles. Lineage (NCBI taxonomy): Eukaryota > Metazoa > Chordata > Mammalia > Primates > Cercopithecidae > Piliocolobus > Piliocolobus tephrosceles. The sequence continues at coordinate 6,987,040 of NC_045442.1, read as the reverse complement.
TTCCTCACATTATAAATATTAGCCTCAGTCTCTTGTGGGCCCTGGTAAAATGACAAGATGCCGAAATTTGTCATGTTTCTTCCACATTTTGGTATTTCCCACATTTTGGCAAATGTCTAACCAACAGCATTGCCAACAGCCATGGGATCAGTGAGATCTAAGAGACGGCCACATCCTCTACTTCTTCTTCCTTACATCAGGCTCTGACATAATCGCTAAATATGTGACTTTAGGAAGATCTTGGTGTCCAAGTTTACAGTTCTGCTTGGCATGTGAGCAGCACTTGCTGTTGAAAGATAGAGAACTCCTTGTCAGAAATAACGTCTTTAACAGGACATGGACATTTCTTGAAAAGAAAAAATACCATTTAATCCCATTGTTAAGCTATACTATAAGGGTCACTGCCTTCTTCTCAGGTAGGAAAATTTCATTACAAGAGACATTCTTGATGTATGTCAGTCTGAATTTTATCTGAAGATAATTCTTCTGCACTTGTAGAAAATCTCTTTCTTCCTCCTCGAAGAAAAAGCAGCCCTGCTGACCTCTGCCACTCTTGCTAAACAGGAGGGATGTCACCACTTGCTTTGGAGTTTGACAGGAACCTGAACTTCCTGTGAATAAGATCATTATTAGAAGAATACAACTGAATAGGAAATGAATTCAAACAGGCTAAGGATGCATCAGCCTCAACTGGTTAAATAAATTATGGCAGTCATACAATGGGACATTACCAAGCTATTTAAAAGAATGAGGCAGTTTGTGAACTTTTATGGAATGTCCACCGAAACAATATATTACTAAATGTGAATAGGCAGGCTATAAGTTGTGGGTATAATGAGCCATTATCCGTGTGTGTGTATGAGTGTGTGTGTGTATGTGCATGCATTTAAAAAGGAACTGTATATGCTTATGCTTATATATGCATAGAATTTCAATGGAAGAACAAATTAGAAATTACTAACAGTGGTTATCTATGGGGGTAGGTAATCAAGGATCTAGTGCACTGTGGTTAAAGGGAGACTTACTTGTTAACTATACACTTCATGTATTTTTACTGAGCTATTGTATTCTATTCAGAAAGCAAGAGTATGAGTTACATTTTTTTTAAATAAAGGATGATGCTACAAATGATGTTAGAACAGCTATCATCTATATGCCAAAATAAATAAATCTTGACCTATGTAAATGTTAACCCAAAATGAATCAGAGGTTTAAATGTAAAAATACATTTTTTATGTATTTTTAATGTATTTTTTATGTAAAAACTATAAAACTGTTAGATTTAAAACCTAGGAGGAAAACCATCAAGACCTGAGGTTAGGTAAATACTTTCTTGAAATGACACCAAAATCGTGATTCACTAAAAAAAACTGATAAATTGGACTTTATTAAAATTAAAGACTTGTGCTCATCCAAAGGTATTACCAAGAAAATAGACACAAGCTATGGAATGAAGAAAACATTTACAAATCACATATTAAACAAAGGATTTGTATCTAGAATATATAGAGAACTCTCAAACCTCAACAATAAGAAATCAAACAACTCTTGTCTGGGTAGGAATAAAAAATAATCAGAAAAGAAAAGAAGAAATCAAACAACTCAATTAAAAATATATTTTTAGAGACAGGGTCCCACTATGTTGCCGAGGCTTGTCTTGAACTCCTGGCCTCAAATGATCCTTCCACCTCAGCTTTCTAGAGTGCTGGAACTAAAGGCATAAGCCATCACACTTGGCCCTCAATTTTTTCAAAAATGGGAAAAGGACTTGAATAGGCACTTTATCAAATACTAAATAAGGATGGTAACTTAGAGAAATACAAATAAAATCATGATAAAATACTGCTATAAATCTCTCCGAATGACTAAAATTTTTAAAAATACTGACAACATCAAATGCTGGAAAGGATGCAGAGCAAATGGAAGTCTCGCGCATGGACGATAGGAACAGAAAATGGTACAACCACTCTGGAAAACAGGTTGGCAGTTTCTTGTAATGGTAAACATTGACTTAGCATATGACCCAGCAATCCTATTTCCAGGTGTTTGCCCGAGGAAAAAAAGAAAACATACAGTTACACAAAAACCTGTACAAAGGCATGGTGGCTCACACCTGTAATTCCAGCACTTTGGGAGGCCAAAGTGGGAGGATCACTTGTGGGTAGGAGTTCAAGGCCAGCCTGGGCAACATTCTTCATATCTACAAAAAAAAAAAAAAATGTTTAAAAACTTAGCCAGGTTTAGTGGCAAGTGCCTACAGTCCTAGCTACTTCAAAAGATGATGAGGGAGGATCACTTGAGCCTAGGAATTCAAGGTTGCAGTGAGCTATGATCACACTGCTGCACTCCAGCCTGAGTCACAGAATGAGAACCTGTCTCAAAAAAAAAAAAAAAAAAACTGTACAAAAATATTTATAGTAGCTTTACCTGTGACATCCAAAAGCTAGAAACAATCCAAGTGTTTTGCAGTAGGCAAATGGATAAACAAAGTGTGATATATCCATCCAATGGCCTATCATTCAGCAGATTTTTTAAAAAAGCAAATTATTGATAAATGGAACAACACTGATGAATTGCAAAGACAGTATGCTGAGTGATATGTTTTGGCTGTGTCCCCACTCAAATCTCAACTTGAATTGTAGCTCCTAGAATTCCAAAGTGTTGTGGAAGGGACCCAGCGGGAGGTAGTTGAATCACAGGGGCTGGTCTTTCCCATGCTACACTTGTGATAGTGAATAAGTCTCATGAGATCTGATGGGTTTATCGGGGCTTTCTGCTTTCGCTTCTTCCTAATTCTCTCTTCCTGCTGCCATGTAAGAAGTGCCTTTCACCTTCTGCCATGATTGTGAGACCTCCCCTGCCATATGGAACTGTAAGTCAAATTAAAGCTCCTTTTCTTTCCAGTATCGGGTATGTCTTTATCAGCAGCATGAAAATGGACTAATACATTGAGTGAGAAAAGCAAGCCTCAAAAGCTCACATATTATATGTGACCATTTATTTGAAATTCTCAAAAAGACAAAACCAGAGTTATGGAAAATAGGTCAGTGGCTGCCAGGAATGAAGGGGAAGTTGTCACTACAGAAGGATAGGATGAGGGCATTTTTGAGGGTAAGGAATCTGTTCTGTATCTTGATTGTACTGTTTAAATGAAGATATACATGTGTTTAAACTCAGAGAACTATACATCAAAAGAAAAATAGTAAGTTACTGTATGATACTATTTTTAAATTAAGTCGAAAAAGAGGAGGGTGACTTTCAACTTCCAAAAATAGTAGAGTAGATTGGTGGAATCAAGCTACTATTGTAATGTTCCATATTATATGTGAAGTAACAAAAAATTGTCTAAGTTGATAGTGATAATTTAAAGACACAAAACACAAAATGTAGTCCCTGGAGGAACCACTACAAAAAATTAGACATAGCAAAAAGGCTTAAAAGGAACCAAAAATAATATTGTATTGACCCAAAAGAAGGTAGAAATGGAGAAACAGAGAAACAAAAAGCAAATGAAACAAACAGAAGACAAATAGCAGAATTGCATACCTAAATCCAACCTTACCAATAATTATATTAAATGTAAATGGACTAAAAAGTCTAATTTAAAAAACGGAGGTTTTTTGACTGGATAAAAAAACTAAGACCCAAGTACAGGCTGTCTACAAGGACACACTTTAATACAAAGACATAAATATGTTTTGTGTGAAAAGGTAAAAATAAGGTATACCCTACAAACACTAATTACAAAAAAGATGGACTGGTTACACCAATATCCAATGAAATAGATTTTAAGATAAAAAGCATTACCAAAGATAAAAAGGAGCATTTTATAATGACAAAAAGTCAATATATCAGGGAGGAATAACATGTTTACAATTATGTGCCTAATAAAAGAGCTTCAAAATACATGAAGCAAAAACTGATTGAAGAAAAGAGAGAAATAGAGCCACAATCAGAGTTTTGGATTAGAAAAAACTTAGCAATAATATAGAAGATCCAAATGATACCACAAAATCCCCTGGCCTAAGTGACATTTACAGAACACCACAGCTAATAGCTATGGAACACATATTCTTTTCAAATATACAGGGAATATTCATGAAAATAGATCATATGGTGGGCCATAAAGCAAGTCTCAATTAATATTAAAAGGTAGAAATCTTAGAAAGTATGTACTATAGCCAAAAGTTACAAGTCTCAAGTATTGGAAATTAAATAATGAACTTCCAAATAACCTATCATTCAAAGAATAAACCACAAGACGTAAATCAAATAAGGTTTTATCTTACAAATCTAGAAAAAGAAGAGAAGAGTAAATCCAAAGTAAGTAAAAAAATTAACAAAGAACTGAAAAAGAAGATAACACAGACAATGAAGAAAATAAAGTCAAAAATTGGTTCTTTGTAATATAAAAAAAAGGTGGCTAAGCACTAGTAAGACCATTGAAAGAAAAATAAAAGAGAAATCAATCTCTAGAAACAGGAGCAAAGGAGGTGATATCACTGTAATGCCTACATATATCAAAAGAACAATAAAAAATTATAAACAAATTATGTCAATAAATGGAACAACTTGGAAAAATGAACAGATTATTTGACAAACACAACTTATTAAAATTAGAATGACATGGAACATAAAATAAAATTCATTATTTAAAAAAAAAAAGTAAATGCCACCCCAGATATTTTCACTGGTGAATTCTAGCAAATATTAAGGCCAAAATAATGCCAATCTTATGCAGACTCTCTGAAAATACAGAAATAAGGACAACTTTTCAATTCATTTAATAAGATAAGCATAACTTTGATTCAAAAAATCTAACATATAAGAAAAAATATTATAGACTAATACATAGATGCATTCCTAAAACATTAGCAAAGTATATATCATTATATATTGCTATATATAATAGGTAACATAATAATAATATATTAGATGTTAGATATATAAAATATGTATACATAGCATATATAATATAAAATCATATATTGCAAATATATTTATATATTACATATGCTGTTTATGTTAGTATAGCATATATTTAGTTATATAATTATGTTATATATTATATTGCTAATAACATAACTATATATTATAGACACATATATTACATTATGTATTTATATAATAAAATATTACATATAATGCAATACTATTTGGCAATATAAAAGAACCAACTACTAATATCAAACAATGTGGATGAATGTAACATACATTATGCTGAGAGAAAGAAGCCTGATACAAAAGAGTACATACGTGAGTCCATTTTAATTAAGTTCCAGAACAGGCAGAAGTAATCTAAGGTGAGAAATAAATCAGAAAAACAATTGCTTGTGGGGGTGGGGGTAGGGATTCACTGGGAAGGGGCCTAAGGGAATCTTCTGGGGGAAATGGACATACTCTGCATCATGATAGGGATGTATTATTGGTTTATCCCTTTGTCAAAATTACAGCTAAGATTTGTATGCTCCACTGTTTGTAAATACTACCTCAAAAAACAGTAAAATGTAATTCAGTGTGTGGAGAGCAAGTGAAGATATCAATTTTTTAAACTATGACTGAATGTTCCTAATTGTTGAAACTGGGTGATGAGTACTAGAAGGTTCACTATAACATTGTATTTATTCTGTATATGTCTTAATCCATTCTGGCAGCTGTAACAAAAATACCATAAACAGAGTGGCTTATAAACAACAAATATTTATTTCTCACAGTTCTGGAGGCTTGGGAAGTCCAAGATCAAGGTGATAGGAGACTCAGTGTCTGGTAAAGGCACAACTCTCAGCACCTAATCATTTCCCAAAGGCCGCACCTCCTCATACCATCACCTTGGAGGTTAGAATTTCTACTTTATTGTTATTATTATCATTATTATTATTGTGAGACAGGGTCTCACTGTGTTACTCAGGCTGGACTGCAGTGGTGCAATCATGGCTCACTGTAACCTCAACCTCCCAGGCTCAATCGATTCTCCTGCCTCAGCCTCCTGGGTAGCTGAGACTACAGGCATGCATCACCGTGCCCAACTTATTTTTTGTAGAGACTGAGTCTTGCCATGTTCCCCAGGCTGGTCTTGAACTCCTGGACTCAAGCAATCCGCCCACCTGAACTCCCCAAAGTGCTAGGATTACAGATGTGAGCCACCATGCCTGGCCAGTGGTAGGATTTCAACACATGAATTTCCAGGGAACACAAACATCTTATCATAGCAGTGTATGTTTAAAATTTGGCTTGATAAAAGCTGAAATATAGGTTTATGTCAGGATGTATGGTCGTTAATGGGTGATTTTTAAACTTCACACACACAAAATATGGCTCCCCTGGCTCTGATAGTAGAAGCACAAGGAATGAATTTCTAGTAAGCAGTGGCACTCACTTGTGGCCTTACTTGTTTCCTATGTCTCCTTAGATCTTCCAACTCTCTAGGCACACCAGACACTTGTCAACAACCACAGAACTGTCCATCTCCCCACACTTTCCTCTACTCCTCCTTCACATGGTTGAATCCTGCCAAAGCTAATTCAGTCCCACTTCTTCCTGAGGACTTCTCTAACCGCTCACCCTTCTCTACCAGGAGAGGGTGTTGCACAGTACTTTCCAAGACACTCACCAGATATCTAAAACATGTTGTCTAGTAAAGCTAAATTTCTTTCATGAAGTTTAATAGTTCAAAAAACTGACACTAACTTTAAAAATTGTCAGAATCTCAGACCAATATCCTGAAGTATTTCCCCATGTTTTCTTCTAGTAGTTTCACAGCTTCAAGTCTTACATTTAAGTCTTAATTTATTTGAGTTGATTTTTATATATGGTGAGAGATGGGTCTAGCTTCATTCTTCTGCACATAGATATTCAGATTTCCCTGCATCGTTATTGAAGACACTGTCTTTTCCCCACTGTGTGTTCTAGATAAGACCTCAAAAGCACAGGCAACAAAAGCAAAATAGACAAATGGGACTACATTAAACTAAAAACCTTGTGGCCAGCAAAGGAAACAATCAACACAGTGAAGAGACAACCTGGGAGAAAATATTTGCAAAGTATTCATCTAACAAGGATTAATATCCAGAGTATACAAGAGACTCAAACAACTCAAGAGTTAAGATAATAATAATAATAATAAAATTTAAAAATGGGCAAATGGTACCGGGTATGGTGGCTCACGCCTGTAATCCTAGCACTTTGGGAGGCCGAGGTGGGCAGATCACCTGAGGTCAGTAGTTTGAGACTAGCCTGGCCAACATGGTGAAACCCTGTCTCTACTACAAAAAATATATATATATATACACACACACACACACATACATACATATATATACACACACACACACACCATACACACACACATTAGCCAGGCTTGGTGGTGGGCACCTGTAATCCCAGCTACTCAGGAGGCTGAGGCACAAGAATCGCTTGAACCCAGGAGGCAGGGGTTGCAGTGAGCCAAGATCACATCACTGCACTCCATCCTGGGCAACAGAGCGAGACTCTGTCTCAAAAAAAAATGAATAAATAGGCCAGGCACGGTGGCTCACACCTGTAATCCTTGCACTTTGAAAGGCCAAGGTGGGTGGATTGCCTGAGGTCAGGGGTTCGAGAACAGCCTGGCCAACATGATGAAACCCCATCTCTACTAAAAATACAAAAAATTAGCTGGGTATGGTGGTGCGTGCCTGTAATCCCAGCTACTCAGGAGGCTGAGGCAGGAGAATTGCTTGAACCCGGGAGGCGGAGGCTGCAGTGATTGCACCACTGTACTCCAGCCTGGGCAACAAGAGCAAAACTCCATCTCAAAAATAAATAAAAAATTAAAATAAAATAAAAATAAAATAAATACCTAAATAAAAATTAAAAAATAAAAATGGACAAATGATTTGAACTGACATGTCTCAAAAGACAACATACAAATGGCCAAATATATGAAAAAATGTTCAATGTCACTAATCATCATGGAAATGCTAATCAAAATCACAAGATATCATCTCACCTCAGTTAGAATGGCTATTATCAAAAATACCAAAAATAGCAAACACTGGCAAGGATGCAGCGAAAAAGAAACTCTTATACACTATTAGTAGGAATGAAAATTAGGACGGCCATTATGGAGAACAGTATGGAGGCACCTCACAAAACTACAAGTAGAAAACTACCCTACAATCCAGCAGTCCCACTACTGGGCATTTATCCAAAGGAAAACAAAAATCACCATAGAATAGAATACTATTTGGGCATAAAAAAGAATGAAATCTTGTCATTCACAGCAACATGGATGAACTTGGAGGACATTATGTTATATAAATTAAGCCAGGCACAGAAAGATAAATACTGCATGTTCTCACTCATATGCAGAAACTTAAAAAGTTGATCTCACTAAGCTAGAGAGTAGAATAGGGGTTCTTAGAGGCTGGGAAGAGTAGCGGGTGGGGGGACAGGATATGTTGGTTAAAGGATACAAAATTACAGCTAGATGGGAGGAATAAGTTCTAGTGTTCTATAGCACTATAGGGTGATTACAGTTAACAAGAATTTATTGTATGTTTTTAAATAGCTGGAAGAGATAATTTTAAACACATGAAAATGATAAATACGTGAGGTGACGGATATGTCAATCACCCTGATTTGATCATTATGCATTGTATGTATTGAAATATCACTCTGTGCCCCCATAAGCATGTACAATTACTACGTGCCAATTAAAACTTAAAAAAATCAAAAAAGTTGTCAGAATCTTCATATTCAGGGTAGAAAATTGCCAATTTGCTTTTGACAAACACATTGGTGATTTCTCTCCTTGAGCAAAGATAGCTGCCTTTAACCTGTGCTGGAGAGGAAAGATCATAACACAGGAGGTTTTAACCAGTAACAAGAATCTCCTACCTTCCCCTTGGTTCACCTTAATGCTACAGTAAAAATTCACACACAACAGCAGGCAGTGGAGGAGCTGGGTCTGTGTCCACCCTCATAGCACAGGTTGTGGGGGAGAGAAGAGCAGGAAAAATGGAACCTGGATGGCGAGAGTCAATCAAGATGAATCTCTGAATTCCGCTCCTCCTCAGCGTTTCATTTTCTTTTCCATGATAGATAAGCTTTGGCTAAAACAGCTTATAAAGTCTCCAGTTATTTTCTGACAATATGAAGTGCTCCACACTGGAATATCAAATATTAATCACTCCCACTTCTAAAGCTGACGCACGCCTCAAACCTTTCTAAACATGTTTGGAGAGCATCCTTAGCTCCGCATTGTCCTCAGCCTACACTCAGCTTTTGAAACAAAAAACAAAACGTACCAAGAGAAAGAAAAGCTTTTATTGTGCTCCCATCAAGCCTCAAAAATATATAGACTTTTTAGGGAAACTATGAAATACATTCCCATTTTCATTTTTTAAAACTTCCTGCAACATTATGCCGATAGGCAGTCCTCATTTTGCCTATGTCACGGTCTAAATGTGTCCCCCAAAATTCATGTGTTGGAACTTAATCCCCATTGCAACAGTGTTCAGAGGTGGGGCTTAATGGGAGGTATTTTGGTCATGGGGCTCTACCCTCATGAATGGATTAATGCTGCTTTAAACAAGGATTGCTGGAGTGGCTTCACTCTTTTTCACTCGTCTGCCATGTAAGGATACAGTGTTGGTCCCTGTTTGCCCTTCCACCTTCTACCATGTGAAGACATGGCCCCAACAGATACCAGATGCTACCACCTTGATCTTGGACTTCTCAGCCTCCAAAATTTTGAGAAATTAATTTCTTTTCATTATAAATTGCCTAGTCTGTGCTATGCTGTTATAGCAGCACAAAACAGACAAAGACAGCATAGTACTGTGTAACTGAAATTTGTGCATATCAGGACCATGCAAAAGCAAGGACTGCCTGTGCCCTTACTTAGTAATTTATGATGGCCTAAAATGAGAAGCAAAGGGACTATGTGAATAAAGGCAGTTGTGTAAAGCTACTTCTCTCATCCCTTTCAAAGCCATCTCAAACTACATCAAGAAAAAAAATAGAGGGAAAACATCTTCTTAAAAGGAACAAGGAAAGAGCCACAACACCAAAGTACGAAATGATGCATACCTGAAAAATACCACAAAATCTGCCTGAAAAGGGGAAGATGGACAAGAGATAATGCTTGTCTTCAACTTTAAGCTACTCACAAATGTCCACGAAAGTTAGTGTTGCAGTCCTGAGAGGCTACTCCATTCATTAACCTTTGATTGGATCTTTCAAATAGGGTAGGGCATGAGAAAAGCAAACTGATCAATAGTCAAAAGAGGTCAATGTCAAGAATAAACCATGGTGAGATATAACTTTCATTATCGAGGACATGGCATCTGAATTGAAGTATATTGCCAGGGAAAAAGAGGAAAGAGATACAGCCATTATAGATTATAAAACAGAGAGGCTATGACTAAAGACTTTATAAGAGCTCCACTAACGTTTTGGTTGCTAAAAATTGAGAGATTACTTCTTCATCTCAAAGATACCACAAGCAACCTGATTCTCTGATAAAGGAGATCAAAGAGATATAAATATTCAAAATAATATTACAAGAAAGCAGAAGAAGATAAGCAAGTTGGAAGAACTAAGAAAAACATGGAAGAGAAAAATAAAAACATGTATGAATTCAAAATCATATTGGAAACAACCAAAATTAGTATTCAGAAATATAGCAGGGACAAAACAAAATGTAAAAAATAAAGCTATCCACTGATGAGACCGCTGTCTTCTAGTAATATAACATAGCTTATGTCAGATTGACCTTTATGTTTATATAGTAATTATAAACATTGGACAAAATATTTTTACAATGTTTGAAGGCATTGGAGAACAACCAAAATTAGGTAGAAACTTTAGGTAATTCAACCCTTGAAAGAAAGGACTTACACTGCTGTAACCCATGTTTATATTGCCTTTCCTGCAAGAGCATGTCCACTTTTCATAATGATAGTCTGGTAGATTTCAAGCAGAAAGCTGTAAGACTATTGGTAAGAAGAGGTAGAGGAGAAATTTGGGGTCGCTAGGGTCACTAAAAATTAAAGAGGAAACCCAACTAAGAAGGGAGGCACAGAAAAGGGAACTCCTGTATCTAGGAACAAACTCCCCTCCAAGTCATTGGCTGGCCTTGAATTTCATTAGCAAGAAGTGAGACTCTCAGTAGCAAAAAGGAAGCAACAACAAGAAGGCAAAAGGAGCTTAAGCAGAGATTTCAGCAGCCGCCTCTCTCAAGGGTAATGAAGTTTGGAATTTGAGTCTCACTAGTTAGAAAGACGTGGTAATCACTTCAGGATTTCTGTTAAAGACCAGAAAGACAACACCCTGAAAGTAAAGTTCATGTCCCAAGACTAAAAGATTTGTCCTAAGATTAAGAGCAAAACTGAAATGAATCACTCTAACAGTATCTGAAATCTAGTCTATACAAAGCCTAAATCAAGCCTATGAAATTCAAAGTGATTTATCAGTAATGTACTTACTGTAATAAAAGCCAGCACTCTTTAGAGAAAGAGAGCAGAATACAGATTCTCTAAAACATATTAATACAAATGCCAATATCCAATATTAATAAAAATAAGAAACATAATTCATACTCAAAAGAAATAAATAGAAACAGAACTACAAAATCTCAGATGTTAGATTACCAGAAAATGACTTCAAAATAGCTATGATAAATACATTAAATAATCTATAAAAGAATTTCTCACCCTTGGCACTATTGATATTTTGGACTTAATAATTCTTTAACATGTAAGAGGCAGTTGTGTGCCTGGTAGATGTTTAACAGCATCCCTGGTCTCTACCCCCTTGATAGAGTTTGGCTCTGTGTCCCCACCCAAATCTCACCTTGAATTGTAATAATCCCCATATATCAAGGACAGGACCAGATGGAAGTAATTGAATCATGGGAGTGGTTTCCCCCCTGCTGTTCTCATGATAGTGAGTGAGTTTTCACAGATCTGATGGTTTTATAAGCATCTGGCATGTACCCTGCTGGCACTCATTCTCTATCCTGCCGCCCTGTGAAGAGGTGCCTTTCTGTATGATTGTAAGTTTCCTGTGGCCTTCCCAGCCATGCAGAACTGTGAGTCAATTAAACTTTTTTCCTTTATAAATTACCCAGTCTCAGGTATTTCTTCACAGCAGCGTGAGAACAGACTAATACACCCCTAGTTAGTACTCTCTTAGATATGATAACCATAAAATATCTGCAGACATTACTAAATATTCCTTAGGGGAGGAAATTGCCCCTGGATGGGTCCCACTGGTTATATAGGAAAATAACTACGTAACAGATGAAGAGGTAGGGAATTTTAGGAATGACATGGAAGGTATAAAAAAGAAAGAAAGAAATTCTGGAATTAAAAATACAATATCTAAAATTTTTCAATTGGATACTACTATTGAAAAAATTTTGGATGGAATAAGTACATCTGCCTGAAGACAAAAAATTATCAGTAACATAAAGCAGGTCAATAAAATCATCTAACCTAAAGCACAAAGAGGGAACAAAATTGCAAAACATGACCAAAGCTTTAGTGACTTTGAGGTCATGCTGTTTAACATACCTGTAATTGACATCTCTAAAGAAAAGAAGCAGAGAAAGCAGCTGAAAAAATGTTTTGGAAAAATATTAACTGAAAATGTTCCAGATTTTGATTTATAAAAATAGCAATTTGCTAATCTAGGAAGTTCAGTAACCCCCAAACAGGATGAATACAGAAAAAACTACACTTAGACAAAATTGCAGTCAAACTGCTGAAAATCATAAGTGAATTTTTTAAATCTTGAAAGAAGAAGAAAAGAGACATACTACACACAAGGAAATAATGATAAGAATGACAGCTGAATTCTTACCAGAAATAATGGAGGCCAGAATAAAGATGTCATTGAAATGACATCTTTAAAGAGCTGAGAGAAAAAAAACTCTCAAACTGGAATTCTGTATCCAATGGAAATACCCTTCTAAAATGAAAGTGAAATAAAGACTTTTTCAGATGAATGAAAAATGAGAATGCCATTTTTGTCAACAGCATACCCACAATACAAAAAATACTTAACTGAAGGAAAATGAAACTAGATAGAAATTCATATCTATAGGCAGAAATGAAGACTACTATCCGGAAGTGTTGATTATGTGTGTTGGCATAAAGGACTTATTTTTCTTAAATTATTTAAAAGTTAATTTATTGTTTATAACAAAATTTAAAATACTGTAGTATGAGATTTATAACATAAATAGAAATAAAATATATTACCATACTTTCACAAAGGATAAGAGGAGATAAATTGAATTACTCAGTTTTATGTTTTTATATAACAGCAGTTTGTATAAAAACATAAAACATTTTATATTCAGCTTATATATGAAGCTGTGTGATAAATTAAGATTGCATATGTTATTTCCTAGAACAACCATGAAAAACACATTTCTAGATAGAAGTATCACTAACAAGCCAGTAAAGGAGATAGAATGAAATAAACACAATACTAAGTTAATGCCATAGAAAAAAATACAAAAATTAGCTGGGTATGGTGGTGCACACCTGTAGTCCCAGCTACTCGGGAGGCTGAGGCAAGAGAATCACTTGAACCCAAGAGGCGGAGGTTGTAGTGAGCTGAGATTGCACCACTGCACGCCAGCCTGGGTGACAGAGTAAGACTCTGTCAAAAAAAAAAAAAAAAGAAAGAAAGAAAGAAAGAAAAGAAAAGAAAAAGAAGAGCCAAAGTACAAAGAAGAGTCAACAAATAGCAAATAAATGGAGGTTGTGAATTTTAAACTCAACAGTATCAATAAGTACATTAAACATATATGAACTAAATACCCTAATTAAAAGGCAGGGATTGTCAGACTGGATTAGAAAGCAAGATTCAACAATAAACCATTTACAAGAAAACAGCTTTAAATATGAAGACATATACAGATTGAAAGTAAAATATGGCAGGGAAATTTCCATGCACACTTTAAGCATAAGAAAGATGGTATAGCTATATTAATATCAGACAAAATAGACTTCAAATCAAGGATAATCAGAGACAAAGGGGGACCTATGTTTTTTCAGTCAAGGTGCCACACATGTCACCCTGGCTAGGGTGCAGTGGTAGGATCATAGTTTACTGCAATCTCAAAATCCTGGGCTCAATCTACCCTCCTGAAAGAGGGATATTTTAAAATGATACAGGAGACAATTCATCAAGAAAAATAACAATCCTTAAAAAAGGATGTACTTATAAACAAAGCTTTAAAACATATGAAGCAAAAATTGAAAGATATAAACAGAGAAAAGAGAAATCCACTCCTACATTACTTTTTTCCCAGATCATCACTTAATCCACATCCTATAATAAGCAATAGGGAATTGTATTAAAAGCATTCATTGTGCCAAGGACCTTATATGCATTATTTCCTCCTCCTTGCTGGAGTGCTTATTGGGCAGTAATCCTGTGCCACCTTCTAACAACCTTTATATTGTTACTCAATTCAGTTCATTTGCTAATTTGCCAACGTATTTATTGGCTGACACTATGTGTGGTCATAATTATGTAATTTCTCACTTACATGGTTTTCTTATCTCCCCTTCTGCTACAGGAGTCAAGATTCTTGAGAACAAGGACCTATCTTCCCCACCTCCCAAATTATTTCTCTTTTCACTTATCACAGAATTTAATGCACCATCTGGAGCATATTAAGCTCTCAAGGGTGTCTGATTCACCATTTATTGCTGTCTCCTCCTAGCCTCCTCCAGGAAATATTCTAATTCCAGTCCAACTTGAAGAAGGGAGTCTCATTAGCTTTTGGATTATAAATTATCACTCAGTCTGTTGGGCCTGAACACAGCAATGGACACTATACATATGCCATTGACGACAGGATGTCTTTGTTGGCAAGGGATGGGGAAAGGACAGAGAGGAACTTGGGTAAGCCAGTCTGAAGTAGGCTGGAGGGGGGAGAAGAGACATAAGTGAGTGGGGAGGACTTTTTTGATATGGACTCTCACCCACCATCCCTCCCTGAACATTGCCTCTTCTCATTGTACAGCTTTTATGGAGCCCTGCCAAGCAATAAGCAGTGTCCAAAAGTACTACCATGGGGGTGAATTGAGCCCTGCCAAGTGCCATGGAGCTGGCAATGAGGACAGACTATTCAAGCACAATCAACTTTATCAACTCCTAAAGTTATTCTACAGATACACCAACAGCTACAAAGATGACTGTAAAAGGATAGTCACTGAAACACTGAAGTAATTATGACAAAACTAGAAACTTTCATTCCCATCAATAAAAGAAAGATTAAATAAATTATGAAACAGACATATAATGGAGTACTATACATTCATCAAAAAGAATAAGTGACTGAAATAAAAAGAGTCCCAAAATATTATTAATTGAAGAAAAGCAAAGTGGAGGTCAGTTTTAGAATATGGTCATCCTGAAATAAAAATTTAAAATATACACATGTAAGACTAAAATATATATTTTGGAATATATAAAATCTATTATTTTTAGTATACTATGGAATGTGTATGTGTGCATATATATTAATAACTTATAACATTCCAGAAGGATACATAGAAAAGTGTACATATAACAAAATGGCAACTTCTGGGACATGGGGATGGGATCAGGGATTAAATGAAGATGTGTTTTTCATCATTAGCCCTTATTTAATTTTTTATTCAATTTATGTGCTATTTTAATAATTTTTGAAAAATTGAATAATTTTTTTTTTGTTGCAAACAGCTTAGCTGGAAGACCTTACAAAAAAATTCTACTACAAACACACTGATTTAACATAAAAGAATAAGGCCACTGGAACTCAGGGACTTCTGTAATCCGTTCCAAGTCCTGGAGGCAGTTAGAGCAGAACTGGGCAAAGAACCCAGATCTTGCTCCACTAGACCATATTTCAGCCTTTAAATATCAGTATCACCTGCCAGCATATTGCTCTTAAGGTCAACATTCATGAAGTGTATACAATACCCACAGGAATTTCTTTTTTTAAAAAATTTGGGTGGGAATGGAAAATGGAAAACAGTTTGGCAAGTTAAACATAGAACACCTCTGTGTTCCAGCAATTCCACCTCTGGGCATATACTAAAGAGCAATCAAACCATAGGACCACCCAAGAACTACAGGAAGGTTCAAAGCAGCATTATTACTAACAGCCAAAAAGTAAAAATGACCCAAACATCTAGTGTATCAGACAATAAAAAAGAAGTACTGATACATGGCACAATGTGGATGAACCTTGAACACATGCTAAGTGAAAGAGGTCAAAACAAAGGGCAACATATTATATGATTCTATTTACATGAAATGTCCAGAATAGACAAAGCTCCAGTGAGAGAAAGCAGATTCACGGCTGCCTAGGGACTGGGGATAGGACAGTACGGCTAGCAGGCATAGGTTTTTAGTTATTTTCTAACATTAGCAATGAACTTATTACTAATATCAGAATATTAGTAATAAAAATACTCTGAGATTGTGGTGATGGTTGCACAAATTGTGAATATACTGAAAGATATTGAATTGTCCATGTTAAATGGTTGAATTGTATGGTATATGAATTGTATTTTAATAGACCATTAAAATTAAAACCTTGGTTCTGTAACTTTCCATAGGCCTGAGAGAAAGGGCTAGAAAAGGGGATTCCACCAAGAATGAAAAGGATGGCTGGCTCAGACCAAGGCCCTGAGACTTAAATGAGCAGCTCTTCTTTACCCCTTTCTGCCCTGGGAGATGGAAAAAGAGGGAGCCAGAGAGAAGGGATGGGAAGAGTCCTGAGAAGACCAGCAGGTCACACTGGGAAGCTGGACCGTGAGGGGCTCAAGACTGTAGTTGCAGTTGTCAAAAAGCAACAAGGAGACCAGGCCAGAAGATGGACGTCTACCTGATTCTACACTGTGGATCCCACCTCTTAATACTGTTAAAATGGCAAGTAAATTTTAGCATGAGTTTTGGAGGGGACATGCAAACCATAGCATGAAGTCATGACAAATTGTGTTGCATAATGGATGGATCTGCTCTCCACAGGAGACTTGTTAAAATTCTTATTTCCTCTCACATACATGTCTTTCCCATTAAATACAAATCAACTAGGGATTTTTTCCACGAATTTTAACACTCTTCTAAATATCTATTTCTGTGATGAGTACAAAGAGTAGAAAGATGTTTTGGAGCTTTCTGAAATCCAACACATCTAATGACTTTTAAATGTGTCTTTATGGCTTTACTTTTAAGAATCAGAAAAACACATGTTTCTGGAATGACTTTTATTTATTTATTAATTCAAATGTCCGTGCCCTGTTTGCAACAGATTGATTCCAAATTCATACAAGACAAATGCTAACAATGTGCTTAGCTGTGTAACCCTGGACAAGCTATTTATTGCTCGAAGTCCTCACTATTCTATAAAATGGAAATGAAAATGCCACATACTTGATAAAGGTGTTTCATAAATAAGGGATGTATGGAAGCATTTAACCTACAGCTGGCATAGTGGATTATGCAGTAAAAGTCACTTGTCATACTCGTTTATCTCTACAGAAAAGAATTAGTGGAGGAAGGAGCGGGGATTTGAACTCATGGTGCCTAACTCAGCTCTCTAGCTCCAACCTTTGTTACACTTTCTATACAGAAAATAAAGCCCTCAGCACAATGCCTAGCAATTGGGAAACATGCAATAAATCATAGTGACATGGTGACTGTGTTCATGAACCTGGCCCTACTCTAGGCAGGGATTTACAACTGTACCAAAATAAATGTGCAAATGTACAAAGACCCCAAAACAAAAACAATGCTTCAGATTATAAATTACAGAAGAAAAATGGCTAACTAGAGACACCTGGCATTCACTACCCCAAACAAGAACCAAGGCAATTAATAAACAGCTAAGGGAGAGTGCTGACATATAGCAGGGGAGTAGAGATGCACTCATGGTGACTGGAAGTCCAGGAGGGCAACATGGAGCCCCATATCCTCTGCCTGGATCAGATCTGCCTGGGGTCAGGAGGGCTTTCCCATTGTGAAGAAAAGTAAGTAGAAAACTCCCACCAACCCTCCTTGCCACCACAAACACCTATGGTGCTTACAAGAATCTCCGCGGTCCTCACAATCCTTAAACCCAGTTTGGAGAACTGCTGGGAATTCACACAGCCACACTGCCCTAGATTAGGAGCACAAGGTATGCGTTCCCCACTCCAACCCACTCCTGTGAATCGAGCTACTATAGCACAGCACCATCTTGAGACCAGAGTCACTTTTAGGGCACACCCTACCCTGGAGGCCAGTGCACCTCTGGAGTACTAGGGCTCTGTCTTCATTCCACCAAGCCCACACAAGTAGCTGGATGCCACAATCCCAGCTGCACAGAGCTTGGGCCCAGGATTGGCTATGACTCTGGTTTTGGAAAGCAGGGGAACTAACTTCCACCACCACACTACCAGCCAGACGAACAGTCTGACAGTCCTACCTAGAGAGAACATGCTCTTGAGCCAGCCAAGCCACTGCATGCTCTCTCCCAAGCAAGAGAGACCCCTGAGCCTCTGAGCAGCTGATATGCCCCGCAGCCAGGAGGATAGTTATATTCCCACGCTCAGGATTTTCAAAACAATCACAAAGTGCTCCAACACCACAGATAAGACGTGGCCTGCCCAATGGCCCTGTTCCCCTAATAAGGACCTGAGAGACAGCCCCATGGCCCACCCCTGGTGGACATGCTGCAGGCTGGCCAAGCAGCCCTGCACCTGCATACTGAGCCTGAGAAATCGCTCTGTGCCTATGATTGGCCTGAGAAATCATTCTGTGCCTGCCATGAACAGACATGCCCCCAGGCCAGCCAAGCAGCCATGTTTCCATGTCCCAAACCTGAGAATAGCCCCATGGGCCACCTGCAGCAGACACACCCTTAGGCCGGCCAAGAAGCTGTGTGCTTGCATCCAAGACCTGAGAAACAGCCCATGGGCCACTCCTGGCACACACACACACCCAGACCATCCAAGCAACTCTGTGCCTGTGCTTCCTGCCACAGTAACAGGTCTGTATCCCCACCCCAAGTGAACCAGATCCTAAGTTGGCCAACCCATCATGTGCACACATGTACTCTTGACCTGTTGACCTGAGAAACAGCCTGGTGAGCCCATCTCTGGCAAAGCCACACCACCATCACTACAAACTCTATCAGCCTAAGCCACTGAGAAACTTGCAAACACCATTAATGTGTATTATAATAGAAGAAACTATACAGAGACAACACTACTGTATACACCTAGAACAAAGGTGAATGCACCACTGCAAACTAACACTCCAAGACCCATTCAGACAGATAAATCTTTTCCTATAAAACCCACTTATACAATTGGAAGAGGTGACTCTTCCACTAGAAGCATAGAAGTCAACACAGGGACACATTAACCATGAAAAAGCAACAACAAAAAAGCCACCTTCAAAGGAAAACAATAATTCTCCAGCAATGGACCCTACTCACAAGGAAATACATGAAATGCCAGAAAAAGAATTCAAAATAATAATCTTAGGGACACACAGTAAGATAAAGGGAACATAGACAATTCAATGAAATCATAAAAACAATTCATGGTTTGAATGAGAAATTCAACAAAGCAATAGATATAAAAACAGAAATCCTAGAACTGAAGAATTCAATGAGTAAAATTAAAAATACAATCAACAGCTTCAACAACAGATGAGACCAAGCAGAAGAATTTCTGAACTTGAAGACAAGTCTTGTGAAATAGCACAGGCAGACAAAAAGAAAAGAATAAAAAATTATAAAGAAAGCTGACAGAATTTATGGGACATCATTATGCAAACAAATATTTATATTATGGTCATTGCAGAAGGAGAAGAAAAAGGAAAAGGTAAGAAAAAACACATTTAATGAAGTAATAGCAGAAAGCTTCCCAAGTCTTGGGAGATACATGGATATCCAGGTCTAGGAAGCGTAAAGAATTCCAAATAGATACAATCCAAACAGAGTCTGTCTGAGGCACATTATAGTCAAATTGTCAAAAGTCAAAAAGAAAGAAAGAATTCTAAAAGCAGCAAGGAAAACATGTCAATCACATATAAGAGAATCCCATTAGACTAACATCAGATTTATCAGTAAAACCCTTACTGGCCAGGATAGAATGGGATTATATATTTAGAATACTAAATGAAAAAGAAAAAAACCTGCCAGCCAAGAATATTATACTCAAGAAATCTATCCTCCAAAAATGAAGGACAAATAAAATATTCCACAGAGAAGCAAAAACCAAGGAAATTCTTCAAGGAAATGTTGAAGGGAGTCCTACATCTGGAATTGAAAAGACAATGATGATCATCATGAAAACATGCAAAACTAAAAAACTGACTAGTAGAGCCAATATACAAAGGAGGAAGAAAAAGAAATCAAACCTGTCACTGCAGAAAGTCACTCAGCCACAAAAATAAACAATAGGAGGTCAGGAGCCCGAGACACAAGAATCATTTAAACCCAGGAGGCAGAGGTTGCAGTGAGCTCAGATCACACCACTGCATTCAGCCTGAGCAATAGAGTGAAACTGTGTCTCAAAAAAAAATTAATTTTAATTTTAATTTAAACTAAAAATAGAAAAGGAAGTAAGAAACAAGGGATATACAAAACAACCAGAGAACAATCAATAAAATGACAGGAGTAAGTTCTCACCTATCAATAATAACCTTGAATGTAAATGGATTAAATTCCTTGTTTAAATGACATAGATTGGCTGAATGGATTTTTAAAGGACCCAACTATATGCTGCCTGCAAGAAATTCACATCACCTGTAAAGACACATATAGACTGAAAGTGAAGGTTGGAAAAAGATATTCCATGCAAACAAAAACCAAAAATAAGCAGAAATAGGTCTACTTATATTGAACAAAACAGACTTCAAGATAAAAGCTATTTAAAAGAGACAAAGAAGGATACTATATAATAACAAAAAGATCAATTCAGCAAGAGAGTATAACAATTATAAATACATATGCATCCAACAACGAAGCACCCACATATATAAGGCAAACATTATTATATCTACAGGGAGAGATAGACTCCAATACAGTAAGAATTAGGGACTTTAACACCCCACTCTCAGCATTAGACAGATCGCCTAGACAGAAAATCAACAAAAAACATTGAATTTAAACTTCACCATAGACCAAATGGACTTAAAAGACATTTATGAACATTTCACCCAACAGCTGTAGAGTACACATTTTTTAAATCAGTACATGTAACATTCTCCAGAATTGACCATATGTTAGAACACAAAACAAGTGTCAAAATATTTTTAAAAATTAAATCACATCAGGTATCTTATCTGACCCCAATGGAATAAAACTAGACATCAGTAACAAGAGAAGTTTTAAAACTACACAAATTCAAGGAAATTAAACAACAGGCTCCTGACTGACAAATGGATGAAGAACAAAATTAAGAATAAAATTTTTAAATTCCTCAAGACAAAATAGAAACACAATATACAAAAACCTACAGGACAGAGCAAAACAGTATTAAGAGGCAAGTTTACAGCAACCTACATAAAAAAAAAAACTAGAAAGATTTCAAATAAACAATCTAATGATACACCTCAAGGACCAGATAAAAAAGGAAGAACCATCCAAACTCAAAATTAATAAACACTAGAGGCCGGGCGCGGTGGCTCAAGCCTGTAATCCCAGCACTTTGGGAGGCCGAGATGGGCGGATCACGAGGTCAGGAGATCGAGACCATCCTGGCTAACACGGTGAAACCCTGTCTCTACTAAAAAATACAAAAAACTAGCCGGGCGAGGTGGTGGGCGCCTGTAGTCCCAGGTACCCGGGAGGCTGAGGCAGGAGAATGGCGTGAACCCGGGAGGCGGAGCTTGCAGTGAGCTGAGATCCGGCCACTGCACTCCAGCCCGGGTGACAGAGCGAGACTCCGTCTCAAAAAAAATAAATAAATAAACACTAGAAAGCAAGAACAAACGAAATTCAAAATTAACAAAAGGAAAGAAATAATACAAATCAGAGCAGAAATAAATGAATTGAGACTCAAAAATATAACAGATCAACCAAACAAAAAGTTGATTTTTTAAAAAGATAAGCAAAATTGACAAATCATTATCTAGACTAAGATAACTGGAGGAAATACAAATAAATGAAATCAGAAATGAAAAAGGAGTTATCACAATGGATACCACAGAAATACAAAGGATCATTAGCAATTACTGTGAACAACCATATGCCAATAAATTTGAAAACCTAGAGGAAATAAATAAATTCCTGGACACATACAACCTACCAAGATTGAACCAAGAAGAAATAGAAAACCTGAAAAGACCAACAACAAGTAATGAAATTGAATCAGTAACAAAAAGTCTTACAACAAAGAAAAGTCCAGGATCGACAGATTCATCACTGATTTCTATCAAACCCTTAAAGAAGAATTAATACCAATTATTCTCAAACAATTCCAAAATATTGAAATAGAGGGAATTCTTCCTAACTCATTCTATGAGGTCAGTATAATACCAAAATCAGACAAGGCCATAACAAATAAAGAAAACTACAGGTCAATATCCCTAATAAATATAAATGCAAAAATCCTAAACAAAATACTAGAAAACCAAATCCAACAACACATCAAAAAGATAACACACCAGGACAAAATGGTATTTATCCCAGGAATGCAAGAATGGTTCAACTTATACAAATCATTAATGGAATATATAGATCACATTAATGGAATAAAGAACAAAACCATATGATCATCTCAATAGATACAGAAAATATTTTCTTAAAATTCAACATCCTTTCATGATAAAAAAAAAAACTTGATAAATTAGGTTTAGAAGAAAAGTGACTCAACATAATAAAATCCAAGTATGACAAACGCACAGCTAACATCTTATTGATGGAGAAAAGCTTTTATAAGAACTGGAAGAAGTCAAGGATGCCCACTCTCATCACTATTATTCAACATAGTACTGGATGTTCTAGCCAGAGCAATTAGGCAAGAGAAGGAAATAAACAACATCCAAAATGGCAAGGAGGAAACTGAATTGTCCCTGTTTGCCAAGAATACAATACAATATTCTACATAAAAAAAAACCTGAAGACTCTACCAAGAAAACACTTAGAACTGATAAACAAATTCAATAAAGTTGCAGGATGCAAAATTAACAAAATCAGTAGCATCCTATACATGAACAACAAACTAGCTGAAAAAAGAAATCAAGAAAGCAATCCCATTTACAATAGCTACAAAAAGTAATATAAAATACCTAGGAATAAATTTAACCAAGGAGGTGAATAACCTCTACAAGAAAGATGACAAAAGACTGATTTTAAAAATTGAAGAGGACTCAAACAGATGGAAAGACATCCAATACTCACGGATTGGAAGAATGAATAGTGTTAAAATGACAATACTACCCAAAGCAATCTACAGATTCAATGCAAATCCTATCAAAATATCAATGCTATTCCTCACAGAAATAGAAAAAAAAGTCCTAAAATTTGTATGGAACCACAAAGACCCCAAATAGCCAAACCAATCCTGAACAAAAAGAAAAAAGCTAGAGGTATCACACTCCCAGACCTCAAAATACACTACAAAACTGTAGTGGTAACAAGCACAGCATAGTACTGGCATAAAAACATATACCTAGATAAATGGAAAAGAATAAAGAACCCAGAAATTAATCCACATATCTACAGCCAACAGATTTTTGGCAAAGTTTCCAAGAACACTCAATGGAGAAAGGACAGCCTCTTTAACAAATTATACTGTGAAAACTAGATATCCATATGCAGAAGAATTAAACTAGATGCCCATCTCTTACCCTGTACAAAAATCAACTCAAAGTTGATCAAAGACCTAGATGTAAGACCCAAAATGATAAAACTACTAGAGTAAAACATAGGAGAAAAGCTTCAAGACATTGGTCTGAGAAAAGATATTATAAATAAGACCTTAAAAACACAGGCAACAAAAGCAAACATAAATAAATGGGAATATATCAAACTAAAAAGCTTCGGAGCAGCAAAGGAACCAATCAACAGTGAAAAGACAACCTAACCTACAGAATAGAAAAACTATTTGAAAACTATTCATCCAATAGGGGATTAATATTCAAAAAATACAAGGAACTTAAATATCTCAACAGTGTAAAATCAAACAATCTGATTTAAAAATGGGCAAATGATCTGAACAGGCATTTCTCAAAAGAAGACATACAAATGGCTAACAAATACATGAAAATATGTGCAATGCCACTAATCATCAGGGAAATCCAAAACAAAACCACAATCAGGTGTCATCTCACCCTAGTTAGGATGGCAATTATCAAAAAACAAAAAATAAATGTTCATGAGGATGTGGAGAAAAGGGAACTCTCATACACTGTTAGTGCAACTGTAAACTAGTATCGCAACTATGGAGAACAGTATGGAGTTTCCTCAAAAAACTACAAATGGAACTGCCACATAATCCAGCAATTTCACTACTGGGAATTTATTCAAAGGAAAGGCAATCATTGTATGAGTGACACATCTGCACTCCCATATTTATTACAGCACTATTCACAATAGCCAAGATATGAGATCAACCTATGTGTCTAACAACACATGAATGGATAAAATAATTGTGGTATATAGACATAATGAATTACTATTCATTCATTTTAAAAAAATGAAATCCTATCATTTGCAGCAACATGGATGGAACTGGAGGACATTACGTTAAGTGAAATAAGCCAGGAACAGAAACACTGCACGTTTTCACTCATACGTGGAACCTTTAAAAAGTTGATCTCATAGAAGTAAAAAGTAGAACAGAGGATACTAGAGGCTTAAAAGAGTAGGAAGGAAGGGGTATAGAGAGAGACTTATATTGAAGGATATAAAATTGTAGCTAGATAGGAGGAATAAGTTCTACTGTTCTCTACTACTGCAGTGTCACAATAATATATTTTATAATTAGCAACAATATATCTTATAGTTTCAAATGGTTAGAAGGATTTTGAACATTCCTAACACAAAGAAACGACAAATGTTTGACATGATAGATATGCTAATTACCCTGATCTGATCACTATACATTAGATGTATCAAAACATCACTGTGTAACCCATGAATATGTGTAATTATTATGTTCATTAAAAAGATAAATTTTTGAAAGAATTATGAATTATGGCCCTTTTCCTCCCCCTTTCTTTTAGTTTTATAAAATCAAATAAAAGCTTGGGAGTAAGGAAACAGTTGTTCTTATTATTAGTTATAATCATGCTAAGTGGAGAGAGATGTAGGACATTCTGGAGAATGTGAGCATTCTTAGTTACAAGAACAGAACTGCTACTCCCCAAAGGAAGCTAAGGGGAGTCTGCAACCATTATGATTCTAATATGTCAGCCCTCTTTAAATAAGCTGACATTCAAAACCATTTTTATAACTCAGCAATTTCTGCCTGCTTTTTATTTTGAAACGTTGACAAAACACCAATTTGGAGATAGGCAACAATCACAAAACAAATTAAACATCATGTACCACTTTTGCACTACGCTATGGCCATCTCTCAATGACTGTGAACAAGAATGAAGCTTTATAAGAAAAAAAAAGACTAATAGCGCTATAGTTTGAATGAGTTCCCCAAAGTTCATGTGCTGGAAACTTGATCCCCAATGTGTGGGGAGGTAGGTCCTAATGAAACCTGATCCCCAGCATGTGGGGAGATAGGTTCTAATGTTTGAGTTATGGGGACACTGCCCAAGTGAATGGATTAATGTTGTAATTGCAGCAGTGGGTTCCTTATAAAAGGATGAGTCTGGCCCCTTCTTTGTCTTTTGCCCTCTCTTTGCCCTTCTGCCATGCTGTGAGGCAGCTGGAAGACACTCACCAGATGCTAGCCCCTTGAACTTGGACTTCCCAGCCTTCAGAACTATAAGCCAATGAATTTCTATTCATAACAAATTACTCATCTGTGGGATTCTGTTATAGCAGCACTAAACAAACCAAGACAAATAGCATTTTTTTAAAAAGAAGAGTTAGCTCTCTCAAGGGTCAGACCACATGGATTTCTGAAACCTAGAAGCCTAGTAGCATACATCAAGTCCTTTCCTGCTCCCAGAATGCTGAAATGCTCCCCTTTACTTGACAAGTGTCTAGTACCACGTGGCTACTGTTTACTGAGCACTCACTATGTGCTAGGTAGTACTGTAATGAATGCTTTCCTGACATGGTTCTTACCACCCAGTCACAGTGTTAACTAAAGTCAGGACCAGGATGCAGACTCATGCTGGTCTGATTCCAGTATGCATGTCCTTATGGGTCCACCCCAGGACACAGAACTACCTGTTCTGCCTCATTTCCTATTATTAGGTATCACTTCCTAGCAGCATCCCAGGCTTTCCTGTTGCTACCTTCTTGCTTCTGCTTTTCTCTCTGCAAAAATGCCACCTCACCATGGAGTCTATTGAAAGCTAATCATCCTTCAAAATGCGGAGACCACATGACTCCCTTCAGAGAGACATTTTTGCAATCCCCCCATTCTCCCTGTGTCCACACCTGATTTTCTACATGTGTTAACACCTGGTAGCTTCTTGACAAAATCATAGAAGTATCTGGAGGTTTATGGTGTCCTGGAAAGTGCTGGGACCTTCCTAAAAGAGTCTGAATCCTAGTCGTGATTTGTGTTCACTATGTGAACTCCGGTAAGTTCCTTAGATTTCCTGTATATAAAGCAGGCCCACCTGGAAGGGTTCCCATGCGTTCTAATGAGAGACCATCTGGTGGGCCCTTGCTTCCTTCCCCTTCCCCACGGAAAGCACTTCTCATTACCCGCCTGACCTAGTAGTGAGTTGGGTATTTCTCTTGCTATTTGTGTTAAATTGTGTAAGATACATACATAGGCCATAGATCAGTCATTGTGTGTTTCCTGCTTAGCTCCATAGGTAGCAGGGCCTCTATTACTACCTATCAAATTGAATTAAATGCACATCTGCCCCAGCACATGGAGTAAAACACTGAGATCTCCCTCATTCATTCAATCTGGATCTCACCGTGCCCCAGCCTGGCCCCACATCCCTTCAAAGAGCACGTCTATGCTTGAGAATCTCATTTAAGTCAAATATCACACACATGTACCCACATGTATGGAATCTTCCTTTCTATTGGAACTGCCTGTTGAACTCATCAGCCTCTCTCTTGGGCAGTGATGGTGATGGCTACTTTCTAATTGCTCCTCCACCCCACCCATTCTCTGCACTGCAGCTAGAGGGAGAACTCTAGATTGCAAACCTGACTTCATTGCTGCTGCACTTGAAATAAACCCATAGAGGTTCCACCGCATCTCAGGATAAAGGTGGACTCCCATAAGGATTTCTAAGGCCCTACCTGATCTCTTTCTGCCAACATCCCAGGCTTTGATTCCAGAGTCCTTCTTTTCACCCTCAGACACTCAATCTTCCACAGTTTCCTTCTGAACTCTCAATTCCAGGCCTGGCCATAAGCCTCATCCACTCCTTCCCCTACTTGCCTGACTCCTGTCTTCTCATCCCTCAAGCCTCTGGCTCACATCAGTGGAGAATCTCTGCATCCTCGTGGGGTCTCTTACCATGAACTCGCCCACGGTTTCTAATGCCTGGCCAGCTGTTGACAATGACAGCCCTGTGGTAAGCCCAGCGTGGGCTCTTACTGGAGGCTCAGGAAGTTGGCGGAATGAACATATTAAAGATGGGAAGCAGAAGATGTCAAAAGACGACAGACGGAAGACCACCCAAGAAGCCAGCTCCCAACCGAATCTAGAGCAACGCAATAGTGGCTTCAAGGGCTGTGAAATGGCCATCCCAGATCAATCAGCTCCTCACCTCTTCCTGAGGCCAAATGAACCACAGGCCGAGCTTCTGAGAGAGTGCAAGATGAGAAGGAACTTGCCAGAGTTCTTGCACCCGGCCGCAGTCACATTCTTCTCCATGTGCGCTCAACAGAAACATCTGTCTCCCCCTTGGTACTGCCTCTTCCTTTGAGATAAGGGCTGTGATTGTGTTTTACTTTTATTTATTTATTTTTGAGACGGAGTTTCACTCTTGTCACCCAGGCTGAAATGCAGTGGCATGATCTCGGTTCACTACAACCTCCGCCTCCTGGGTTCAAGCGATTCTCCTGTCTCAGCATCCTGAGTAGCTGGGACTACAGGTATGCACCACCACACCCGGCTAATTTTTGTATTTTCAGTAGAGACGGGGTTTCACCATGTTGGCCAGGCTGGTCCTTCTGGTGATCCGCCTGCCTCAGCCTCCCAGAGTCCTGGGATTACAGGCATGAGCCACTGCGCCTGACCTGTGATTGTGTTTTAAATGTAGGCACACTGTAGATACAGAGTATCTTCCCTCATAAACAATGATAGACATCCACAGGATGATACAATGCATATTCTAGGCTCCCACAGTCTGGGTTTTACTGGGGATATTCTCCCCATATTTCTGAAATAGAGTCATTTTTCCTTTAGGGACATACAGCTCAGTGCATCTTTCACTGCTGGGTTTAGGTCATAATCCCAAATAACTGCAGCATAGGTTGCAAAATACCAGCTTCTCAGCATTTTAATGTTGAGGGTGTACTAAAGTGAAAATAATGGAATTGAAAGGCTGTAGCTTTAACTGTCATCAGCCGAATCCACCTCCCTTCTCCAGACACCCACCGGTCTGAAACCTCCGGGGCAATACTTTACACCAAATTCAGCAAGCCTCACGAAGCTCACTGGGGAGCCCAGGGAAAATGGATCGACTCCCACTATGAATATGATCGAAAAAATCTAAGCAGAAAATACAAACAACGCTTTGTTTCCATACAAAACTTAGCCCCTTGGGAAATTACACTTAGCTGATTTATGGAATGTGGGTCTTTAGCTGTATTACACTTTGCAGTGCCGACAAAGACAACAATAATGTATAATTGATTCCACTTGGATCTCAGAGAGTCAATAAAGAACTTTGTTTATCCATAATTTTGTTGGGCAAATCTCCCAGATGGTACTGAAATGTTGCATTTTTAAGATGTTGAGTTTGGTCCAGGAGGATCATAAATTATAAAGATAATGTGTCTTTCGTATCGTTACAGTCATCTAGTCGTAATCACAATTATAGTCACTGTGAAATCTAACTACATTCTATTTTAGTATTACTCTCGACATTTTTAAAGCTTCATTTATTTAAGAGGCAGAAGTCAAAATACGGGCTTCCGTAATCCCAAAGCTCCGCCTGCTAATACAAGGTCAAATTTATAAATTCAAACCTTTCATGAAAATAAAAATGTAATATTCTTATAATAGGAATCAGCAGTACAAATACACACTCCTCAGCAGGTTTGAGGTTCACTTTCTTACTCCATAGTAAGAGGCTTTAGCTATGTTCCTAGGAAACCAACATTTTATCTCTGTAATAATTTTCTACTATCCAAAACATGTAATTTGTGCTTTCATTAAAGATAAAATTGTTTCTCTCTTATTGTTGCATCACACAAAAATATTTAAATAGAGAATCACAAAATTGGGAAGGGCAGGTTTGGAATGGCGTGACTTAAATATAAGACTCTGGCTTCTGAGACGCCTCTGGAGGCCCGTGGTGGGTGCAGCTCCCCCGGCCAGCCAGGCCTGCCAGTGCCACTGAGACGGGTGCACCAGCATGGCCCACGTGACTCCCTCCCGAGGGAGCAACAGGGCCTGCATACTAAGACACTGTGGACAGAGAAAGCAAACAGTTCTTTCAAAAACAAGTCCCTGAGTGGAAAATTACCCTGACAGAAGTTCCAGATTGCAGGCATCGGCTTGTCATTGAGCTGCTTCTCCTGAGGGCAACCCCCTCTCACCTGCTGCAGGTGAGAGGCCTCAGGGATTTAGGTATCAAAGAATGGTTAATGATTCTCTGAAGTAATGGCAGGAAACCCAGCTGGCTTCTGAACACAGGGAAAGAGATGGGGACAAGGGAAGGACATGGAAGAGACTAGGGCAGCAGTTCTGAAACTCCAGATGCCTCCGAATCACCTGCAGGGTTTGTTGAAACCAAATTGCAGGGCTACACCCCCAGAGTCTGCTCCATGGGTCTGCGATGGGGCCTGAGTCTTTGCATTTCTAATAAGTCCCCACAAGCTGCAGCTGCTGCTAGCTTCAAACCCACACTTAGGGAAGCACAGTGCTAGGGCCTGCTTACTCCAACTGTGGTCCTTGGACCAGTGGCATCGGGATCACCTGGAGGCTTGCTGGAAATGCACCATCTCAGGCCCACCCCACACCTATCATTCAGAAGCCACAGCTTAACCAGATTCTCCAGGTGGTTCGTGCACACATTAAAGTTTGTTAAGTGCCATACTACGTAATTTAACGTCCTTCCCACTCCTGGATTCAATGACAGTATTGCACTGCATAATGACATTTCAGTCAATGACAGACCTTATACATGATGGTGCTCCCATGAGATTCTCACAGAGCTGAAAAATTCTTATTGCACAAATACTCGCCATTGTGTTACAGTTCCCACAGTATTCAGTACAGTAACTTGCCGTATGGGTTTGTAGCTATGAAAGGAAAATATCTCGGGTTCCCAAAATCACTCAGGAAAACCCCAGCCAGAAACTGCTCAGGGCAAACCTGTCTCCCATTCTACTCCAAGTCATTCCTCTGCTCACTGAGGTAGATGCATATCTGATTTGCCTCCTTTGGAAAGGTGAATCAGAAACTCAAAAGAACGTAACCATTTGTGTATCACCTGTCTGTGACCTGGAAGCTCCCTCCCCGCTTCCAGTCTTCCTGCCTTTGCCTCAAGTTGTCCCACCTTTCCAGACACACCAATGTACTTCTTACATATATTAATTGATGTCTCATGTCTCCCAAAATGTATAAAACCAAGCTGTGCCCTGACCACCATGGGCACGTGTCGTCAGGACGTCCTGAGGCTGTGTCACGGGCACATCCTCAACCCTGGCAAAATAAACTTTCTAAACTAACTGAGACGTGTCTCAAATTTTCGGGTTTCACAGAGCCTAGGAGCACTAGGCTGTACCATCTGGCCTAGGTATGGAGTAGGCTGTACCCGTCTGTATAAGCACACTTGATGATGTTCACACAATGTCAACATTTTGCCTAATGATGCATTTCTCAGGATATATCCCCGTTGTTAAGCAACACACGACTATAATTCCATGTCCACATGACTCCTGATGGTGTTTGTGTGTACGTGTTTGCAGGTGAAGAAAATAGGGTATGGTTTCCCTTTAACCTCTGATTTACTTCTCTCTCTCACTCCCTCTCCCCCTAATAACGTACTAAAATAAGGGTTTGCATTCCATGCAAGCACAAAGCATGCAAATTAGTGCTGAGCTGGCTGTACCATCAGAACAACCTGCTCATCTGAGATACGCCCTGACCCTGTGCCTCAGAGCAAGGTGGCGACTGTCTTGACTCATTGATCTTTTTGCCACAGCGTGGTCTAGGTCAAGGCCTTGTACACAGTAGGTGGTCAGTGTTTTGGGGTCGATTGAGAGACTGCTGGCCAAGGACAAGTGGTGAAACACACGGCACCTGCTTGTGCTGTAATACATTCCACGTTCTCATCTCCACAGGGACCAGACAGAGCCCAGCCCAGCCTCCCCAGGCTTAGTCTGCTCCAGGATTTCAGGCCAGTCTCTGGAAAGCCTCTGGTTCTATGAGCCCCATAGCCTGGATGCTGGGGCCCCAGCCTGTCTAGAGCAGGGGTGGGCAAGCTTTTTCTACAGAGCTAAATGGTTAATAGTTCAGTCTTGGTAGACCATGCAGTCTCAGTTGTACACCTACTCCACCCAGCTGATTTTGCTCAAAATCATCCAAAGACAATATGTAAACAAGTAGGCATGGCTGTATTCTAAGAAAACTTTCTTTACGGACACTGAAATGTGAATGTCATATAATTGTCATGTATTGTGCAATATTCTTCTTCTGCCTTTTTCCCCACTATATAAAAAGATAAAAGCCATTCTTACCTTACTGGCTGCACAAAAAAACAGACCTGATTTAGCACCTGGGTGTACTTTGCCCTCTTCTGGAGGCTAAGGGCAAGATTAAGATGACATCCCGGCTCTGCCTCTGATTCACCGTGGAATTAGACCACCTGCCTAACTTCTGCCTAGTGCCCACCTCAGAGGGCTGCTGTCAAGGTCAACTGGGAGGGCGCTTATGAAGTCTGTGGCCTGTAGTGAACGTCCTATCAATGGTGGAGTAGTTGTTGTGGCCAAACTCTAGAATAAATCAATGGAAACAAGGATCAGGAAAAGACCAGGATGCGCCAGTCAAGAAACAGAACCCTTTTGATAAACACCAAGGTGGGTGTGGACCCTTCAGAGGAGCGTGAGGCCTCCTCAAAGTGCCCCACTTGAAGGGGCTTTAAGGACAGTGAGATACCTGCCCAGTGGGCACCAGGAAGATGCCAACAAAGCACCGAACAGTTACATGGGCAAAACCAGCACTGCAATGTGTCGGAGAGCATGAGGACGTACGGAGGGCGCTACTGTGGGCAGGACAAGCCCCATTCCCAACCTTGACCTGGAGGTGAGAAAGAGCCACAGAGTCCCCAGGAGGTTGGGATGTGGGCCTGACTCTCCCACTTAGAAACCTTCTGACAAGCTGGCAATGGGGCCTGAGTTTCATCATCTGTAACATATTTGTTAGTTGGTCTAACAGATACTTAACTGAATACCTACTCTGTGCCAGATAATGTGTCAAGCACTATAAACACAAATGTATCTTTTAAAAAGACAGGTGAGCTGGAAAGATAGAATAGGCGGGTAGACAGATCAATCAATCGATTGATCGGCCACTGATGGGTACTAACAGCTGTCATCAGCAACTTTGCTTAGGAGAATACTTTCATTAGCCTCTTGAGCTGGGCAAGGTGAGGCCCAAATGCCACGGGGCCAGCCAGAAGAGGGGATCTCCAGCTGGCTGCTGTGAGGCGGCAGGCGGACACAGACCCCTTCCTGCAGGAATCCTTCTGCCGCTTCGAAGGGGCCCACTCTTGCCAGCTGGACCACAGAGTCAGACCGTATAAGGAGGTCACAAGTGTGGAAGAGAGGTCACAAGTGGACAGAGTGGGCCACTTCAAAGGGGCAGAATGATTCCTGCAGGAAGGGGTCCATGTTGCCAGATTGTGCAAGTTTTTTTTAAAAAAAAAAACAACAGAATTCCAGGTTTTCATGTGCAGTGAACCAAATGTTAAATATTGACCTCTATTTCAAAAATGTTCAAATGCTACGGGCCAAAGAAAGCACACCTGTGAGGCTCACGTCTCTTTCCTGGAGCCCACCAGTTTGTGATCTCCGATTAGAAACAGGCAGCAAAACAAAGAAATCGCTGAACCCCTGCTGCACAGGAGACACAGAAGGGAGAACAGCCTGAGGGCGAAGGAAGGCGAGGGAGACAAGGGAGGGACGAGGAGGCTAATGGGGCGTGTCCAGGGCTGGCTCTGAAGGACAAAGATGGCTCCTGTTTCCCATGACATCAACCCCCTCATCCCCAGCCAGACTTAGAGTAGATTGGCCTTGTGTGAGGGGTCTGGAGACCCAGAAATGGGACCGAGTACAACCCCTGAGGCAGGGAGGGCTGGGAGCTGAGGGGAGAGGATGGCCATGCGGTGACTCCCAGAGGGGCAACACTCAGACCCCTGAAGCCCCTTGGGAGTGGAAAACAGCCTGGGCAGGAAATAGGGGGCTCATGTCCATTTAATCTCAAAGGACAGGGTCACTCCAGCCTATGGCCAGTTAAACAGAGGACAGCAAAGTCCAACCCAGTCCTCAAGGAACCTTTTAAGGGAGACAGATGAGGCCTAAGACAAGAGGATCACTCCTACCCCAGGAGTTCAAGGCCAGCCTGGGAAAAACAAGATCCTTATCTTAAAATATATATATATCACATAAGGAAGCATTTTACTGAGCTGTTCCTATGTGCCAGGTATTTGCACAACAGAACTTTGACCCTCACGGCACTATGGGGTGGAGAGTGTTAATCTTGTGTATCCACAAAGAAATCCAGGAATAGATGCTTGAATAAGGAGTCATAACAAGCCTTGTAAAAAGCAGATGCAGGAATCCTAGCTGGGTGTCGGAGGTCCAAGTCCACCTTGCTACTTAGCCTCCTGCAAGGTGTGATTTGGTGGGAGGAGTAGTTGTTGCTGTTGTTGTTGTTGTGTTGTCATTGTCTCAATCTAGCCCTATCTAGAGAAGAGGGACAGTGTCTGGTGACCAGCGAAGTGTATTTAAAAGTGAAGACAGTGCAAGAGCTGCTACCTGATGGCTCACATGCCAAGGTCTCCAGAAAAAGAAAGACCTACATCAAAGACGCTTTGTGCTTCTGTTGGGTTTTGTCGCTGCGGCCACTGGTGATAACATGTACAGTCCCCCACGGACTTGGGCATCAGGGAAGGAAGCCCTGACTCTCTTCCACTGCTGGGACCTCCTCATGTGGTCTGACTCTGAGTCATCACGTCGAGTCACCTGTCCTCCCCGTGGATGAGCTAATCACTGGCCTTTCAGGTGACCCCACCATGGAGCAGAGGCTGTTGGGATCTCAGAGAACTGGAGCCACTTGAAGGAGTGAGCAGCCTTCTCTGACATTTGGGGCACTGCATTCCCTCTTATGCTGAACTCTCTGTTCCATTCCACCTGGACTCCAGGGTAGGCCCCTGCTCTCTGCTGCCCCACTGACATGCACCTGCCCAGTGTTCCAATTCCCACGACCTGCTGGAGCACACACATGACTATGTGGAACTCTGCATTGGCTAGAACTTGCCTGCAAGAAGACATGGGCCATTCACCTGGGCAGCGCCTCTGGCATCTTAATTCAAACAGTACCCGACACTGGAGTTGGAGAGCAAAGAATGAGGATAACAGGACTTGGTCTTTGCTGTGCTTAGGGGTAAGATTCTGCCCATTACCATGGTGTCAACTTTGAGTGGGAATCCCACATACCACTCCCAGAAGACACCCCTTACACACCCACATGCCATCATCCTCATGGCTCTCAGCAACAATGTCACATGCACTGACGGCAAACATATCTAACGTTTAAATTTCTCACTTTTTAAATGTATTTATTTTCATTTATTTATTTATTTATTTTTGAGACAGAGTCTTCCTCTGTGGCCCAGGCTGGAATGAGATGGTGCAGTATTGGCTCACTGCAACCTCTGCTTCCCGGGCTCAAGCAATTCTCCTGCCTCAGCCGCCCAAATAACAGGGATTACAGGTGCCTGCCACCACGCCCAGCTAATTTTTGTATTTTTAGTAGAGACGAGGTTTCACTATGTTGGCCAGGCTGGTCTTGAACTCCTGACCTCAAATGATCCACCCACCTCGGCCTCCCAAAGTACTGGGATTACAGCCATGGGCCACCGTGCCTGGCCTAAATTTCTCACTTTTTTAACGTAAGTACATCCACTGGTCCTGTATTTTATGACATCTTGTGATCCTACCCACTCTGAACCATGTTCTGGACAGCAGAGGGGTGGCAGGTGCCACGCACTGTGACTCTAGTGTCGGGAATTTCTATCAAGCCCCAAAACTACGAGGAGAAGGGACTACAAGGGTACGGTTGCAGGAACGTGTGGGGTGCCTGGGCATTGCCTACCTTGTTCACAGTCTGTCTGCCCTGTCAGGGCCAACCAGCTGCCTGCACAATATGCTGCAGCCGCTGCCATTAAAATAAAAGGTATTTGTCTTCACACCGCCTTGAATCATTGCTCATAGTACATGTGCCACACTGGGAATCACTGGCCCACACTAAAGAGTGTATAATTCATCACTGGCACTCGCTTCTTTTACTAATTTTGCAACTTAATTTAAAAAAATTAACTTTCCTTGATATGATCCATCCTTTATATACCTAAGGAATAGGCATTACTACTTTAAATTAAATATAATTTTGAAACATGCCACCTGGATGCCACCATCGCTTATGTCCTTTAAACCATCTTCTCTTAGAAACAACGTGACATTTTAGCGGAACATAAGTGTCTTTTTTTTCCAACTGTAAATGAGCATTTTATGCCCTCCGAAAATCAAAACGATATTTTTACTGTTACGATTTTATTATGCTCCTTTATAGGGTAGTTTGCTTTTGTGAAGTTAAAGAACGCAGTGAAGTGGAAACTTGTAACAAATAGGGCTATATTGGAATTGGGCTGTGTGGTTTAAATTTTCCATTCATTTAATTGGGGAGAAAAGTGTGTGTTTGTTTGGATATCTAATCATTGGGAAAGGAGAGGTTCATCTGTCTGAGTTAATATCCCTTAACCAAGTTAAAAATTAGCATACGTCTCTTTAATTATACCTCGAAGTGACAGCATCATGCATCAGCCACTCACTCAGGCCTATTTTCCATGGTTCTCATCCACCTGATCCTGGAATAGGGACGGGAGGGAGTGTCCTGCCCACCTGCCCCCACCAACCCTCCCCACGCACACACTGCCCTGTTGCTGGAGGGACATCCCCGCCCCATCGCTGACTCGAAGCCCCCGTGGCCTTGTGTGACCAACCCCCTCAGTGTGCTTGACCTCTCTGACTTTCTGGTGGCCTAAGGAGGCACAGGTATCGCTCCCAAGTCAGACTCTGCCCCTGCCCCTGCTCTGCCTGGGTAGATCCCACTCCTGCTCCCCCTGTAGGCTTCTGCTAATCCCATGGGCTAGTTAAGACCCCTCTAGTCCACCCCATCCCCATCCTAACTCCCCACTCCTCATTCACTTCCACAGCCTCGCCTCTCTTCTAATTACACAATCAATGACAACTAGGTGGTGTACTTCATGAAAGCAGAGGCCTTTTCTTCATTATCTCTCCAATTCATGGTATATCCTTAGTGTTTGTGTGTTGCTTGGAGCGTAGCTGTGTTCAATAATTGTCTACTGAAGAATGAATGAATGAATAAATGAATAAACAGAAAATGGCAAATTTGTGAATGCTTGCGAGCTCTCCCCTGTGACATTACTGGGCCCATATCTGATCTCAGAAGCCGAGCCACATGGAAACTACTGTGGACCCGGTGAATGCACCCCCTGGAGGTTGAGGAGAGAGGGGATCTCTCTGGCTGTAGGAGTACATGTTAACTTCTAAGCACATCATCTGAAGGTTTCATTCATTCACTGCTTCTTCTTATTGCCAAAATCAAATGGTCTGTAGCTCAAATGTCCGACAATTGAGAAATGGTTGAGGAAATAGTAGAATTGCAATGCGCTAAGTTGCTTATAGAGCTTATAATAACATGAGAAATTACAGAGCTTATAATAACATGAGAAATTGCTTATGATATAATATTAACAAGAAACCAAATAGTCTGTGCTGTACAATGTTATATGAAGACTATGATGGCAAATGCATTTTTTAAAACTCACAGAATTCTAATATAATGCAAGAAGAAAACAGCAAGAAGGCTGATTGTTTCTGGGTGATGAGTTTAGGATGCTTGTTTCTTCTTTCTGCCTCTCTGTATTTACCAGATTTTCTACAGTGAGCATTTATTACTTTCATATTATGTAGAAAGAAATCATAATGCTTTTTCTTCCCAAAGAGAAGAGGATCTATAGTTGCCTCTACTCCCACAGCCAGCTTAGAATTGCCAGTTTTTGTTTTTCCAAGGATGGCCTCCTGGTGACATCTGTGTCCTGGAGGCTTTCTCATTCCTGGGGGGCATGGTAGGGGTGGATTTGCACCACAGAGGAGTCCAGCAAGCTCACGCAGACTGGCTGGAGGCCCCACACCTCACTATAGTCACTCCCTTTCTTTTCCTTTTTTTGAGACAGGTTGCCCCCAGGCTGGAGTGCAGTGACGTGATCATGGCTCACTGCAGCCTCGACCTCCTGGGCTTAATTGGTCCTCCCACCTCAACCTCCCAAGTAGCTGGGACCACAGGTGTGCACCACCACACCCAGCTAATTTTTTTAGTTTTTCTAGAGATGAGGTTTCACCATGTTGCCCATGCTGGTTTCAAACTCCTAAGCTCAAGCGATCCGCCCACCTTAGCCTCCCAAATTGCTGGGATTACAGGTGTGAGCCATCATGCCTGGCTAAGCCCTTTTCCAACATGCACATGTGCTTGAGAGTGGGGACTGAGTTTCCCCATCACCTGAGTCAGGGGCAGCACCAGCAACAACTAGTACCTACGTTTTCCTGTCAATTATTCAGGCCCTGGTGTGGCACTGCAGCCCACATTTCACTTCCAAAGTGTTTGGAAATCAATAACTAATTTATATAGAGTTCTCGTAGAAATAGGTGCCATTTTCCATCTCATTAAAATGCAACTTGAAATGAAGCCATGCCTGCCACTGGGATTCGACTCTGGTTGGCCTCTCTCACCCGTGGGAAAGAGTGTCCAACGGGAGAGGATGAAGAGGGTCTCCAGGCCGTAATCACAGGTGGGAAATGAAAGGCAATTGGGCAGAAAGTCCTACATGCTTGGCCCAATAGCAAAGCCCCTGAGGTCACAGCTGAGGGACCATTCTGAGTCCAGCATGGTGGCTCTCACTTGGGAATTTTTCAGTGTGCCTCGGTGTGAATTCATTTCAGGAATTAGAGTAACCAGTGATAATTGTGTGTGTGGGTATGTGTGTGTAGAAAGGATTTTTCAAGATCCTACTGGGGGTCCTCTGATAGCCAGAAACACCCAATGCTATGTGGTTCTTACTGTTCATGTGCCCCCTAATGCACCTGCTGGATTGGATGCCCAAGGAAACCAGCATATATTCATATACTTCCTGCAATGTTTCATTTTTAAAGAAAAATCTTTAAGGTTTTAATAGGTTTTATTTAACAGCATGTAAAACATTGGCGTCATGGGTGCAAGATCTCTCTTTAAATTGCTTATTCAAACATCAATCATTTGAGTTCACAAAGATAGGATAAAAAACTTATTAATATACCATCTAGTTAGAAAAGCACTGGACTGCATCTACCCCAAAACTCCCAGTGCACATTTTCTTTGATTTATTGATATTTCTGAAACCTAGCAACTAACTTGCTTTGACAAGGGGCCAGGTAATGTTCTCAACCTGATCCCAGCATCTCTCTCGCTAGGTCTCACCCGGCCAGTAACTCAGATCCACTGTCACCTCCTCCCATGCTCCAAATGGAACCAGGGGCTTTGTTCTCTGAACTTCTTTGTTCTCCATCTTCATCTTTAACCCTCTGACTCTCCTGAGGGGTGCTGCGTGGACCCTCCACCACATCACCCCTTCTGCTAACATTACACAGTGGGGCAAGGGGTCTCATCTCCAGGGGCCATCCTACTGCTAGTTTCTGGGAAAAGGACAGGAAGGAAAAAATCAATGTTCAGAAAAGAGATGGTGAGACCATCAAGTTGAAGTATACATTGAAGGAGGGAGAGGCTGTGAGGTTTTCCTGGAAAGGCAGCATGGAGTCACTCTTGAGAGTCCTTGAATGAACACCAAGGCATCTGTACTTCATTCTGCAGGTAACAGGGAGCCACTGATGGTTTCCCACCAGAACAGTGAGGTAATCAGAGCTTTAGTCTCAGAAGATCTTGCAATAAAGATCGGAACTGGAAGAAACCACCCCTTCTCTCCAGTTGGAAATCAAGTCACCTTATTTTAGATCCTCCTCGTTTCTTCTACTCTTTCTGTTTACGGAGACTTCTTTCTCCCCTGTGGCATGGCTTCTCTCTCCTAATGGGTCTCACCATTCTGCTGGCCTGCAGCTCCTTGCAGGCAGGGTTTGGCACTGAACATACTTCCCCCACAAGCACCTAGGGCAGCGGCTGGGGCCACTGGTGTTGCCTGTCTCTCTACCTTATTTCATAAAGGATTCAGGCTACACTGTTCGTGGTCAAGAAATTAGATGAACGCACAGACAAAGAACAAATGAAGGAACAAATGAAGTCTTGAGGGAACGGCAGCACTAACTGTCCCAGAGGCCTCTGCCTCTCCAGCAGCCCACAGGGGCCACCGCTGGACATGCCCTGGAACCTCTGGGTGAGAGAGAGAGGGGATTGTAGGCCCAAAGAGGAGGAGATTCCTGGACTGCTGGAACTGAGGGGCCCCTTTTAAAACAGAATGTGACGGCCGGGCACGGTGGCTCAGGCCTGTAATCCCAGCACTTAGGGAGGCCGAGGCGGGTGGATCACCCGAGGCCAGGAATTCGAGACCAACCTGGCCAACATGGTGAAACCCCATCTCTGTTAAAAATACAAAAAATTAGCGGGCATGGTGGCAGGCACCTGTAATCCCAGCTACTCAGTGGGCTGAGGCAGGAGAATCGCTTGAACCCAGGAGGCGAAGGTTGCAGTGAGCCAAGACCACGCCACTGCACTCTAGTCTGGGCAATAAGAGCTAGACGCCATCTCAAAAAACAAAACAAAAAAGAAAGAAAGAAAGAAAATAAATCAATAAATAAAACAGAATGTCCCCACTTGTCACTGGGCACCAAGTGAGTCTGTCCCACCCACCCTGGTGGCCTGTATTCTCACTGCGTCCCTCGACACCATGGTCATCCTCTCCACCTCTTCCCTTAAGAGCAGCTTATGCAAAGAACATTACAGCAGAAGGGTGGCACCATAGTCAGGTCAAACCTCCCTGGATCACACCTCCCAGGACCACATTCCCTTAGAAAAACAGCAGCAGTTTTTGCTTAGACTCAGCCAAAGTCCATGGAGGTCCACTGAGTGGATTCTTTTCCAGCTAAGCCTTTGAACACCAGTCTATCACACATCCAATACCAAGGCAGTGTTTATTCTGCTCCTTCAAACACCAGTCTATCCCACATCCAATACCGACATAGTGTTTTTTCTGCTCTTTTGAACACCAGTCTATCCCACGTCCAATACCGACATAGTATTTTTTCTGCTCTTTTGAACACCAGTCTATCCCACATCCAATACTGACATAGTGTTTTTGCTGCTCCTTCAAACACCAGTCTATCCCACACCCAATACCGAGGACAATGTTTTTTCTGCTCACGGTACTTATTCCAGGTAAACTGGACCCTCTGGGTGAAAGAGCATTTTTAGAAATTCCACCACCTCCATACAAATATTACTGAAGAAACTGGACTGAGAAGAAATACAATGTGTATTAGAAAGATAAGTAAGTAATGCGTCTCCAAGTTAAGTCTATTTTTACAAATAGCCTGTACCCAAGGCTCTTTATTTATGATACTGAAAAGCACACT
This sequence comes from Piliocolobus tephrosceles, assembly GCF_002776525.5. Lineage (NCBI taxonomy): Eukaryota > Metazoa > Chordata > Mammalia > Primates > Cercopithecidae > Piliocolobus > Piliocolobus tephrosceles. Next base: position 6,945,858 of record NC_045442.1, on the reverse strand, counting down.
GTTTGGAGAGCTGTAAAAACTTTAACTATAGCGTAAAGGATGGTAATATGTAGCATGATTTGCCTGCCATTACGTTATTTGTACTGTATAAATGCAAAATTTCAGAATCAGATGTTTTATGGGGAATCATTATAATTCTGAAAATGTGACTGAACTTTCCCCAAATATATCAAAAATGGAATCACCAAGTGTACATAATTGAAAAGAAAGTTTATGATGCAGTAGATGTCTACAAATATCAACAGAAATTTAAAAGAACTATGTCAAAATTTGTGTTTAGTATATTACGCTCAGAAAGCAGCTCTGCTGTATATGTCTGTTGTTTACGTGCTGGGTGGTACTGAGCCCATTTGCAGATGGATAAAATTGGTTGACAGGAAGGTCTATAGGGTTGGAGATGGACGGGGTCACCATGTACAGTCATGCAGGTTGTGCACTGAACAACTACAGGAGGCCCCTTTTTCATTGAGAATGATGTGGAAGGCACCTGCTGGAGCTGCGGAGTGAACCACCCACACAACTGTCAGGAGTGAGTTGTCACCTTGAGAGAGAAGTAGTCTGCCTGTGTCCCCCCAGAGAACACAGCTAAGAATGAAAACAAATTCCAAATCTTAGAAAGAATTGCCTACCCATCAGAAGCGTCTTCAGTTCATTCATTCTTTCTTTCACTTATTTCACTCACAAGTTGTGAATTTCCCCCACGGAACTCTCGCAGGGGCTGCCAGGAGATTCCTGCATCCAAGGAGTGAACACGGCTCCTCCGTCTGCTGCCACTCCGGGGTCTGGGATGTCGCCAGCAAGCCAGAAAGTGTTTCTTGTGCCTCATTGCTCCTGGGCACATCTTTCTTTGACTCCAAGGTTTGTGGGTTGGAACCCTTGCTGCCTCCTGATGAACAATCAGGAGAGTTATTTTTCCAGCCAGGTTTGGATTTACATTTGAGAAAAGGCTCCTCCACCTCTTCCCCTGCCATAAGTGATGGGTTCCCAACTCTAACTAGCAGAACATTAAATGGTTTCTTGAGAGCTGCCCGTGCTAATAACCTAGAACAACTCAATGAGATGTGCTCCTATTTTAGGCCCAGTAAAAACAATTCACTTCCAACAAATGATTTAGAACTGCCAAAAAAAAATCTCGAAAATAAAACAGAAATGAATAAGCAATGAATTGACACTTTTTGCTTTAAAAAGTGTCCAACTGGGCTAGGCTCTGGGGCTCCCAACCTTCATACAACAAAGAATATCTCTTTGGGAGTCCCCCAGTTTGGAGCTGGATTAATTTAGCATTCGGGATATCTTTGCTGATTCTTTCCTGCCTAACTAGTGTTTAATACCATCGCACACAGCAAATAATTGCAAGAACTTGAGTCTTTTCCAGAGAAAAGAAGCTCAGACAATGTAGACATTAGAAAACAAGACCTAAGAGAAAAGTTCGATGGAATTAAGATTATTTCACCCAGAGAAGAAAAAGACTGTGTGATGGTTCACTAATTCTGGCAAGTTTTTTAAAAGCTATTTTACATAGGATACTGACCATCTGGGTCTCCCTTTCCTGAGCACAGACAGAAAATGATTTTCAACTGCATCGAGAAGGATTTAGGTTGGAAAATAAGGAAGAATTTCCAGATGATTAAGGTTATTAAATGCTGATTGTGGAGAGAGGTTATAGCTTCACCTTTTTGGAAATAATTCAAGGGACAACTACTCGTCCATTCAGGCTGTTTTGGAAACAGTCTGAGCGGGAAGTAAGATAAGCGAAATTATCTCTTTGAAGTGCCTTCCAGCTCTATTTGTTGTGCTAAAAGTGCCTCTTGCAGGAGTTTACATAATTTCTAGACTTCCAAACATTCTTACTGTCTATCTTCTATGCACTCTTACCAGGGCCAGAAAGGAGGAGATAAAAAGATATAAACTTCCCAAGCAAAGATCTGGTTCTGGCCTTGCCTCTGTTGAAGGTGACTAATGGGGCCTGCAATATGTCATGGGCTGTCTAAGCCCCAGGCTCCTATCCAGAACTCACCATATGCACCAGCGGTGATTTTTATTCCTCCAGCCATCTTTTTTATTTTATTTCTATTTTTATTTTGAGACGGAGTCTCACTCTGTCGCCCAGGCTGGAGTGCAGTGGCACAATTTCAGCTCACTGCAAGCTCCGCCTCCCGGGTTCACGCCATTCTCCTGCCTCAGCCTCCCAAGTAGCTGGGACTACAGGCGCCCGCCAACATGCCTGGCTAACTTTTTTTGTATTTTTAGTAGAGATGGGGTTTCACCGTGTTAGCCAGGATGGTCTCGATCTCCTGACCTCATGATCCGCCCGCCTCAGCCTCCCAAAGTGCTGGGGTTACAGGCGTGAGCCACCGCACCTGGCCTCCTCTAGCCTTCTTTTCCCTTTTATCAGGATATGAAAACTGCTTCACTAATTACAGGGAAGGGTGCATGGCTCAGGTTGGACAAGTCATAACACCCTGTCCCTGTGTCTACCATGACTGGTCCAGAAGTGGGCATGTAACTCAAGGTGCCAAGAAGAGCTCTTTCCCCAGAGTGCTGTACCTGAAAGTGTTTGCTTTCTTTCTGGAGGCAGGTCAGCCAGGATGGGAGTCCATGGCTTCCTGAAGCCACAGCCCCATTATCTGGAGACAGTTGTGAGCCTATGAACCCAAGAACCTGTGATAGGCTGGAAGAATAAATGTGCAAAAAGAACTCTCAGGCCTTCAAGTCAACCCTCCAGCCAGCCCTCCCTTGTCAATCCTGCATATCCTTCAGTTTTATGAGTTGGTAGAATACTGTATTCCCTGTTTTTTTTTTTTCCTTAAGCTAATATGAGTTGGGTTTCTGTCATTTGCAACCAAAGGTCCTGATTAATATGGGATGGGAATGAAGTCCCAAGGATACAGGTGCTAGCAAGAACCAAGGCATAGGAATACAGAGCTAAGCTGTTCTGCATTAGAAAATGATGGCAATATCTACTTATCCCTCAGAAGAAGAGAAGAGAGAAAGGGGGCAGGAAAAGGAGGGAGAAGAGGAGGTTGGAAGATGGCAGGAGGCAGGGTACTGCCCCTCGTGAACCAGCAGAGGGGCCAAGAGGGCTCTGAAGATCGACAACACAGAATGTACAATTGTAGAATATGCTCGCTGTACACCATGCTTGTGACTATTCCCCAGGAGGACCTGTAATCTTGCAGAAAAGCTCTGCTCCATGGAACCAGCTTATAATCTCGGTAGTTGGAAGGTAGATGATGAATCAAGGAAAAGGGCCCAGGGTCACAGTTGGCCTCTCTGTAGGTAGAGATAAGGAAAAACCACAAGAGGCACAGAGTGTAGAACTTTGAGGCAGGACCCACCCCAAGCACTACAGAATTCAAAACCCCTCCCTTTGAGTCTTGCAAATGGCATGGCTTATCTACTCATGAGGAAGTCAGATTCAAAGGGAGGGGTTTTGATTTCCACAAGGCCTGGAATGGGTATCTGAGTTGTTGTTCGCTAGATGCCATGGAACCTGGAGATCTCAGGGGACAACTGGATTACAAAGGAGTAAGTCTCATCATCAGACAAGACATCAAAATGTGGGCCAGATCACCTCTTCGGGTGTTATGATTGAGTCTACTCTTAGAAAGGTCTGTGTAGGCAAGTAGACAACATGTTTTCCTTGATGAAATACTGCTGCAGAGTGAACCAGGATCTAGACGTGAGGATCCATTAACCGTGGTTAAGCCAGGCCTTTCCCATTTTGCATGGGGTGTTTTATAAACAGTGGATGTGCAACAACAGGGAAAGGCTTTCCCCAGGTCTCTCCGGGAGCTGATCAGGAGTCAGGGATCAAACAGGGATGGTGAACAGGACAGCGTCAGTAAAGCAGACACAGTCATTGCACTTAAGTTGTGGGATGGAAGGAAGTAGCTTCCAGAATGGAATTGATCTGGACTAGAAATACCCAGAGCACTGTTTCAAGGCAGAAGCTACCTTTTTAACATGCTAAGCTTATTCTGAAACTCCTTTACCGTTACATTTTAACAAAAAAGATTTAATGTGGGAGAAGCTAAACTTCCATTAAGTCTTCCAAACACTCCCGATTCATATTTACTAATAATGATGATTTCCAAAAGCTCATTTCTGCAATCAAGAGCAGGCGGCACAGCAGGCGAGATGCTGTGCACGGAGCAATCTCCGTGAATAATTGCCTGTCTGCATGGCTTCTTAAAGAGAAACAGCAAGCTTACCAGATGATGCTTGGGCTTGTTGTTTAACCTGAACTTAGAAAGCAGAAAACTAAGCTTGAGCAAAATGTTTTTAGACTTTCAAGTTTACATGAAACTTGGGAGCCTTAATAACCTCTAGAAAGGGGCTTAAATGGATCAATGGATGCCCTGAAACTTTGCATCAGACGTTTTTGCATATCTCTTCTATGTGCTTTTTTCTAGGAAGAGGATGCATAGGGGAAATATGACCCCCTAAACATTTAACAACCGCTAAATGAATGTTCTTTCACTAGCACTGTGCGACAGAACTTTCTGGAATGATGGAAACACTTTATATCTGCGTTGTTTAAAATGGTAGCCATCAGCTAAATGTGGCGATTGAGCTTATGAAAGTTGAGTTTATTGAGCTTATGACTAGTGCAACTGATGAATCAAATTTTTTATTTTATTCATTTTAACTAATTTACATTTTAAAAGGCAAAACTATAAAGAGTAATGAGTGGTTGCCAGGGGTTGGGATTTGGAAGAAGGCTGACTATATAGGAATGAGCGGATATTTTGGTGGGATGGAACTTTTTTGCATCTCTAGTATGATGCTGGGTACTTGACTTCATGCGTGTGTCAAAGTCAATGGAAATGTACACCAAGAGTGATTATTCTAATCTGCAAATTGAAAATTAAAATTTTTGTCAGACAGGGACTCACTGTGCTGTCTGTCTTGAATTTCTGGCCTCAGGTAATCCTCCCACCTCAGCCTCCCAAGTAGCTAGGATTACAGGCATGTGTCACCACACCTGGCTGAAAGCTAAATTTTAAAAGATTGAGTTGGCTACACGTGGTTAGTGGCTTCTGTATTGGATGTGCAGCTCAAGACCATTACTTTAAAAGACTTACATGTATATGTACCAGTAACCATTTAGCTGGACTTTCCTATTAGCTTCATTAGCTTACAAACTGTTTCCCAAACCATCACCTTAATCAAATGCATTCCTAACTCACTAATAAGTGCAACACACTAAGTGCAGGATGTTGACTCTGCCCATTCCCTGCATCCCTACTAAGTGCAGCACTCCTTGGTTACTGCGAAGTCAGGCACAGCAATCTCATGAGAAATCTAATGACAGCATCCCAAGTTTCAAATTCCAATCTTGGGACCAAGCCGCTGCCTTCATACTGTCCAGAGACTCCTCCAGGCAGCGGGGCAGGCAAGGTGACCTGAGTGTGCAAGGACGGTCCCTACTCAGAAGCAATCCCAAACTCACAGGCTCATGTTAACCCTTTCAAACACAAGTCCATGCCTTTTCCTTATGACCCTGTATTAGTTTCCTAGGGCTTCCCTAACAAAGTTCTGTGAACTGGGTGGCTTCAAACAACAAAAATTGATTCTCTCATGGTTCTGGAGGCCAGAAGTCTGAAAGCAAGAGGCCAGCAGGTTGGTTCCTTCTTGGGGACTCAGCGGGAGAATCTATTCTATACTGTCCTTCTAGCTGTGGTTGCTGGCGGTCCTTGGCATTCCTTGGCTTGTGGCTGCATCCCTTCTACTCTGCCTTTGTCTTCACATGGCCTTCTTCTCTCTGTGTCTCTCTGAGTCTCTGTCTCCAAGTTTCCCTCTTCTTATTAGGACACCAGTCACTGGGTCATTGGGTTAAGACAGGGGTCCCCAACCCCCAGGCCATGGACCAGTATCCATCTGTGGCCTGTTAGAAACCGGGCCCCACAGCAGGAGGTGAGTGGCGGGCAAGAGAGCAAAGCTTCATCTGTATTTACAGCTGCTCTCTATCACTCGAATTACCATCTGAGCTCTGCCTTCTGTCACATCAGCAGCAGCATTGGATTCTCATAGGTGTGCGAACCTTATTGTGAACTGCATATGCCAGGGTAAATCTAGGCCGCCCACTCCTTATGAGAATCTAATGCCTGATGACCTGTCACTGCCTCCCATCACCCCCTGATGGGACCATCTAGTTGCAGGAATACAAGCTCAGGGCTCTCACTGATTCTACATTATGATGAGTTGTTTAATTATTTCATTATATAGTATAATGTAATAATAATAGAAATACAGTGCATAATAAATGCAATGTGCTCCAATCATCCCAAACCATCCCCTTGACCCCCATTCCATGGAAAAATTACTTTCCAAAAAACTGGTCCCTGGTGCCAAAAAGCTGGAGACCACTGAGTTAGGTAGGGCCCATCCTAACACAGTATAACCGCATCTTAATGACATCTACAAAGGCCCTATTTCTAAAACAAGCTCATTTTGATGGATCATATTGATGGATACTTGAACCTATCCTTTTGGGGGCTGCAATTCAATCCACAAGAGACTCCAACCATCACTGGGGCAGAATTCTTTCCCCTAGAGTGGCGCAAACAAGACCAGGTATGGCTTCATGTCTGACCATCTTTCATCTCATTTGTGTATGTGTGTGAGTGTGAGTGTGTGTTTGTGTGTGTGTTTTCCTTTGCAGCATTGTTACCAGTGTGAGTGTCCTGTTCATGGCAACAGGAGTGGGATGTGGCCAGTGTTCACCTTCACTGAGCCCTTAAGGAGGCACAGGGGTGTGGTGTCCCTCATATCTGTGGCCCTTGAGTTTGTTGGCAGAGCACTGGGCACGTCGAAACATGTGACACGATGGAGGAAGAGAAACTGGATTTGATTCTTATTACAGGTTACATTAAAGGAGTAACTTTTGAGTCTTAATTTCCTCATTAGTCACGTGTAAATGTCCTGCCTCCTTCACAGGGTTGTTTTGCTCATTAAATAATCTACATACAGAGCGCTGAGTAGCTAATTGATCAATGTCACTTTCCAAATTCATCCTTTTCTATTTTCGTTTTTCCACACACATAGAAGCCTTTAATATAAAAAGAATTTCTATTTAATAAAGAAATGCAGACAAGTAAGAAGAGTAAATTAAAATATCTGCAATTCCCTAACCCAAAGATAATTATTATTTAAATTTGGGCATGTTTCCTTAGTCTTTTTAAATGCACATATTTACACACACTACTTCTGCAAAATTGGTTTCATTCTGTACATATTTGTTTTGTAGCCGTGTTCCCTTAACAAGATCGTACATTTTCATATTTAATTAAATGGTCTTCTAAAGCATGGTTTATATTGGCTGCAGTGTGGATGTAACAATTTCTTCGATGAGAACCCTCTTGTCTGCCGTTTTGCCTGTTTCCAGTTTTTCACAATTTTAAACAATATAGTAAGACACATTCTCACGGATACAACTTTGGGTATCTCCCTGACTATTCCTTTTGGAAAAGTTACAGGAAGTACAATTACTGAACTGCATTTTTGGTTTTTTTGTTCGTTTGTTTGAGACAGAGTCTCGCTCTGTCGCCCAGGCTGGAGTGCAGTGGCACAATCTTGGCTCATTGCAACCTCCACCTCCCGGATTCAAGCTATTCTCATGCCTCAGCCTCCCCGGAGAAGCTGGGCTTACAGACACCCGCCACCCCACCTGGCTAATGTTTGTATTTTTAGTAGAGACGGGGTTTCACTGTTGGCCGGGCTGGTCTCAAACTCCTGACCTCAGGTGGTCCACCCACCTCGGCCTCCCAAAGTGTTGGGATTGCAGGTGTAAGCCACCACGCCCAGCCTTAACTCCACTTTTGAACTGAGCCTTTTATAACTTGGCCTTCTCTCCTTCCCTCCTCTTCTTCATCTCCACTAATAACCTTCCCCATTGATTTCACAGAAGGCACCAAAGCAGTCAGAAGGGGACTTCCTTATCACCTTTGACCAACTAACCCCACAACCTACCTTCCTCTGGACCCAAACATTGTTCCGCCTACCGCCTTGCACCAGGGCAACCCCTCCACCTGGGTCCCAAGTCCCCACCTCTCTTGCCGACTCCAGGAGGCAGCTCCTCCAATTCTCCCCTTTCTCTCCTGCATCTTCAGTGTTTTTTCTCTTTGCTGGATCTAGATGGTCCCCAGCACCACGCAAACATGCCGATTTATCTCCCAGATTCCTTCCCTAGTGCTGCCACAGCAAATCGTCACACACCTAAATCATTTCAAACAGCATAAACAACATTCATTACCTTACAGTTCCGGAGGTCAGAGGTCCAAAATGGGTTTTACTGGGGTAAAATCAAGGCAGGGGCAGGGCTGCACGCCTCCTGGAGGCTCCAGGAAGAAGCTGTCTTCCAGCCAGCCGCTTGCACCTCCGCAGGCTGCCCACATTGCCATCACCTCTACATAGCCCCTGGCTCGTGGCCACATCTCAAAGCCAACAGTGGATCACTTTCTAGTCTCTTTCCAACTCTGACTTACCTGCCTCTCTTGTAAAGGTTCTTGTAATTACCTTGGGCTCACCTGGATAATCCAGGAAACATCTCCATCACAAGGTCCTGAACTTCAGCACATGTGCAATGACCCTTTTTGCCATGTAAGCTAAAAGACAGGCCCTGGGGATTTGGATGTGAACATTTGTGGAGGGCCATTATCCTGCCGATCAATCTGGCTTCTTTTCTCTCTGTGCCCTCTCTGGTGATAGACTTTATCCCACGAGAGTCCTGCACTTTCTGAGGTCACCAGTGATCTCCATGGTGCCACATTCAACAGGCAAGTCTTGGAACAGCTGTTGCCCAACATCTGCTACACTGGGTCAGCTGGTCACTGTCTTCTTCAGGAAACTCTTCAGCGTTGGGGAGGCCAGAATTCCCTGGCTTCCCCTTTACTCGCTGGCTGCTCCTTCTCCGTCTCTCTTACTCAACCCTCCCCTCCCTCTTGACCATTAAACAAATACCCTAGGACATACTTCTTCATCTGCATGTCTCCCTGGATGACCTCATCTGGTTCTAAGACATCACACATTTATTGAACACATCCAAACCCATATTTCCAGTCTCGACCTCTCCTCTGGGCTTCCAGATTCATTCGCACAATTGCCCATTTGACATGTTCTCTTGGATTCTACTAGGCCTCTCCGATTTGATACATCCAATGCTGAATCCAAGGTTTTTCTACCCCACCTGCTCAGCATGCTATGCTATTCATACCTCAGTAAAGGGCTCAGCACACCCAGATGCTCAGGCAAAAAGCATGAATTCATCTTGACTCTGCTCTCTCTAAACTAAGCTGCATTAGCAAGTCCTGAAAGTGCATCCCTACACTGACCTCTTCCACCGCTGTGGTTCTCCTCCCACTGTCCCCTCTTTCCTAGGCTACTGCAGGTACTTCCAGGTTACCTGGATTATTGGTCTCTCTGCTTCAATCCTGCTCCACAGTCTGTTTTCCGTGCAGAAAGCAGAATAATCTTTAACTTTTAAAATCAGACCATGTCATTCCTGTGCTCAAAACCCTCCAACGGGAGCATGTGCGAGATAGGGACAGTGGCTTGTGGATTTCAGGCAGGGATTAAAGGACTTTCCGGATGAACAATGAATGCATAGAAGATTCAGTGCAGTGTTAGTCCAGGTGGGGCACTGGAAGTCTTGCAGGAAGTAAGCTGGAAACTAGGTGGTGCCAGTCCGAGACTAAAGACTTAGGCCGGGTGCGGTGGCTCAAGCCTGTAATCCCAGCACTTTGGGAGGCTGAGATGGGACGGGCGGATCAAGAGGTCAGGAGATCGAGACCATCCTGGCTAACATGGTGAAACCTCATCTCTACTAAAAAATACAAAAAACTAGCCGGGCAAGGTGGCAGGTGCCTATAGTCCCAGCTACTGCGGAGGCTGAGGCAGGAGAATGGTGTAAACCCGGGAGGCGGAGCTTGCAGTGAGCTGAGATCTGGCCACTGCACTCCAGCCCGGGCGACAGAGCGAGACTCCGTCTCAAAAAAAAAAAAAAAAAAAAAAAAAAAGACTTAGGAGAATCCCAGAAATGGGGCCAGACAGTGACTCAGAGCCCTGGCTGGGCATCAGAAACAGCCCAAGATGGTTTTGACAGTACTGTAGGCCTGGGACCGCCCCAGATTCTTTAAGTCAGAATCTATCTCTGGGTATCAGTACATTTTAAATCTCTCAAAGCTAAGCATGATGGTGCACACCTGTAGCCCCAGATACTCATGAGGCTGAGGCAGGAGGATCGCTTGAGCCCAGCAGTTCAAGGCTGCTATGTGCTATGACCCTGCCTGTGACTAGCCACTGCACTCCAGCATGGATAACACAGTGAGACCCTGCCTCAATAAACAAAGCTAAAATCAACTCTTCACGTGATTCTATAATGAAAACGGAGAATATGGGAGGACGTGGATGAGGAGAGTAGAAGGAAAAGATGGAGATGGCTGGATGTGAAAAGTTGAAGCAACTGAGAGGCCTTGGTGTCAGAAGTCATTTATGTGGGCACTGAGGTCTTTATGATGCTGCAGGGCAGAGAAATCCAGTTCTAATTACAGACTCCTTCTTGAACTGATCTCCTAGGCATTTTGTAGAGATAAGGAGGGCATGTTGTGGTGATAGCTGGGAGTGTGGTCTTACCAGGGGTACATGGGCCTCTTAGGGTCGCCCTCAAATTCTTCTGTGGGCAATGCAGCAGCCCAGCAGTGGGGTGACCTAAATTGGATCACTCTGAGCTCTGGAGCCTTTTTTATGTCTGTGTTAGACAGAATAATGTCCCCTCTCCACCCAATGATGTCCACATCTAAACCGCACATATGGTGACTATATTACGTGGCAAGGGGGAATTGAAGTTGTAAATTACATGAAGATTGCTCAGATAGTTTGGATGTGTGTCCCTTACAAATCGCGTTAAAATGTGATCCCCAATGTCGAAGATGGGCCTAGTGGAAGCTGTTTGGGTCATGGGGACAGATCCCTCATAAATGGCTTGGTGCTATCCTTGCAGTAATTAGTGAATTCTTGCTCTATGAGTTCACACAAGAGCTGGTTGTTTGAAAGAGCATCACGGCACTCCTCCCTCCCACTCTTGCTCCTCTCCTCAGCATGTGACACGCCTGCTCCTCCACCTTCCATCATGACTGGAAGCTTCCTGAGGCCCTCATGAGAAGTAGAGGCAAGCACCATGCTTCTTGTACAGGCTACAGAACTGTGAGCCAGATAAACCTCTTTTCTTTATAAATGACCCAGCCTCAGGTATGTATTTATAGCAACACAAAATGGACTAATACAGTTGCTAATCAGCTGACTTAAAAACTAGGGAGATTATCCTAGATTCTCCAGTGGGGCACCAAGGTAATCACAAATGCACTGGGTTAAATAGTGTCCCCCCAGAATGCATGCCCACTGGAGCCTCAGAATGTGACCCTATGTGGAAATAGGGTAATTGCCAATGTAATTAGTTAAATTAAGATAAGGTAATGTGCATTAGGGTGGGCCCTAATCCAACGACTGCTGTCTTTATCAGAAGAGGAAACAGGAGACACAGACACGTATAGGGAGAACATCATGCAACAACACAGCCGAGATTCAATTTATGCTGCTACAAGCCAAGGGCCACCAAGGATTGCTGGAGGCCACCAGAAGCTAGGAAAAGGCCACCCAAACCTCTGGTAGGACCACTCCTGCTGACACCCAGATTTCAGGATTCCATCCTCTAGAGCTATGAGAGAATCAACTTGTTTTAAGCCACTTAGTTTGTGGTACTTTTTTTTTTTTGAGACAAGAGTCTTGCTCTTGTCACCCAGGCTGGAGTGCAGTGGTACGATCTCGGCTCACTGCAACCTCCGCCTCCCAGGTTCAAGTGATTCTCCTGCCTCAGCCTCCTGAATAACTGGGATTACAGGCAACACCACCACACCTGGCTAATTTTTGTATTTTTAGTAGAGACAGGGTTTCACCATGTTGGCCAGGCTGGTCTTGAACTCCTGACCTCAAGTGATCCACCTGCCTCGGCCTCCCAAAGTGCTGGGATTACAGGTGTGAGCCACCATGCCTGGCCAGTTTGTGGTACTTTATTAATATGGCTGCCCTTGGAAACTACAGGGTCCTTACGTGTGGAAGAGGGAGCAGAAACGTCATGGGCATGATGTGGTATGACAAAGATCCCGCTGAGTGCTGCTAGCTTTGGAAATGGAGGGAGGGCCCAAGAGTCAAGAAATGCAAGGAGCTTCTAGAAACAGAAATCTGGAAAAGGGAAGAAGGCAGATTGTCTCTGGAACTTACGGAAGATTTGCAATCTTGCCAACGCCTCGATTTTGGTCTACTGAGACCCATTTTGGACTTCTGTCTTACAAAACTGTCAGATAACACATTTGTGTTGTTTTAAGCCACTAATTTTGTAGTAGTTTGTAATAACAGTAGTGGAAAACTAATGTAATATCAAAAAGAAAATTTACCTTGTTCTATCAATTTTTGGTTTAACTTGGCTATTTATTTAATATACAATAATTTTTTTTGGAAAGCCAACTCTCTTAAATTTTCTTTTATGTTTTTTTCCTTTCCTATTATGCTTAGAGCTCCTCACCATGGAGCTGAGATAAATGTTGTGTTTTCTTTGTTTTTGCTGATTTCTTTTTTTTTTTTTTTTTTTTTTTTGAGATGGAGTCTCACTCTGTCACCAGGCTGGAGTGCAATGGTGCGATCTCAACTCACCGCAACCTCCACCTCCCAGGTTCAAGCAATTCTCCTGCCTCAGCCTCCCGAGTAGCTGGGCTGCAAGTGCGTGCCACCACGCTAGACTAATTTTTTGTATTTTTAGTAGAGACGGTTTCACCGTGTCAGCCAGGATGGTCTCGACCTCCTGACCTCGTGATCCACCCACCTTGGCCCTGATTTCAGTTTTTACATTTAATTTTATAATTCAGTAGCCCTTAACATTAACTTCCTGTTGCAGATACTTTGGGAATCTGATGAAATCCGCAGATGCCCCACCTATAGAACACAGATACATACATGTATAATCTGTCTCCTAATATTTGTGGGGGGAGGAGGATGTTAAATCGTAAGCAGATCTCAATCAGAGTGGGAAGAAATGTTCTATCTGGGTGAGAAGAGGTGATTTCAGTCAGCTGGCATGGGGCTGGGACATTTGACAGGAACCTTGAAGGACGGAAGGACTCTGGTGGCCACAGGTGGGAAGGAGCTCCCCAAGAAGAGAAAGGGATGAGCCAAGGCAGGAAGGGTATGTATGTCCCACCCACTGTGACTGGGCCAGGGTACCCGAAGGCAGGCTACAGAGGCAAAGGGGGTCTCATGCACCTGCTTCTGATCTGACCTTGGTCCAGCCCAACACATGGATAACCAAGAAGATATTAATCTGCAAAATAGCCTACAGAGATGCTAGGCCCTAAGGAAGATCAGGAACCCTGGAGGAAAGAGCTCAGGAAGAGAAGCACTGAGCGCTGATATTGGAGAGGTGGAGAAAATGATCTGATATGATAAAGTGTTAAAGGAACAGTAACACCTTGCCCAGAATGCTTTCTTCCATAAGTTCCATACAGATACATACAGTGACCTGCAGGGGAAAGAAATAGGAAGATATTATTTCTAACAATGCTTTTTTAAAGATAATGATTCAGACGAAGGCACAGAGAGAGGTTAAGCAATTTGTCTAAGGCCAACGATTTGTAGAATTATATTCCCACAGTAACGGGGGAGAATAGCAGCATATTTAACACCAGCATTGATAGAATTTATAAGTGCATGAACTTTGGGGAAGCTTTAAGGATTCTTAAAAGTGATTCACATCATTCACATGACAAATAAAAACACAGAGATTCAGGAAGTGTAAGTAACCCATCTAAGACCACAAAGCTATTAGAACCAGACTCAGTCCCAATTCTCAGGAATTCTTAGCATTGCAAAGGGCATGTTACCCTAAGCAGTTATGGCAAAGTTTTGCCAATGACATAGTAGAATTTGGTGCTGAATCCTGCTTTGGGTTCAGACCAGCTTTATAAGCAGCCCCACAGAACTATGCTTGACTGGGTCCCTCTGACTGGTGAGCAAATAATTTCCTTTGGTGTGCTTCCTTGAGATTCAGGAAAATTTTAATGTGGTCCACTCCTGGGCAATATGGCATCTAATTACCACCTTCACATAAAGACGTCTTGTGGCTTGGGGCCCTCTCTATGGCACACAGACCTGTTGTGGTCCCAGCTCAATCTGCGGTCCAGCCTCATCTCCCTTCACTCCGAACCACACGCCTGAGCCCCAGCGACATAGAACTCCCATGCCATGCCCATGCCCACCAAGTCAGCATGACCCAGGGCCTTTGCACATGCTGTGTGTGTGTTCCCTGGTCCCTGCTTTCCCCTGCCCTGCCAGTGAAATCCTACCTCTTCAAGATTCATCATTCAAAAACCCATCTTCTACACCCATGTTCATAGCAGCATATTCATAAGAGGTGGAGACAACTCAAGTGTCCGTCAACGGATAAATGAGGACGTACAATGTGGTCTACCCATGCAACGGAATATTATTCAGCTGTAGAAAGGAAGGAAATGCTGAGGGTGGCTACAACACAGATGAACCCTGAAGACATGATGCTAAGTGAAATAAGCCAGTCCCAACAGGACAAATCCTGTGTGATTCCACTGATAGGAAATCCCCAGAGGAGTCAAATTCATAAAGGCAGAAAGCAGAATGATGGCTGCCAGGGGCTGTGGGGAGGGAAAATGTTGTTTAATGGGTATAGAATTGCAGTTTTGCAAGATGAAAAAGTTCTGGAGATAGACTGCATCGTAATGCGAATGTACTCAATGGTACTGGGATGTGCACTTCAAATGGTACATTTTGGTGTACTTTACCACCACTTTTTCAAAACTATTTTTATTTTATTTTATTTATTTAGTTTTTATTTTATTTTATTTGAGACAGAGTCTCGCTTTGTCGCCCAGGCTGGAGTGCAGCGGCACGATCTCGGCTCACTGCAAGCTCCGCCTCCCGGGTTCACGCCATTCTCCTGCCTCAGTCTCCTGAGTAGCTGGGACTACAGGCACCCACCACCACGCCTGGCTAATTTTGTGTATTTTTAGTAGAGAAGGGGTTTCACCGTGTTAGCTAGGATGGTCTCGATCTCCTAAACTTGTGATCCGCCTGCCTTGGCCTCCCAAAGTGCTGGGATTACAGGTGTGAGCCACCGCGCCCAGCCTTTAAAAACTATTTTTAAAAACCCTATCCTTTATAAAGGCTTTCTTGAGTCCCCACAAGGAGTAAGCTACATCCCACTTTGGTGTCTGACCACAGTCCTCTGGGCACACTGACCATGGACACCAAGTAACTACTTACTGAGGTGCTTCCTTCTTCTGTAAGCGGCAGGCCTCTTAAGGGAGCATGGCCTGACACCGACTAGTCTGTATAGCCGCACACTGTGGCATGGCTCCTGGTTTATGGCTAGGGCTCCACACATCTTTGCTTACCAATGAGGACTCTAAGTAGGACGTTACCATGAGGCATCCAGCCTTCCCCAGCTCTTTGATAGAATCACAGATCCATGAAGATACCACCTGATGCCTTGACAACTGACAGGTCATTTATAAAGAATTGGCTTTGATAGATTAAACACTTTCTCCTTGAAAAATGGAGATAAATACGAAAACATTGCACATCCTGAAGCAACCGCATGATTTACAGGGACATTAATGAGAGCGGCGCCCTGCCCAGCTCAACTTTGCATTGTCGGCATCTAATTCCCCTCCATAGCCTTCCTCCCCTTATCGGGATCTGCAACCCAGGAGCCTATAAATATCGTGGTAGCATATGACGGGGGGTGTCAGAGATGTCAGCTGTGGGGATAAAAGTGTCTGTCTAAGAGGCTTGAGGATGCATCACAGTGAAGGATGGACTGGAGACAGGAGGGCGAGTGGTAATTACAGGGCTGGGGTTTGGGATACAGGAGCAGAGGCAGCCTTGGAGGGCAGGAGGAAGGAAAAGGCTGAAGAGTTGCTGAGGCCAGGCCTCGTCCCTGGGCCTTCCTCCTCCTCCAGAATATCTGGCAGCTGTTTGCTGTTCTCAGTGCTTGTGCGTTGGGCCAGGTATCTAGGATGTCATTGACTCTCAACCCCAGTCTTAGCACATGTTCATAGTCCCCTAACCCTATGCCACATCCCTCCCACTCCCATGGTCAACTATCTGGCCTCAGCTTGGGATATGAAGAGGGGCAAGTACTCCAAAGAGGGGTGAGTAGTAACCCAGAAGTGTGTGTGGAGGGGGCTAATCAGTGGAAAGTGGGTGAAGGGTTTGGAGTCCAATGTCAATGAGAATCTCAGAAGCAAGGTTTCACAAAAAGTCTGGCAGGATTCATAGGGAATCTTTCGGGGGAATGAGACTTAACAAAGGTCCAGGGCTGGGCACAGTGGCTCACACCTGTAATCCCAGCACTTTGGGAGGCCAAGATGACAGGATCACTTGAGGCCAGGAGTTTGAGACCAACCTGGGCAGCATAGCAAGACCTCATCTCTACAAAAAATGGAAAACATAGCTGGGCATGGTGGTGTGCACCTGTAGCCCCAACCACTCAGAAGGCTAAGACAGGAGGATCATTTGAGCCCATGAGGTTGAGGCTGCAATGAGCCATATGTCATATTGGTGCCACTGCACCCCAGCCTGGATGACAGAGTAACAACAGTAACTCGTGTTGATTAAACACTTATTCATTGTCAAGCACTGTACTAAGCACTTTTAAATGGACTCTCTCGTTTATTCCTCCAGTGACTCTACACAGTATATTCCATGATCTCCGCTTTCCTATTAAGGACATTAACGCATGGAGAGGTCAGGTGACCTGCTCAAGGACCTGTGTGATGTCAAGATAAGGATAAATGTGGAAAGGCTGCATGGCCACCATCATAAACCAAGATAAAGAGCCTCAACCCTGTGCCAAGTCATCGTGAAAACATGCTAGTGGTCACCAGACACGGGCCAGCGATTGTAGTCATCACCAGGAGGCAGACGGCCAAAAGCCAGAACTAAAATGTCATCTAGGTATCGAGCACTCACGATACCTTGGTAAAGGGGGCAGGGGAGGAAGTGGGAGCAAGGTAGGTTGGCTGCTTTGGTCCCTGCCCTAAGACGACAGCTTCCGGCACTGAGGCTGAGCACACTGCATGCAGGATGCCAAGGGACACTGAGCAGCTGCTGCTGCCAGGGAAGGTTGACTCCTACCCCAGGTCCATTCCCACACACTCCAGAAAAATGTGGGCCACACAGAGACAGTGTCCTGACCTGGTAGCTCAGATATCCATGCCCTTTTAGAAAGGGAGAAGACAGTACCTTGGCAGGAATCCTCTACCTGCCTCTTCTCCAGGATCTGTGATGAAATCCACCTGAAATTTAGAGGCTTAATTTTTAATGATCGCTCATTAAACTTGCAATGAAAAAAGATCAAGTGCATTGTAAAGTAGATACTGGGGAAAATATACTCACTTTGATTATTTTCACCCTGGAGATATGCCATGTGGGTGAAGCCCACACTGCATTCAGCACTCAGCAGATTTTCCGTAGGGCCTGCTTCAGGTCAGGCACTGTGCTTGGCACTGGGGTGGCTTTCATGTCAAAGAAGACGTGGGCTTGGTGCTCAGTTTCAGGAGGGAGGCAAACAGGTCAATCAGTCTGCAGTAAGACTGCCGGAAGCCCCATGGGAGGAATGCAGCTGGGGCTCTGCAGGAGCACAGCCCAGCACTGCTGTCTGGCTTAGGTGTACCCAGAAGCCAATCCTAAGACTGGAATTAGGTTGGGCGCGGTGGCTCATGCCTGTAATCCCAGCACATTGGGAGGCCAAGGCAGGTGGATCACCTGACGTCAGAAGTTTGAGACTAGCCTGGCCAACATGGTGAAGCCCCTTCTCTACCAAAAATACAAAAATTAGCCAGGTGTGGTAGCACATGCCTGTAATCTCAGCTATTCAGAATGCTGAGGCACAAGAATCACTTGAAGAGGTGGAGGTTGCAGTGAGCTGAGATTGCGTCACTGCACGCTAGCCTGGGCAACAGAGCGAGACTCCGTCTCAAAAAAAAAAAAAAAAAAAAAAAAAGACTGGAATTGACATACAAGAAGCTACCCAGGAGGCTCCAGGTATGCTGCGGGAGAGTGAAGAAATGAGACAAGGAAGGGCACGTTATCAGCCAGCTCCCCCATGAGATGGAGTGTCGTCCTGCTGGGAACTCCAGGAGCCAGCGTAGAATACCTACCTCTGAGTTATCCACTGGAGAACTAGGGAGCTGGGGTGTTTATGTGCCAGCTCTCACCAGTTGCCACATGAACCTGCTCCCAAAGACCTTTAATTCCCTGGTACTTCTGACCTGCTGCGCAGGTGGCAAGCAGAACCCCTCAGGCCAACAAAAGCTCATGCAGGCCCTGTGCGGCGGCCGGGGAGCACTGGAGTGCTAAACATGGGTGGGTTCGCGAGGCCCTCATGGGGTCTGGCCAAGGGCCACACACCTCCCAGTATTTATTTTTAAGGGGTTCATCTTGCCTCTCAAACAAGACAATAAACCTGCCCAAGGACAAAGGCCAGTCGTATGCCTCTCAGCATCCAGCCACACAGCATGGCCACGTGCTTGACCAATACCCTATGCCAAGATCAGGAGGTTTACAAGGATAACAATTTCCCCAACAGTTCTCATGGTGTGAGTTCAACTCAGTTTTAAGAGAAGGAAACAGACTCAGAATCAAGCCTGCTGCATGTGAGCTGTTGGTGTTATGCGCAGCACATCCACAGGGCAATTCTATTCATGTGGACTTCTACGTGGATAGAGCCCTCTAGGGTTGTGCAGTGCGCGGCCTGTGCAACCATACACAGGGGCCCTATGTGAGAAAGGTTATGCCACTTGCCAAACATCCCATTACTAAGAAGGGCAGAGTGGAATCCTCACCTGTCTGCTCCAAAGCCTGACTCCTCGTCCTCAGCCTCTTTGCAACCACAGCCTGGGGAAAGCACTTCATAAATGCTTAAAGACAGCACAATGCTCCTAATAAAACCATCTTAACTCTTCAGTCCCTGGATGCCACTGAGTCATTTAGCTTCATGGCTTAAAGGAGCTGCTCATAAAGCCAAGAAGAAACCAGACACAGCCAGGGGGAGGCATGAGTCATGCCAGGCAGAGGGAAAGAAACAAGCAAGACTCAGAGATGGGGAAGTGGGCCCGAGAAAAATGCAGAGCTCTTTAGAAGACAACAAAAAAGCCAAAGCCATTGGAAGGCAAATGGATACAGAGAGAATGAGGGAGGCTTAGAAAAACAAACCCCACAGTATCGCAAGGAACTCGGGGCCCCATGAATGGGAGGGATTCTTTTTGGACTCTGGCTCCCTGTAAATAAACCTCCCTTGAGACCATCGCTGGGGAGGAGGTCCTGGTCAGAGGTGTGCAGGGTGATCCTGGGGACCTGGCCCCAATTCCACATTAATGTCTCTCTGGCAGGAACTTGAAGCAGAATCTAGCCCGATTCCGATGGAGGATCTGAGGCGCTTGGCCGCCGGGTAGGTGCCTAGTGAGTGCCGTTGGTCAAACAGGAACACCGTTGCCAAGAACAGAGGCTTGTCTGAGCCCAAACCAACACCCCCTCCTGCTCCCCCGGGGAATTCTCCCACTCTTGCTTCTAGGGACCCCACTATGGGGATTCCTCCCAATTCAGTGAAGGCCCCTGAGACTCTGCACCCCACCCCTCCGCTTATCTCAAGAGCTGCACTCCCCTTCTCTTTCCTACTTTATCAAGTTCTTCTCCATCAGCACGCAGGCATTGCACTTGCAATTCATTCCTATGCTCTGTCTCCATCTCTGGCCTCCTCCAGACAAGCTCGGAGCCCCAGGACCCCAGCGAAGTCATTCTTATCAAGGCCACACTTGAGCTCCACGTGGCCAAGTCAGTGGTCCCTGCTGTGTGCTTGCCTTACCTTCTTAGCCCCCTTCCCCATGGTGATCCACTCCTCCCTGCTGAAACACTTCTCCCCTGGCTTCTAGGACCGTATACCCTTTCCGGGGCTCCCTCCTGGTCCTTTGAGTGTGCCTCCTCAGCTCCCTGGGCTGGCTCCCCCGGTCCCTTTTTCTGACTCTAATTGATGGCGCATGTGAGCTCTGCTTGTGGCCACCTTCTTTTCCTCTCCACACATTTCTCCCAGATAATCTCATCCTGTCTCCAGGCTCCAAATGCCATTGACTGAACTCTGTCATCCCTCTCTCCTGCCTCCATCTCCTCCCGGAATTCCAGACTCCTTGATCCAACTGCCCATTGACCTGGCCTAAGAATGATCTCAGACTGAACAGGGTCACACAGAATTTTTTATTTCCCTCCCTTGCCCACAGTCTGTGCCTTCCTTCATCTTGGTGACCTCCACTACCAACCACCAGCTTCTTTTTTTTTGTTTGTTTTTGTTTTTTGAGACGGAGTCTCGCTTTGTCGCCCAGGCTAGAGTGCAGTGGCACCATCTCAGCTCACTGCAAGCTCCGCCTCCTGGGTTCATGCCATTCTCCTGCCTCAGCCTCCTGAGTAGCTGGGACTACAGGCGCCCGCCACCTCGCCCGGCTAATTTTTTGTATTTTTAGTAGAGACAGGGTTTCACCGTGTTAGCCAGGATGGTCTCGATCTCCTGACCTCGTGATCTGCCCGCCTTGGCCTCCCAAAGTGCTGGGATTACAGGCGTGAGCCACCGCGCCCGGCAGCCAACCACCAGCTTCTTAAACCGAGCATCTTAGAGGCCTCATGGAATTCCCTGTTTTGCCTGCTTCCCCACTTGCAGCTCGTTACTGAGTCCTGTTATGTCCCTGGCCTACCACTGTGGGCAAAGCTATCCTACTCTCTGGAGATCTCCAGCCTAATGGGTTCCTATGTCGACTCCTAGTCCTCTTCAGTGTACTCTTGATAGAGAAATTGGAGTCTTTTTTAAAAAAACATCAAATATGTTACCCTTAGCCTAAAACGCAAGGCTTGCCACTACATTTAGAATACAACCCATCCCTTTAGATCCCCTATATCTGTCTACCCCTCAGCTCCGATCTGCCCCCCTCTGCCCTTGTTCATGTCTCTCCAGCCATCAGCTGTTTTTATCCCTTCAATACACCGACTTTATTCCTCTCGGTGGGTCTTGGCTCTCCCCAGGACCTGTCCTCAAAATTTACGCCTGCCATCTTATTTTAAATTTCCTCTTCCCAACCTACACTCTCTCTTATCTCCCCTTATTTGAATTCTCTGCAGAACCCTTAATGCTCTTTCCTTTGCTTTCTCGCCCGTTGCTTGTTTATTATCTTTGCTTGGAGCAGCGACTGTAGTAGTCACTGAGAAGCATTTCAGTGAATTAAGAATGAATGAATGTTTGAATTGACCCAAACAATGGGCCTTCAAGCATCTTTCAGAAATGGGTATCCCCAAGAGTCTTCTGAGAAGTAAATCACCCACAAGGACAATGAGATGACGATTCTTCTATCCTCAAAGACAAATGAGAAAATGAAAGTCATGTCCAGAAGTCCAGTCAACAGGCAGCTCCTGCTACTTCTCTCTACACCAATCTCATCATTTCCATGAGAACATTTTACACCAGTGGCACCAGCAATGACAGATAAAAATGGTCCCAATTTACAATCCTCAGACTCAAACTTCAAAGAAATGTTTATTTCCATCTTGACCCTTGACTCTCATCGCTGGTCACTAAACGCCATGCAATGAGCAACAGTTTGGCAGTCGTGCCACACCTGTCAGCTGCCTAGGTCTTCCTTCACCCGGAATTTGAATTTTGATCAGTCACTTTGCTATAATTATGTGTCAGGATTATATTTTCATAAGACAATCAATTTGAAGTCAAAAATATAGGTCCTAATGTAGACAGTTTTTAAAAACATACCAACACCATAAGGGTTTGTGAACCTCTATCAGATAATAATCAGAAGTCAGGGTGGCCCAGAGCTGTGCAAAGTCAAAACTTGGTGCTGTTGTTGTTCAAATGGGTAAACTCTATGTGTGTGTAAAGAGCACAGTCTAATAAGGAAAGGACTGGGCTAATGAAAGGGGAATATGCAAGGCTTTCTCTGCTAGAGATAGGTTTTGCCTTTTGGTGTCAACTGATGCTCTCAGACCCCATGTAACCTACAGCTATAGCCTACGGACTTTCTCCCTAAAATTCTGACTTTAAAACTGTAATGCATCTTACAGTATGTGTTGGCTTAACGCCTGATGAAGATAGCATGATTCATGTTATGCTAAATATTAATAACCAGCTTCTCCCCATCATTGTACTTTACATGAGGAGTTTGTGACTTAAGGATGAGCATTTCATTGCAGCCACAAGCCCATTGCTTTATGTGGGAAATCTCTCCTGAGGGTAGGGCCACCCCTGAATGGCTGAAAGTTCAGGTGATTTACTGTGCCAACAACAAGAGTCCTGTTTAGAAGGCTCTTAGGCTGGGGGCGGTGGCTCACACCTGTAATCCCAGCACTTTGGGAGCCCAAGGGGGGCGGATCAGTTAATGTCAGGAGTTCAGGATCAGCCTGGCCAACATGGTGAAACGCCATCTCTACCAAAAATACAAAAATTAGCCAGACATGGTGTTGCGTGCTACTCAGGAGGCTGAGTAAATAAAACGAGAATTGCTTGAAACCGGGAGGGTGGAGGTTGCAGTGAGCTGAGATCATGCCACTGTACTCCAGCCTGGGTGACAGGGTGGGACTCTGCTTAAAAGAAAAAAAAGGCTCTTAGCTCTTTTGTGTTGTGCTTTATCTTATCTCCCATCTGGTCTGGCATCTCCCATCCTTCCTTGCTGCCCCATGAAGCCCTCGTTGCTTCTTACCAAGTGAGACCTGCCTGCAGATCCATCCCATCATTCCCTACCCTTCCTTCCCACCACCCCACACTGAAGCTGTGCTAGCCACAGACTGATTTGTGTCTTCTTAGCTTTCCTCACATCATGTTCTCTCTTCTTGTAAGGTGTTTCCTCTCCTGCCTCACCTTTCCCGTCAGTGCCCTTCCACTTACCCCACAAAGCATGGCAAGTCTTACACAACCCAGGACTTTGGCAAGTCTTACACAACCCAGACTTGGCAAGTCTTACACAACCCAGGACTTTGCTCCAGGCCCCTCCTCTGCAACCACCACACCCGGTGCATGCTCTGGGTTCCCAATAGACTATTGACTGGTCCACCTTCCCCAGCTGGTTGGGACATCCTTGAGGGCAGGGGCAGGGTGGTTTCTGGCACACAGCAGTCATTCAACAAATGACAATTGAATGAACCCTGAATGAATGAACGAGACAGGGCTTGTTTTACAGTTATTGCCAGAAGCTTCTTTGTTGTTGTTGTTATTGTTCTTTTTTTTTTTTTTTTTTTTTTTTTTAACAAAGTGCCTGTTCCCATGATGTGGCCACAGGAACCATAGACAAGAAGTTGGTGTCCAAGCCTGGGTGTTGCGTTAGCAGCGAGGTAGATTAGTTCTCAGAGGCCATTGTGGAGGTGAGCACAGGAATCAAAAGAAGAAACTGCCCTTATGACACTGATATGGCTTGGCTGTGTCCCCACCCAAATCTCATCTTGAATTGTAGCTCCCGTAACTCCCATGTGTTGTGGGAGGGACCCGGTAAGAGATAATTGAATTATGGGGATGGTTTACCCCATACTGTTCTTATGGTAGTGAGTAAGTCTCATGAGATCTGATGGTTTTTTTTTTTTTTGAGATGGAGTCTGGCTCTGTCGCCCAGGCTGGAGTGCAGTAGCCAGATCTCAGCCACTGTAAGCTCCGCCTCCCGGGTTTACGCCATTCTCCTGCCTCAGTCACCTGAGTAGCTGGGACTACAGGCGCCCACCACCTCGCCCGGCTAGTTTTTTGTATTTTTTTAGTAGAGACGGGGTTTCATTGTGTTTGCCAGGATGGTCTCGATCTCCTGACCTCGTGATCCTCCCGTCTCGGCCTCCCAAACTGCTGGGATTACAGGCTTGAGCCACCGCACCCAGCCCAAGATCTGATGGTTTTATAAGAGGTTTCCCTTTTCACTTGGTTCTCATTCTCTCTTGTTTGCCACCATGTAAGATGTGCCTTTCACATTCTGCTATGATTGTGAGGCCTCCCCAGCCACGTGGAACTGTGAGTCCGTTCAACCTCTTTTCTTTTATAAATTACCCAGTCTTGACTATGTCTTTATTACCAGCGTAAGTACGGGCTAATACAGATGCCAAACATGGAAGGCTCTCACTTGAGTTTCAGTGAGGAAAACAAATTTTCTGACATACCTACATTTGTGCAAAGGTGTCACAAGTAGAGACAAAAGAAGGAAAGGATTGGTAAAGGAATTTGAAAACAAAAGGCTAAGGAACTCAGACACTTAAAAATAATAACTGAATTAAAGAAGAGGTGCCAAGATATATGAATAGCATGAGACTGATGAGGAGCCATCCACAGACCCCTCAGTGCGGTCAAATCTCAGCAGGCACCTACTGTAGCATGAGCTTCTCTCTAGGGGAGTAACAAGAAGACTCTCCATTTACCTCATTAGCTTTAGGGCTGTACTGAGGCTCAAAAGACAATGGACAGCTTCAAGTTCCTGAAGCTATAAGAAAAAGGTGAGACTTATCTACCACCCAGAGGGCCAATATATATGTCAACAGGCCCTCACAGGGGTATGAGCTAGATATTTCCTAGCTGGCTTCTCATGTGCTAGGTACTAGATATCAACTTTGCAGATACAGAAACTGAATCTAGGGTTGACATAAGGAATAAATTTATGTTAACCAAATTTCTAAGAGGTGGATGAATGGATAAAAACAGCGTACATGTTCATTTAAGTCAAGAAATAAAATAGGGGCCAGGCGCAGTGGTTCATGCTTCTAATCCCAGCACTTTGGGAGGTCAAGACAGGTGGATCACCTGAGGTCAGGAGTTCAAGACCAGCCTGGCCAACATGGTGAAACCCCATCTCTCCTGAAAACAAAAAAAAATTAGCTGGGCATGGTGGAACATGCCTGTAATCCCAGCTAGTTGGGAGGTTGAGGCAGGAGAATTGCTTGAATCTGGGAGGCGGAGGTTGTAGTGAGCCAAGATGGTGCCACTACACTCCAGCCTGGGTGACAGAGTGAGACTCTGCTCAAACAAATAAATTAAATAAATAAAATAAAATAGGAAGTAGCCTCCGTGAATATCCATGACTGTAGATCTGTGCATACTTTCCCCGGAGGGGATTCTGCAAGGGAGGTCATGTCATCAGTTGGAGGGCACTGAGGAGTGCAGAGTCAAGCGGACGTTGCTGTTCCGGCTGCCATAAAGAGAAGGCCTGGAGACTCTACCAGCCAACGCTCCTGTCTCTACTGTAAGGCGGGGTCGAACCCACTCCTCAGAAGCGTGGATTGGAGTGGACCCATCCTTGCTCTCTGTCTGCACCTTCTCTAACCCATCTCCCCTCCTCAGACTGGAAATGCTGGATTAGGTTTACGACTTTTGGCGATAACACCCAAATTTGTTGGTGTTACATTTCCAAAAGCCAACGGTCTCCAACCTTTTGGGGACCAGGGACCAGTTCTGTAGAAGACAATTTTCCCATGGAATTGGGGGGGGCAGACGGCTTTGAGATGATTCACGTGTGTTACATTTATCATTAGAT
This sequence comes from Piliocolobus tephrosceles, assembly GCF_002776525.5. Classification (NCBI taxonomy): domain Eukaryota; kingdom Metazoa; phylum Chordata; class Mammalia; order Primates; family Cercopithecidae; genus Piliocolobus; species Piliocolobus tephrosceles. The sequence goes on along the minus strand of NC_045442.1, from coordinate 6,920,230 downwards.
TCTCATGAGGAGCACACAACCTAGAACCCTAGCGTGCACAGTTCGCAACAGGGTTCCTGCTCCAGTGGGAATCTAATGCTGTGACTGATGAGAGTGGGAGGAGCCCGGGTGGTAGTGCTCACTCACCCGTCGCTCTCCTCCTTCTGTGCGGCCCAGTTCCTAACAGGCTACAGCCTGGGGGTAGGGGACGCTTGCCAAAAGTGATATTGCAACAAAGACTTGAGTGAAGGCAGATTTGGGGGAAGGTGATCTCAGGAAGCACAAGAAGAAAGTGAGGAGGGTAGAGCCAAGGAAGAAAGAAAAAAAAAGGTCTACGAAGGTTCATTAATGAGCAGGGTGTGTCTGTGGTCTGCCAGCCCATCTGAGACACCACATGGAGCACACCCACTAGAGCTTTTTATCCAGATTCTCTTCCCCACTGGGTGGTTTAGCCCTTGGGGAATTCACTCTCTACTCCACTTCCAAACTGTGCCACGTGCACCTAGGCAAGCTTCAAGATGCCAAAGAAGGCTTTCAAGCAGAGGGGAAGAGAGAAACCAGAGCTCAAGGCTCGAGCTGTCAGGGCACAAGTGGGGTGTCTGCAGAGGCGAGTGAATTCACATGGGCCTACAGCCCATGCTACAGCTGGGAATTCCCAGATCACTTGGGCCACATATTTACAATCAGCTAAATGCTCTAAAAATGGAGAACTGTCTGATAATTGATTCCTTTCTATTCCCAGGAGGAGTCCTCTCCTGATGACCTCTGCTCAGGACCCAAGCTCACGATCCCTTGGCACTCTATCAAAGAATTCAACCCCAAGAATTAAAATCATATTCTATGAAAACAGTGTTCTCTTTTCATAATTTTTGCATTCACTGTGACATATAAATGATTCATAACTTGATTTTCCCCACCTGTCACAAAATATGAATTTTCAGTTCATTTTAAAGATTAAATTTTAAACTTAAATTAGTCCCTAAAAAAAGTAGAATATTATTTTAAAAAATCTTTCAATTCTTTTCCATTTTGATATAGAGATTAACAGAGATAACAAAGATTTAAGATTTTATCTTTTTATGCAATATCTTAGCATTAAGTATTTATTATTAATGAAAACCAAAAAATTATTAATTATCCCTAAATTACAATCAAGCCAAAATTTCCCAAATTAAGATGTGATACTAAAACAAACACTTATCACTCTTTTCAGCCAATAATATAATTACAGAGACAGTCAAACTGCTATTTATCTACAGTATTCATTCAGCCATACCATAAACCATTAATTTGTAGGGAAAGTTTAGTTGCCAAGTTCCTGGCTTATGCTTGAACATCTAGAATTTTTTTTTTTTTTTTTTTGTAGATGGCATCTTGCTCTGTTGCCCAGGCTGGAGTGGAGTGGCACAATCTCAGCTCCCTGCAGTCTCTGCCTCTCAGGTTCAAGCAATTCTTCTGTGTCAGACTCCCAAGTAGCTGGGACTACAGGTGCATGTCACCAGGCCTGGCTAATAGAATATATTATTTGCCTCTCTACCCACTGTAGCAACAAATGATAGTGACGAAATTTCGGCATCTGCTACCTCTAACTGGAGTGCAATTATGAATGGACTGCACCATAAGTAAAAGTCATCAAAAAGCAAAGATCAAGGGGGATTGTGAGAGCAGCTGTTGAAATCAGGAGTGCTTTAGTCCCCTCCAACAACTGGTGACTGCAGGGGGCCTGTGGAAGGAGGGTCAGAAGGGGCCAGAGCAACCCAAGCCCTAAGAAACCTCAAACTTTCCTTCCAAGCTCTCTTTTAGCACAGAGGAGACACTTCAGACAATGAAATAAAAATTGACAAAGGCGGCCGGGTGTAGTGGCTCAAGCCTGTAATCCCAGCACTTTGGGAGGCGGAGACGGGCAGATCACGAGGTCAGGAGATCGAGACCAGCCTGGCTAACATGGTGAAACCCCGTCTCTACTAAAAAATACAAAAAAATTAGCTGGGCCTGGTGGCGGGCACCTGTAGTCCCAACTACTCGGGAGGCTGAGGCAGGAGAATGGCGTGAACCCGGGAGGCAGAGCTTGCAATGAGCCGAGATCGCGCCACTGCACTCCAGCCTGGGCGACAGAGCGAGACTCTGTCTCAAAAATAAATAAATAAATAAAATTGACAAAGGCAGAGATAATCGAGACAAAGAGACGATCCAGACCAAAGGGAAGGGGAATGGATGCAGGAAAGCTCCGGAAGCAAGCTGTTTAATACACAAAAACTGCATGACGAAATAACCTGTACAACAAACCCCTGTGACATGAATTTTCCTACATTACAAACCTGCACATGTGCCACCAAACCTAAAAGTTCAAAACAAAACAAAACAAAACACGAAACCATGCACCAAAGCAAGAGAGGTAGAAGTTCTGTGGAGTTAAAACAGTTTTCTTAAATGGGAGGTTTGGGCAAACTCACTTCACTTAAAAATAACCACAGATGAGTGTCGAGATCAAATCCCGTACAAAATGACTGTAAGAAAAGCAGAACGAGGGCCACAATAAACACTCCTACAGACCATCAAAGCATGCCAGGAAGATGCGACCATAAAACAGAACCAAATCAACAAAATTAACCTACTCATTCAAAACGAGTTACAATGACACAACAGATGAGTTAAACAACATTTGGGAAAAGTTGAAAATGAGAGAACAGAACTCCTAAAAGAATTCGAAGTCAAAGAGAAGTTTATAGCAAAATTGAAGACTAAATTAGAAGGAACACAAGAATGAACGAACAAAAGATAATACCTGAAAAGAAAGAGTAGATTTAAAGAAGATAATAATTTTACATTAAAAAAATAAAAAAATATAAAAAGATTTGAGAAAAAGAAACAAGTATTAAAGATAGGCAAAGAAGATTAAACACGTAGATAGTAGGAGTCCCTTAAGATAATAATCAAAGCAAAGGAAGAAAACAAATATTAAAAACATAATTCAAGAAAAATTCCCTGAAATTAAAAAAGAAAGATGGGAAACTACCTATTGAAAAAGCACACTGCACATCTGAGATTACCAACTCAAAATGACCAACATGAAGGCAAAGTCTAGTAGAATTGCTGAGTTAAAAAAAGAAAAACAAAAGATTTTGTATATCTAGAAAAAAAAGCACATGGGATATGTAAGGGAAAGAAAATTGGTACCAGGCGCGGTGGCTCACGCCTATAATCCCAGCACTTTGGGAGGCCAAAGCGGGCAGATCACCTGAGGTCAGGAGTTCGAGACCAGCCTGGTCAACATGGTGAAACCCTATCTCTACTAAAAATAAAAAAAATAGCCAGGCCAGGTTGAGACAGGAGTATCGCTTGAACCTGGGAGGCGGAGGTTGCAGTGAGCCAAGATCATGCCACTGCACTCCAGCCTGCCCGATAAAGCGAGACTGTGTCTCAAAAACAACAACAACAACAACAACAAAAATACATAATCTTCACAATTTTTAACTGCAGCATTTCATGCCAGAAGAAAATGGAGCACATATTTAAGAAACTGAAGGGGAGGAATAGTAAGACAAGGATCTTATACCCAGCAACACTGGCTCTCAAATATGAACATTAATTATTCTGAACATGCAAGAACTCAATAAACAATGTTCTTGCTGGGCCCAGTAGCTCTTGCCTGCAATCCCAACACTTTGGGAGACCAAGGCAAAAGGATCACCTGAGGTCAGGAGTTTGAGACCAGCCTGGCCAACATAGTGAGACTCTGTTTAAAAGAATTTTCTTTTTTATTGAAATGCATTCCCCCACTGTTGCCCATGCTGGATTGCAGTGGTGCGATCTCAGCTCACTGCAGCCTCTGCATCCCAGGTTCAAGTGATTCTTCTGCCTCAGCCCCCTGAGTAGCTGGAACTACAGGCATGCGCCACTATGCCTGGCTAATTTTTTTTGTATTTTCAGTAGAGATGGGGTTTCGCCATGTTGGCCAGTCTGGTCTTGATCTTCTGACCTCAAGTGATCCACCCGGCTCAGCCTCCCAAAGTGCCAGTATTATAAGCGTGAGTCACTGGCACCCAGCCTACAAAAAATTTTTTTTAACTAGCCAAGCCTGGTGGTGCATGCCTGTAGTCCCAGCTACTCAGGAAGCTAAGGCGGGAGGATTGCCTGAGCCCAGGAGTCCACGCCTGCAGTGAGCTATGAGTTTGCCACTGCACTCCAGCCTGGGCAACAGAACAAGACTCTGTCTCAAAAAAAAAAAAAAAAAAACCAACAACAAAACAAGAAAAGAAAGTGTTCCCACAAGCTCTTCCTGAGGAGTCTGATAGAGATTGAGCCTCAGACCCCTACATGGTCAGAGTCACCAGCACAAGGACTGGTGGTGTATGTGACATCTATTGTTCTATAGTTCTAACCCTATAGAACTATAACAAAGTGAGGGTTCTCTAAGGAAATTAAAGAGATGAAGGAAGAACCCAGAGATTAAAAGAGACTTAAAAGACAAATCAAAAATATTTTAAATGTAAGACTACAGTATATACAGAGTCTTTCTGGGTGATAAAAAATGGATGTAGAGTCTATTTGGGTGATAAAAAATATTTTTAACAAGCACAAGAAAGTTATTTCTATAAAAAATCAGGACAGCAGTTGGTTATGGGGCTGGAGACAGGGCTGTGAGGAGGACAGGTTCATAGATGAAGGGGCTTCTGGGTGGCTAGCAGAGTTCTATTTATTTCTTAGCTTGAAGGTGTTTGCCTTATAATTCACTAAGCCATACATTTGATTTCTGAGGTTTGCTGGATTTGTCATTTATTTTACAATGAAAAGATTTAAAAGAAAAACAAAAGCAAAGATTTACTCCAAAGATTTGTTTTTGAAAAACCAAAACCTAATTTGTCTTATGTTCTCTTCTAGAGTTGTAACGTAACTATCTCTATGAAATGAAGAAGGAAACAAAACCTGTTTAGAAACTTGTATCCCGTAGCAGAATGAACACACAATTTTCGCTCAGTTTCACAGGGCTCTGTGTGGCTGTTCCAGTCTGCGGAATAGAGAAATTCACCCGCACACCTCCTTCTCTCAGAACAGGATTAAGTCACGTTTCTTCAACAGAACAAAAATGTACGTCCCCATTTTCTGCTTGAGACTAACAGAGAGACAGTGTGAGATTCTTCAATTTCCTTAGAAAAGTATAGCTCAGTTTGGTAACTTAGGGTCATCCATGCTGGGTTGGACTTGAGCTAGCCAAGGGCTCCCTGGCTCAAGTTGATAGAATGAGTCTAAGCAGGTTTGAGCATAGCTTTGCACTCGGAGATGTCCTGGCTCCGCCTGAGCTCTCCTGCCATGCCCTTGGGCTGGATACTTCCATTTGCACCTTGTTTAAGAGCTGCCAGTGCCAGTCATTTAGCAAATAGACACCAGGGCCCTCCAAAGACGTTAGACTTGAACTTTGACTCCCCAGACCCACCAGGGAGGTCAAAAACAGCCCCTTGCATTTCTCAGGGACAAGGAAACCAGCAGAAATGTAAGATGCAGGTCTGCTTTTCTGAAGTCAACAGCACTTTCTGCATTTGTGCTAACCTAACCTCATCCAAATGGGTAGTACTGGTGGCATCTGCCTATGTAAATTTCCCTGCCAGTGCGGCTCTTCCCCAGCTGCAGCGAGTCTAACAGTGAACTTGAAAATAACAAGAATCTCTAATCTTGTCACTGGAAAATGGAACTATACCTTTAAGGCATACCTGAAAAAGGTCAGGATGCTGGGCTCTGGGAGCTCCCGGACTGTGGGTGGAACCCAGGCCTCCTGCCTTCCCAGAGCCCCAGCCTGCAGTACAAGCCTACATAGCAGAGGCCCTCAATACACGCTAATGTGCAATAATAAATAGATACTCTATGGCATGTATTATACATGCATACTTATGTACATATATCAATGATAATATGTAATGTTAAGGTGTGGGTTCTGCCTTGGAGAGTAAGGGTGTCTAGTTGGGTTGATGATCCTCCCACACAGGCAGTAACTAAGAAGCAACTGAACACTGAGCTACTTTACCCGCCCCTTGCCTGCCATTCCACATGCCTCCTGCCGCCCCGCCACGCTCAGCACTCTCGAGGCCCTTCTGATCCTAGGATCTGCCAGGCTCATTCCTGCCTTTGCACTTGCTGTTCCCTCAGTTCTAAATGCTCTCACAACACGCTATACACACGACACACACCACACACGACACACACTACACGCACCACACACATTACACAGACCACCCAGGTTTTGCAGTCCTTCTGCTTGTCATGATTCAGGGCTCAGCTCCCTGTCATCACTTCCCAGAGGCTTTCCTGAAAGCCCCCAGCTAAAGCATGCACACACACACACATGCACACACACATACCACACCAAAACCACACACATACACACACACACCACACGCCACACAACACTCACACACACACATGTACACCACACGTCATACACACCACACACAACATACATTCACACACACACCTGCACACACACATACCACACCACA
>NC_045442.1:6908259-6913750 GCF_002776525.5 Piliocolobus tephrosceles | reverse complement strand
CAACATACATTCACACACACACCTGCACACACACATACCACACCACACACACCACATACATACACATGAACATACAACACCACACACAAAAACGTATACACATTACACACACATTCATGCCACACACCACATACCTTTCACCACACTACATACTCATCTTGCACCACAAAACACACCATATTCCGCAACACATACAACACACCCACCACACACATACACACCACACACTATCACATACCACTCACCACATCATACACAAAAACATACACACACCACACACTCCCATATGCCATAACACACAGACACACCACACATATGCACATTCTCACACACACTCACCATAAACATATACATATCAGGCACACCCCATACCACTCACCATAACACACACACCACACACCAAATACCACATCACACATGCTACATATACATACACACCACACCATCACACACACACACCGCATACCTACACACCACACACATAAACATACACATACTACATACGCCACAACACACATACCATATACAACACACACACCACACACACACATCATATACCACATACCACTCACCCACATGCACATGCCACATAGGCATGCTACAGCACACAGCACACATACCCAACATACCACTCAGCACACAAGACACTGTAACACACACACACCATATATACACATACCACACACATACATACACACCATGCACACAGCACACCTAACACACACGCACACACACACACGCACGTGCACACACACTGAGATTTTCCCTGTAACCCAGTTTCGTTTTCTCCCTGGCACTTACCAGCTGCCGGGATCTGGCTGATCTATTTGTTCACTGGTTTATTTCCTGTCCCCCACTGGAGGACAAGCACCCTCAGAGCAGGCATCCCTCCACTGTCATATCCTGAACCTCTGGAACACCACCAGACTCCAAGAGCTGTTCGGGGAACCAGAAGTTGCAGGGAGGCCCCTAACCCTCGCCATCACCATCCCCTCTCCCATCCTCAAGTCTTCACCCCCCTTACAAATCCCAGGGCCAGGGTTTGTGCTGAGCAGCAAAACTCAGGGATGGGATTCCCTTTGCGCAGTTCTCCTGTCAGCCTGGGGGACCTCTCTTCCCCTTGCTGATTCAGCACACACCCTCCCTTTGTACCTACTGCCAGACACTGGCCTGTCTTTCCAAACATCATAGCTGAGTGTCTCCACATGAGGTGGGGAACCTTGTTGACAGGTACATTGAGGGCGTGTGTTCAAGAAAAGGGCAGGGAGGAAGCAGGAGGCGAGGACATCAGGGCAAGAAGTGGTGTCCTTGGAGACAGAGCAGCTTCCCCTGATCCTGGAGACCCCTGGAGCAGGAAAAGCCCCACAGACCTGTCCCACTTGCAGGCAAGAAGTCAGCGTTGAGTGCCTCTGTGCCCATCAGACAATGGCCTCAGCCTAGGGTGGGTGGAGCCGAGCTCCCAGCCAGCCAAGGCAAGATCTGCCAATGGGGGGCAGCTAGAGCTTGCTGCAGCTGGGGATGCGGCCCTGGCAGGGAAAGTTACCTGGGCAGGCTCCACGGGCTTCCACCTGTAGTGTTTAGGTTCATACAAAAACCCAGAGCTGTGGACATCAAGCATCCCTTTGCTTCCTGCTGGGGAAGCCCCTGGGGGAAGGAAATACTGAGGGGGGGACCTGCCCGAGCGGAGCCCAAGAGAAATATGCAGCCCAAATCGCTGTCTCACATCTCACGCATTAGAAGCAAGTGTTCAATAAATGTTAGTTCCTAGCTGTTGGCGTGCCCCCTGCAGCAGGGAAAAAAGAGGTGTGGGCTCCCCACCTGCTCTCCCAACCCAAAGCCAACCCTGCAGGCTTGGCAGCCTTGTCTGCTCACCTTCCCATGGGGTGCTCAGCTCAGAGAACAAGATCGAGGAGACCCCTTTTCCCTGCGGCGCCTCTGCTCTGCAACAGACTCCTTTCCAAGCAGCAGGAGAGCCTGGAGCTATCGAGTTGACAGCCTTAGGAAATTCCATTCAGGTGGTGCTGTTCTCACAGAATTTCTTCATTACTATTTTTACTTGTGAAAAGAAAATCAAGCATGCCTAAAATACACCAAGAGCACCTGTTTCAGGAACCTGTTTTATTCCATTGATTAAAAAAGAAAAAGAATGCGCTTCAGAAAATGAAGATCCCTTTTTCAATCTTGATTCACCCAGAATAGGAATTCTCCATATAGTGCAATTATTAGATAATTTAAATAGTTTGAAATTTAAATTTTTATAACATTATCACAACCTGGTATGTGTCACGGGTCGACCCTGGAAGACACTCATGGGTCCACCTGGGGGTGGGGTGCGGGGTCCTCATAACTCTGAGTTCAAGTGGAGTGTGGCAGAGGCTGAAAAAATTCCTTCCAAAGCCTTCCTAGAGCGAGTCTAACCCCCGCAGAGGGCCTTGCCTGTTACCTACAGCCAGGTCAGAGGAGCAGCCGGGAGCCAGGAGGGCACAGGCACTGTTTTGTTCAAGGTTTATCTCCCTGTATCCAGAATTCCGAGACTGTGCTGGGGCCTAGCATGTTCCTGGCCCTTTCCTGGTCCCTCTCACGGCCGAACCGTGGGAGGCAGGCAGCCCCCAGCCCTGCTGCCTTGGCCATGTCCTCCTTATCTGATTGGAACCCCTCTATGTACGATCTTGCCCCTCCAATCCAGCAGAATGCACTTTCTAATGCATGGCTTTATCACACGTGCCACTTTCTGCTTAAAACTCTCTCCTGACTCTGCCTGCTTCTAAGACAGAATCCAGAATGAAGGGTCCCCAGACTGGTCCCCAGGATGCATCCACTCTGACCCTGTGAATGGGCCCCACTAGAGACTGCAGGTACCTGTTGTGAACATACACACATGCATGCACACACGTGTACACACGCTCATGCATGTACACATGCACAGCTTCCCACTGCCAGTCTGCGTCTGTGCTGTTCGTTGCTGGTGGAGCTCATTTCTTCCTCTCCACAGGTAGGTGCTTTTTCTTTTTTTCTTTTTCTGTTTTTTGAGACAGAGTCTTGCTCTGTCACCCAGGCTGGAGTGCAGTGGCATGATCTCGGCTCACTGCAAGCTCCGCCTCCTGGGCTTACACTATTTTCCTGCCTCAGCTTCCCGAGTAGCTGGGACTACAGGCGCCCACCACCACGTCAGGCCAATTTTTTGTATTTTTAGTAGAGATGGGGTTTCACCGTGTTAGCCAGGATGGTCTTGATGTCCTGACCTCGTGATTCGCCCACTTCGGCCTGCCAAAGCGCTGGGATTATAGGCGTGAGCCACCGCGCCTGGCCCAGGTGCTTTTTCTTCTCTGCTCTTTCATGCATTATTTCTGCAGCCCCATTACTGCTGCAGGGCTGGGCCCCCACAAACCCCTCCTCTGCCAACTCCTCCCATGTCCCCTCCCTGCTTCTCAGCCCTGACAGCCCTGCAGAGGGCATAGTGTCCGCGGTGTGGGACAGGAGAGGGTTTGAAGTGTGTACATGAATGAGCACTTTTTTCTTCGGGTAATCAGGCCTTTTTTTGTTATCTTCGATTTGTGGCAAGTAATACCGGTTCTCCTTCCTAAAAACAACTTCTTTTTCATTTTAAGAAAAATATTGGCCGGGCGCGGTGGCTCAAGCCTGTAATCCCAGCACTTTGGGAGGCTGAGACGGGCGGATCACGAGGTCAGGAGATCGAGACCATCCTGGCTAACACGGTGAAACCCCGTCTCTACTAAAAATACAAAAAACTAGCCGGGCGAGCTGGCGGCGCCTGTAGTCCTAGCTACTCGGGAGGCTGAGGCAGGAGAATGGCGTGAACCCGGGAGGCGGAGCTTGCAGTGAGCTGAGATCCGGCCACTGCACTCCAGCCTGGGTGACAGAGCGAGACTCCGTCTCAAAAAAAAAGAAAAATATTGAGCAAATAGTGTAAGTGATGTTGGATGTGCCCAAAGTCCTTCAGGTGGTCGAGGAGGGACTCGTTTGCAGACTCAAGGCCCCAGCTGTATCTACTCTATCCTGCATGTACACCTTTCCACTGTAGCTTTTCCTAGTCTGTTGTTCCCTCTGGACCAGGAGCTCCCGGGGGGAGGCAGAAACATCTCTTGGCCATCATTGTGTCCCCAAGGCCTGCGATGCCCAGCACTCAGTGCACGGCACACTCAGTTCCTGCCTGAGCTAGGCATTGTGTGCTCCACAGCCTCCTGCTAGGCCTGGTTGTGCATCTGACGTGGCCCAAAACTGACTTCCTCATTGCCTGTGGTCCGGTCCTGGTCCCTGGATGACAGCCAAGCAGGGAACAGTGTGTTTACCTGCCTGCATCTGGCTGTGGTCCGGCCTCAGAAGTTCTCACGACTCCACTGCTGACCTTGGGTCTCCTGGGTGGCTCTGCAGCACCTGGTTCAGGGCACAGCCAGGGAACCGGAAAGACAGAGCCCAGTAACCGGCTTGTGAACGGATTTGAAGGTCATTGGCGTGTTCTCTTCTGGGAAGAGGTCTGGGAGTGGGTGCCCTGTGATGCTTACTTTCAGGTGGCTTGTCCAGGTTTTAAAAAAGGTTAATTGGGAATGCTATGTATTCTCCACTGTCATTCAGCTGCTCCCTTACATGGGCCAGATCAGCTGGTGCCCAGGGCAGAGGACTTGGGCTTGTATCTCTCCGTGCCATACACAGCTCCTGCAGCACCCAGAAGAGAGGTTGATTCCCCATTTATCCACTCCTTCCTTCCTTTCTTTAGTCATTCATTCCACTGTAGCAGGATGAGCTGCAGACAAAACTCCTCAGACACCGAGTTAAAGAAGGCAGGCGTTTATTCGGCCAGGGGCGTCGGCAAGACTCTAAGACTCCCATCTCAAGAGCCGAGCCCCCCAAGTCCTGTCCCTTTTAAGGGCCCACAACTCTAAGGGGGTGCATGTGAGAGGGTCGTGATCGATTGAGCAAGCAGGGGGTACGTGACTGGGGGCTGCATGCACCGGTAATTAGATCGGAACAAAACAGGATAGGGATTTTCACTGTGCATTTCGATACAATGTCTGTAATCTATAGATAACACAACCGATTAGGTCAGGGGTCGATCTTTAACTACCAGGCCCAGGGAGAGGCCTCGGGCTGACTGCCTGTGGATTTCATTTCTGCCTTTTAGTTTTTGCTTCTTTCTTTGGAAGCAGAAATTGGGCATAAGACGATATGAGGGGTGGTCTCCTCCCTTACCACAAACACCTTAACCCATTTCCGAAATTCCAGTTTCCTCCCTCCACAGTCTCTCCTCCCTACTGCCACCAGGGTGAGCTTCCTAGGGCATAGTTTCAGATTGCACTACTCCTTGGGCTCAGTGATCTCAGTACCCAACCCTCTGGACCCATATCCTGCCACTCACTGTCCACTACCCCCATCCTTCAGTCCCAGGCACTGAGCACTTTGCTGAAGAGGACCGTTCCTTCTGCCGTGTTTCCATCACGCCCGCCCTTGCCCCAGAGGTCACCTCTTAGTCCAC